>NC_143389.1:68434079-68766892 GCF_980474605.1 Leiobunum rupestre | reverse complement strand
TTGGACCCTTGTCGATTAAATGGCGTTCGATCATTTGGACCCTTGTCGATTAAATGGCGTTCAATCATTTGGACCCTTGTCGATTAAATGGCGTTCGATCATTTGGACCCTTGTCGATTAAATGGCGTTCGATCATTTGGACCCTTGTCGATCAACTGACGTTCGATCATTTGGACCCTTGTCGATTAAATGGCGTTCGATCATTTGGACCCTTGTCGATTAAATGGCGTTCGATCATTTGGACCCTTGTCGATTAAATGGCGTTCGATCATTTGGACCCTTGTCGATCAAATGGCGTTCGATCATTTGGACCCTTGTCGATTAAATGGCGTTCGATCATTTGGACCCTTGTCGATTAAATGGCGTTCGATCATTTGGACCCTTGTCGATTAAATGGCGTTCGATCATTTGGACCCTTGTCGATTAAATGGCGTTCGATCATTTGGACCCTTGTCGATCAACTGACGTTCGATCATTTGGACCCTTGTCGATTAAATGGCGTTCGATCATTTGGACCCTTGTCGATTAAATGGCGTTCGATCATTTGGACCCTTGTCGATTAAATGGCGTTCGATCATTTGGACCCTTGTCGATTAAATGGCGTTCGATCATTTGGACCCTTGTCGATCAACTGACGTTCGATCATTTGGACCCTTGTCGATTAAATGGCGTTCGATCATTTGGACCCTTGTCGATTAAATGGCGTTCGATCATTTGGACCCTTGTCGATTAAATGGCGTTCGATCATTTGGACCCTTGTCGATTAAATGGCGTTCGATCATTTGGACCCTTGTCGATCAAATGGCGTTCGATCATTTGGACCCTTGTCGATTAAATGGCGTTCGATCATTTGGACCCTTGTCGATTAAATGGCGTTCGATCATTTGGGCTTTTACCTTTCAAATATCTACAAAATTATAACACTAGTGGCAAATGTAAAATATAATGTGTTTTACAATTTACTAACATTTCATTGATATAAACTTTAAAAATTAACAACTTAATATCAAAATTAGTAGTAAATATTTTTATTCATATTTGTATTATTTTCCGTATTTTCATTGTTTTGATTATTAATTCATTAAAACTATTAAGAATGTGCAGAACTAACTTTGATTTACATTTTGAAGGCAATTCTAGAACCGACGAACGTCCTATGTTTATTTTCATATACAAATTCTTAAATTATCTCTAAATCCCAAATCAACAATGTTTCAGCAGATCTGTAATGTTACGAAATCTCGATATTCATTCCTAGTAGATAATACAATTTCCTGTTTTTTCTTTATAGTGTAACGGGGATTAGGCTAAAATGGGCTTGACATTAAAGAAGCTGTTCGAAAGGGGAAAAGTCTAAAAAAATTTCAGAGATGCTACTACCATCAAAGGATAGATGACCCCAGTAGAAGAAATCTTTAAGTTCGTGAGGCACTTTTAATCAGACCAACAAAGTCATATCTCTGTTGCTACAAAATCAGTTGATAATCATAAATGAAGGTATTTGCAGTTAATATTTTTTTGTTAAATCGAAAAATATGCCTTTTTAAAGTTTAGGAAAAACATTTCACGGTAAGCCTTGGCAAAGAAACTATCGCAGCTTCAAAACATACATTATTTGAAAAGTGGCGCGTTACCGACGTCATAATAACGAAGGTCCTCCTAGCGGCTTAGGGCAGACTATCTAATTGTGTAGTTAGAGGTTCATGAATACATTCGCGGTTCCACGAGAAAGCCGAATATTTCCATTTCTAGACTTAATATATTTCTAGCAAAACGAGTCAAACGACAGAATAATATTAACGGTGAAAAGGGAATAAATTAAAATTACACGTGGAAAACGTCTAGCAAAGAAACATAAAGGAGATAGCTAAACAGTTAGCTCGGGAATTTTTAATTTGACGCAGTTAAGAATGATCCTTATCTAAGTGTAAATAAGCAATTACTGAACGTTAAATATTATAAGCTAATAATTAAAAAATATATAATTTGAACTAAGAAGAAAATCTATTTGTTCAAGATTTATTTTTTAGTAGAAATTTCACTGTTGAAATACATATACAAGGCGTTTTCGCTCGAATTACTAAAAATACGTTATTTATCAATTGCACGTTAATTGATTTTTTATGGTTTTAAAGCAATAGGCGCCTCCAACGAAAACATCTCGGATTCTTTTCCGTAGTACACCAATAGGATCCCGAAAAGTATCGCCACCTATCGTAGCGCCATAGTTTAAATTATTTTTGTTCAGTCGTGAAGGTGTTTATTATAATTTAAGATAACTTAAGCCTTGGCCACAAGATGCTGAAATTGAATAACGACGCCGCATTCACCAGTTATTTACATGTTATTCCCGTTTCTAAGCTTTGGAAATATCATCCAATCGAGCCAAATGCGTTAGGTCGAAGGAGCTCCCGAAAGCGACATCTATTTCACTAGTCAGGTACTAGACTAGAGCCACCACTAAATTTAAATGATGGGAATAGGTTCGGATTTTCCTTTGCAAGACTGAAGACATCGTACTCCCAACGATTAGTTTTGGTAAATAGTTTTTCCCATGTAAATCCCTAGGCTCACGAAGCCACGAATAGGATTTTAAGAAAATCTCTATTTTAATCGATAGAATAAGGGGAAGCCCTGTGATCGTTTAGTATCGTTTTCGGCCACCAGATGGGATAAGGGCGCCCTCGGTATTGCCCTGTATTGCGAGAGTAACACTCTTCTAATTACCATCTTTAAATTAATTTATATCTCGGCCTCAAATTAAGCAAATTGGAAAATAAAACTGTTTAAATATTGAGGGAAGTTTAAACGGTAATAAATAATATAAAACAGAATCTATCAGATGAATTAAGCATAAAGAACGATGGATTGAGTGTGACATAAGAACACTTATTAAAATCATTTGTTTAACAGAAATATCAGTCTAAATGTGCTCGGAACAGATTTTAAATTATTACTCATTTAACAAAATAACACAATCTAAATCCATTTTTCTTACGCCTTAATCATAAAAACTTATTTTAAAATATGAAAAAAACGTTTTTTGGAGTTGATACGGCAACAATGACTAGATGGTTAATTAAAAAAATAACACTGACGCTTAAGTATCCAAGTGCTTTTTATTGTATTTGAAAACGGTTTCGTGAAATAGAACCTTGCTCATGAACTTACAACGCTTTGTATTTTGGTAAGAGCATTATGAAAGTATGAAACCCTCAGTCTGCTGGAATTTTTGACTTCATTAAGAATAATTTACTAATTACGTGATCAGATTATATTAACCTGGCCAAAATTTTTCCGATAAGGAGAAGAACAGTCAATTCAATATGCATTAAAAATTTATTCGAGTCTTAATCACTTTGCATTGAATTTAATCGAAATAAAAACAACTCGTACATTTTTTATTAATGATGAAATGATATAGTCGACCTTGTCATTCGTATTATGAAACAAAATCATTATAAGAAATTAAATGCAAATATAACGATTTTCGACATATTTCAATTAAATGCGATACTCTCGCTCCCAAGAGACAAAACGAATTTAATGATTCAAAGGTTTTAGATAATCCCGTAATATTTTCGTAGACTGGTCATAACGACTTACATCGAGCATAAAAAATGGCTTATGATATTTGACGCGCGTCAAAATTCTAACTAGGAGTTCTCTTGAGAAGAGTTCTTCGTGATAATTTTTTTCCACGTGAGGACTCGATAAAAAGAGTCAAATGTAAAAAGATTCTGCTAAAGAGAATGTCACGTACGTTGTAAACTAAGCCTTGACAATAAGAATTATTTTTACACGATTTCACAACAATAAATGAAGTAAAAAAACATTTTATTTATAATTTAAAAGGAAATATTTCATCGGAAATTAACTTACAATTCCGTTTTCTCTGAAATTCATTTTCGTCCACAAAATACCACACTAGAATATGAGCTGCCATTTTTATTTATAATTTCCCCCCTTTTTGACCAAGTGAGCATTCTCGGAGGCATTCTCAAGAGAGCTCGTGAGAAGAGATGACGTCACTTCCTGCGAGAAACACCGTCAAAATTTTGAGAAGTGAGAATTCTCGGAGGCATTCTCAAGAGAACTCCTGAGAAGAGATGACGTCACTTCCTGCGAGAAGGTGCGTCAAAATTTTGAGAAGTGAGAATTCTCGGAGGCATTCTCAAGAGAACTCCTGAGAAGAGATGACGTCACTTCCTGCGAGAAGGTGCGTCAAAATTTTGAGAAGTGAGAATTCTCACTATCAAGGGAGGAATTTTTATAATTTTGACGCACTCCTGGTCCGATGTATGATCGAGTATTTAAGCGCCCGGTACGTAACGGGTCGTGGAAGTTTGAAGTTCCAAACCATATCATTCCCGAGAAAATTACAGCCGTAACTGCGTACGTGGATTCACACTTGACCTTTGCTTTATATAAATAATACAGCAGAGACTGCCATTACCTTTAGGACCGTATGTCAAAAGCGCATCCGTAAGTTCTCGCTGAAGCACCTTAGGTTTAATAAATCGACTGATTCGGTAACAGGTGTTGATCTAATAATTCTCCACAAACAACTTAATTGGAAGTTGAAGGCGAATATTAATATTAATGCGGGGTTTGGTTTTCCTCTTCGAAGATTTATCCCATTTGGAAAGTATAAAACATCGCTTCGTAAAAGCAGATGCTAATAATTAAGAAAGTATTTATGTTTATATAAAATAAAATAAATCGACAACGAATTTTTCTCGTGCACAAACTTGAAAACTTTATTATTAAACTCGACCGCCGTTTCGGTTACCTTTCACTCTTGAGAATGGTACCATGAAGGTAACCGAAACCGCGGTCGAGTTTAATAATAAACTTTTCAAGTTTGTGCACGAGAAAAATTCGTTGTCGAGTTATTTTATTTTATTTTATACATATATTTTGCGCAAGTTACTTGCTAACTCTTAACAAATATAAAAGTATTTATGTTCTTAAGATCTTTCGGAAAATATGTTTTCAATTTTCTTCCCAAAACATATTCGTTAAGAAGGGTTGACGAATTTTGTCCAGCAAACATGAAATTGGATCAGATAACCGTGCTTAAATTGGGAGTTTTTCTGGAGGCCTACTAATGTTATAATAATAATGTAATGTAATGTAATGTATGCCATACAACTATGGTACATACAATACAATGCAATACAATACAATATAATCCATCTATATAAATAAAATGATGTGTTTTTCCCATAGACAAATTTATGCTGAAAATCTGTACATTGTTAATAAATGTTCATTTGTATTTGTAGATCTGTTTTTCCTAATTTTAAGAGAGACTGTTTTCCACGTTAATTATATTATTTGCCTTATTCCATTTAGCTTTGAAACCTTTCAAAACCAACTAACTTCAAATGAAATTCAATTTACTACCTGCATTACAACATGATATTTTCTCACTTTTACAGGATTAAATTATTGACAAATTTATATAATATTATTTATAACATTTAAAATAAGGTTAAAAACTTAAAAACATACAATACAAAAAAACCAAATGAAGAAAATTTACAATAACAGTTAACAATAAGCAATTAAACAGGTCCAAAGCGTTAATCTCAAAATTTTATTAAAAAAGCCTCTCTGCTTCTAGATTTTTCGTTTAACGCGAGGGTAATTTCGAAGCAACGTTATTATGAGTAGAGTTGCATAAAAATATTATTTATAGGAATTTTAGTCTATTTCGAATGGTTAAGGTATTGCATTTCTTTAAGGTGAGTAATATAGTATAGTATATTTTAATAATTTAAAAATTTAAATACTACTTTTAATTATTTATAATACATTTATCAGCTAAGCACAACCCGGGACCCTAGGCCCAAGTCATCTAACAACTTTTATTGCCTTCAGTTCAGGTGGGCGGTTTAAATTGCGTGGGCGAGTGGGGGACAGTCATTCATGGGTAATTCCATGCCAAATCACCCGTTTTCGGAAATTTTTTCCCACGGCACCATGCGCGATTTCGACGTTACTTTACACGTTAGTAATATAGATAGTTTTAGTGGGAAATTCAAATTTTTAGCCCAAACTTCAACGTAGTTTTTAAAATATGATTTTTTGAAAAAATGATGTCTAGGGTGTACATTTTTGAAATGCCGTAAATCTTGGTTTGTGCGTACGAATAACTCAAAACGTATTCAAGATAGACCCACGAAACTTTTTATACTATAAATATAGGTAACAGTGAGTAAATAGAAAGTTTTTTTCCGAAATATATAAATTAGGTTTTTAATAAAAAAATATTTGAAAATGGCGATTTTAACTGAAATTTCGTTTTTTGAGGTATACTAAAGATAATGTTGTCGCCAAGATATTAAATCGGAGATAAATATGAGAGTTGATATTATGTTAAATGGACCAAATGAACACGAAAGTAGCGCTGAAAGAAATCTCGGGAATTTAGTTTTTGAGTTATAGCTACGTGAACCGACCTATTTTTTTGAAAAACTACCAAACATGGTAGTGATTGCGGCAAAATTACGGTACGTAGGGAGTTGAAAATCAAAAAAAGATTGCACCGCTAAAAAGCTAAGATTTTAAGCTACAAAATACGTAAGTAAAAAAGTTGTTTATGGGAGACCTAAATAACCAAAATCAAGATTCAATTTTAAGTTATTTCAACTTGCTACGTAAGTTTCAAAACTTCGCACACGTGGTGCGGCAAACTGCAACGTTTGTTTCTAGTTTCTACTCTTAGATATTCCTTTTTTACGGATTATGTCGTGGGCTTATCAGATTATAAACAGATGAACTAAAGATTTGGTCTGCTACAAACTTCCAAAATATCGTCTAGTCACAGTATACAGGGTGTTAACTAAAAACGATACAGAGCCAATTACTCAAAATGTGTTTTATGTAAGAATTTGAAATTTGCATGTTACATAGAGGGTGCAGGGGGACAAAGGACAATGGAAATTTCAATGACCTTGAACCAGGTCTTCAAGGTCATTCAAATTTTATCTCTAGAATCGTTAGGACTAAAAGAATGGTTCCAATTAGAAATGTGTTCTACGTTTAATTTTAAGTCTAAACAGCTTTGACCCGATCTAATTTGACTAATGGGAAGCCGAGAAATGTTAGACCAAAAACCATAAGGTCGTGTGTGGTATTCTAATCAAGACACGACCTTTAAGGGCTTATAAATCGAAAATTACCAGATCTAATGAATCAAAATTGTCGTGAAACTCTAAACTGAGTTCGTAAATTGTAACTTGTGATGACCTTGAAACATTAGTTCAAGGTCATTCAAAATTTATCTCGAGAACCATTTTGCAATAAACGAACTTAAGAACTTAAGAATGGTTCTATTTAGGAAAATGCCCGCCAAGGTTTTTTAAGTCAAATTACTTTTTACCCGAGGTAAATAAACCAATAAAACTCCAAAATAAACGTTAATTAATTGATTTAAGACGTACCAAGTACTTTTATTAACCTTTTTTTTAGTTTAAATGTTTTAAACACAAAATAAACTAAATAAGTAATTGAAATAAATTCTAAAGTTAGAATTGGGGGTACCGTGAAACGGCTAGTGGCCAAGGCGAGCCTACAGGCAACGAAAACCTCCCAAATACAAAAACCTGAAGAAATGTTCATGCACATGGTGTACACAAAATGTTAAAAACATCCATTTTAGCTGTTTAGACTTAAAATTAAACGTAGAACACATTTCTAATTGGAACCATTCTTTTAATCCTAACGATTCTAGAGATAAAATTTGAATGACCTTGAAGACCTATTTCAAGGTCATTGAAATTTCCATTGTCCTTTGTCCCCCTGCACCCTCTATGTAACCTGCAAATTTCAAATTCTTACATAAAACACATTTTGAGTAATTGGCTCTGTATCGTTTTTAGTTAACACCCTGTATACTGTGACTAGACGATATTTTGGAAGTTTGTAGAAGACCAAATCTTTAGTTCATCTGTTTATAATCTGATAAGCCCACGACATAATCCGTAAAAAAGGAAAACGGGTGATTTGGCATGGAATTACCCAAATGCTAACCGCCCCTACACTCTTTAAAACCGTTAAACTTAACATGACTGAGGGAAAGGGAAACCGATAATACAGGGGGAAACCCCTGTAACCTAAGAGGAAATAACTTGAAGGTAGTATTAGAATAATAAAATCAGAAACTTACTTAGAACCTAATCAAAAGAGGATTATAAAATCGTATTTGGGCTTTTTCCGTGAGGCCAAATAGTCCAAGAGCCCATGACAAAATAAGCATGTGATAAGGTACACAATGGGTCAAGATATTTTTTAATTAGGTTAGTGATTTGTAACAAAGAACTGTTTGTCTTACGGGTCAAAATGGGGGCTTTCCGTAAATCATCTGTTTATAATCTGATAAGCCCACGACATAATCCGTAAAAAAGGAATATCTAAGAGTAGAAACTAGAAACAAACGTTGCAGTTTGCCGCGCCACGTGTGCGAAGTTTTGAAACTTACGTAGCAAGTTGAAATAACTTAAAATTGAATCTTGATTTTGGTTATTTAGGTCTCCCATAAACAACTTTTTTACTTACGTATTTTGTAGCTTAAAATCTTAGCTTTTTAGCGGTGGCAATCTTTTTTTGATTTTCAACTCCCTACGTACCGTAATTTTGCCGCAATCACTACCATGTTTGGTAGTTTTTCAAAAAAATAGGTCGGTTCACGTAGCTATAACTCAAAAACTAAATTCCCGAGATTTCTTTCAGCGCTACTTTCGTGTTCATTTGGTCCATTTAACATAATATCAACTCTCATATTTATCTCCGATTTAATATCTTGGCGACAACATTATCTTTAGTATACCTCAAAAAACGAAATTTCAGTTAAAATCGCCATTTTCAAATATTTTTTATTAAAAACCTAATTTATATATTTCGGAAAAAAACTTTCTATTTACTCACTGTTACCTATATTTATAGTATAAAAAGTTTCGTGGGTCTATCTTGAATACGTTTTGAGTTATTCGTACGCACAAACCAAGATTTACGGCATTTCAAAAATGTACACCCTAGACTTCATTTTTTCAAAAAATCATATTTTAAAAAAATTGATATGACCCGATATTGGTATCATTCGATTAATCTCAACGTGCTCTTACCAAATATTGCTAAATTAACCTTTAAATCTGAACCAAACGGCGTATAAGACTAAAAAACTAATTTTGTCTTCTACATGTAAATTTGGGAGGGGCTCAAAATTAGTTTTTTAGTCTTATACGCCGTTTGGTTCAGATTTGAAGGTTAATTTAGCAATATTTGGTAAGAGCACGTTGAGACCAATCGAATGATACCAATATCGGGTCATACCAATTTTCAAGGTCACCGGAAGTGACGTCACGTGGTTCGTATTTCCGGAAAGCCCCCACTTTGACCCGTAAGACAAACAGTTCTTGGTTACAAATCACTAACCTAATTAAAAATATCTTGACCCATCGTGTACCTTATCACATGCTTATTTTGTCATGGGCTCTTGGACTAAAAGTCAAGTTTTTTTAGTATGGAGATGACTTACTACATGTAGGCCCGACTTTAAAGAGCATCGTCTAGAAAGGGAATTGGCGACGCGAAACTTTATTTGAAACCAGCTTACATAACCAACAAGTCGGCAGCGGAAAGAGCCGTTTCTGGAAAATCAGGGAAAAAAGGAATGAATTACATCATTTTAAAGCTTTTTATTCCTGGAAAAACTTTCCCGTAGAAAATATACTAAAAGCTTTTTTCCATAAACTGAGAAACTTTGGGTTTCTTTGAGCAGTGCCGACGAAACAAGAAGTCGCCGACCGCTTATTTTAAACGAATTAAAATGCAATATTTCATTTATATTGAAATTTTACTACAGAACGAACCTAACACCAGAGTTTCGTTCTCCTTTTCTTTAATCAAGGTTAAAGTAAACGAGCAGGACCAGAAAATATTCATTTATACATATAATAAATAATTGTATACTATAATAATAAATAATTGTATAGTATAAAAACAAATAATTGTATGCTATAATAATAAATAATTGTATACTATAATAATAAATAATCGTACACTATAATAATAAATAATTGTATGCTATAATAATAAATAATTATATACTATAATAATAAATAATCGTATACTATAATAATAAATAATTGTATGCTATAATAATAAATAATTGTATACTATAATGATAAATAATTGTATACTATAATAATAAATAATCGTATACTATAAAAACAAATAATTGTATGCTATAAAAATAAATAATCGTATACTATAATAATAAATAATTGTATACTATAATAATAAATAATCGTATACTATAATAATAAATAATCGTAAACTATGATAATAAATAATTGTTTACTAAAATAATAAATAATTGAATAAATAATCGTATACTATAATAATAGATAATTGTATACTATAATGATAAATAATTGTATGCTATAATAATAAATAATTGTATGCTATAATAATAAATAATTGTATACTATAATAACAAATAATTGTATGCTATAATAATAAATAATTGTATACTATAATAATAAATAATCGTACGCTATAATATTAAATAATTGTATGCTATAATAATAAATAATTGTATACTATTATAATAAATAATCGTATACTATAATAATAAATAATTGTATGCTATAATAATAAATAATCGTATACTATAATAATAAATAATTGTATACTATAATAATAAATAATTGTATACTATAATAATAAATAATCGTATACTATAATAATAAATAATCGTATACTATAATAATAAATAATCGTAAACTATAATAATAAATAATTGTATGCTATAATAATAAATAATTGTATACTATAATGATAAATAATTGTATACTATAATAATAAATAATTGTATACTATAATGATAAATAATTGTATACTATAATAATAAATAATCGTATACTATAATAATAAATAATTGTATGCTATAATAATAAATAATTGTATACTATAATAATAAATAATCGTATACTATAATAATAAATAATTGTATACTATAATAATAAATAATCGTATACTATAATAATAAATAATTGTATACTATAATAATAAATAATCGTATACTATAATAATAAATAATCGTAAACTATAATAATAAATAATTGTATACTAAAATAATAAATAATTGTATACTATAAAAATAAATAATCGTATACTATAATAATACATAATTGTATACTATAATAATAAATAATTGTATACTATAATAATACATAATTGTATACTATAATAATAAATAATTGTATACTATAATAATAAATAATTGTATGCTATAATAATAAATAATTGTATACTATAATAATAAATAATCGTACACTATAATATTAAATAATTGTATGCTATAATAATAAATAATTGTATACTATTATAATAAATAATCGTATACTATAATAATAAATAATTGTATACTATTATAATAAATAATCGTATACTATAATAATAAATAATTGTATGCTATAATAATAAATAATCGTATACTATAATAATAAATAATTGTATACTATAATAATAAATAATTATATACTATAATAATAAATAATCGTATACTATAATAATAAATAATCGTATACTATAATAATAAATAATCGTAAACTATAATAATAAATAATTGTATGCTATAATAATAAATAATTGTATACTATAATGATAAATAATTGTATACTATAATAATAAATAATTGTATGCTATAATAATAAATAATTGTATACTATAATAATAAATAATCGTATACTATAATAATAAATATTTGTATACTATAATAATAAATAATCGTATACTATAATAATAAATAATCGTAAACTATAATAATAAATAATTGTATACTAAAATAATAAATAATTGTATACTATAAAAATAAATAATCGTATACTATAATAATACATAATTGTATACTATAATAATAAATAATTGTATACTATAATAATACATAATTGTATCCTATAATAATAAATAATTGTATACTATAATAATAAATAATTGTATGCTATAATAATAAATAATTGTATGCTATAATAATAAATAATTGTATGCTATAATAATAAATAATTATATACTATAATAATAAATAATTGTATACTATAATAATAAATAATTGTATAATATAATAATAAATAATCGTATACTATAATAATAAATAATTGTATACTATAATAATAAATAATCGTAAACTATAATAATAAATAATTGTATACTATAATAATAAATAATTTAAATGATTTTATTTACAGTGCACATCAACAGCGCAGAATGCGCCAACAAGGATATACACTTTGGAATGGGTAACAAAACATTTTGAGTACATAAAATATAAAATGAAATTTAAACAACACAGTATTGCAGGAGAGATAAACCACTCGACTTCAAATTTAAAATATCAGAATATTTACACGCAAAAATGTCTATAACATCATTGTACGAATTGCAAGTACTCTGCATACGTTGTAAAGGAGATTTAATATTACAATTTTTATTAAAGGTGGTTCGGTTTCTAGTACCATATTGTAAAGTACCCTTTTTTGTCTTTTTGATATAATGATGTGCTTCAAATATAAGTAATTGCAATAACGTTTCCTCGCGCATTCTTAGTGATGATTAAAAGGTAAAAAAAATTAACAATTTAATAAGAGTTGAAAAATAACCGAATTTTTTTGAAAAAAGCCAGACCAGTAGTTTTAATTGGTTGTAACTGTTTTATTTTCAGTTGAAGCTGGCTAAAATATAAACCGCCTCTTTCTAAGTAGAAAATCATCTGCTTTTATTGTTGTTAATTAGAAACTAAACAAAGTAAGCAAATTAACTATATTATAAGATTAAATTATTTTGATTTCTCCCTAGTTTTTGTTAAGGACTCGCCGACCGAGTCAACGAAGCGAGGCAGCGAACTTTTGGACTTTAAACCCACCCTGTCCTCCTTAATTAGAGCAGTATTTGAACTCACTTCAATTTGTTTCAATATGAAACAAAAGCTAAACTAAATAAAAATTATTATTTTAGTTATTTTTATAAAAGCCAAAAAATCTGTATTTTTTCATGTGGCTATAACTGGGTTTATCCAGGTGGTTATAACCGGTATGGCGGGTTCCATGCCAACCCTGAGTTTAATCCATTCCAACAGAGGGTAATCGGAATGAAATTTAGTTGAAAAAAAAGTTTTTTACCCAACTCTGAAAATTAACCTACGATTAATTAAATTTGGGTTCTAAATTAAATAGTGGATGATTAATTTCCGCCGTGCTTTCGCTTCTGTCTTCATTTTCTAGGGTTAAAATTATCCTTCAATTTATTCCTTGAAAACCAGCGATGAAACTAACTAATTATTACCTAATAATTAAAAATTTAAACCCATCTTAACAGAATAAAGATTTATTTGTAATAAAAAAACTACGAGTTACTTCCTACATTTACAAGCGCCTTCGGTTGAAATTTATTCGAAGCTTAAAATGAAATAAAACCTGGCTTTTGCCCGGTCGCTATCTATCGGGCAATTTTGAAACTAAATTTGATCCTGGCAGCCAATGAATAACACGAAAATAAGTGGAGGATCCTTTGAATTTTGTGGAGTTTCATCTTTAAACAAACACGCTTTATTCAAATGTTTTGATTGAATTTCATCATCAAAAAATTACACGAACTCAAGAATATTTATATAAAGCGTTAGAAATATGTTCTTAATTCTTTAGCCATATTTTTTCTAAAAAATTCGGTCAAAGCCGCGTGTATTTATTCGCTTTAGTTTACATATTTTTAAATTCGACAAGTGACAGATAGGTGCAATTCAAAGTCGAATACTCATAGTTCAGAAATTAATAAATCAAATGAAAAGGAAATTGAGTATGTCATTTTTGGAAGATTTCGGGGCACCTTATTTCGGTTTTCTTTTTCCCGCATAGCTCGTTGGTTTTCTTCATCTTCCGCGAGTGAACTTTTAAGGATTGTTGTAGGATCCATCGAATTTTTATGAGCGTCAGGCTGCCTTCGAATCCACTCTTCAGAAACAGACGTGGGCCTGTATACGTGTCTAATCTGGCGTGCTGCTATGCTGCTTTAGGATACACTGACCCAGATTTTCACGGTTTCTCGACCCTTCATTTTCTCTATCCGCTCATAACGTTTTCATTCGAAGGGATTTATCTTTGCTTTCGCTTTGTTTTTATTGATGCATCTAAACTTATATCAGGAGCTCATAATTCAAAAGTGTAGAACTCGAGGAATTTCCAAAGTCGATGTGATACGCCATAAGTGGACTTATGCGCCTTTTACTGTGTTTTAAATCAGTCAAAAATTAATATAAAATATCACGCGTCATGAGGGATAACTGTAATTTAATCTTGTCTCTGATGGGCTAAAGTGTTTTCATCGAAAATAATTAACGACACCTAAATAAAGCTACTCCTATGTACTCCAAATTTTCCGTTCCAATTATTTCACCGTCTCTAGAAATAAAATTTATGAAAAAACTAAAAATTAATTAATTTAATTATTATTAAAACCTAGTGATAACCTTTATTACTTAGCTCTACTTATCTTCCGGAAAGTCAAATTAATTTTATAAATTTAATATATTGAATGAATTAATTTATATATAGAAATATTAATTTGAAACCAAATTTAGAACGGAATTACCTCGTTCATTTCCAACGATTCAAATGTCAAATGATAATTCAAATGTCGCATGATTCTTCCCAATTTACGCTACGATTAACGTCGATTCGTAAAACAACTGAATGCAAAAATTAAGCTACTGTAGACCTTTTTTTGGGGCTAAATCATTACCTGCAAAAAAAGTCCAATTGCTATTCATGTATGTCATTTGAACGTAGCGAAGGTACGGTGATTTGACGAAAGCTCTGATTAATAATGCGATAAATCCTTTTCCCAGGCGACAGCTGGAGGTTTTTTCTTCCAAATGGCTCTAGGCCTTAGAGGAGCAATCACACTTATCGGGTCTGCGAGCACGCTCGTCGATCGAACACGGTTCAATATGCTAAATCTTAATATTGGAAAGAGTTGAGAAAAATTGCTCTGAGATCGATCTAGATTTATAAGTCAATTTTATCGTTTTCACGGTTGCATTAGCATCAGATGAGGATTTTCCGACGAATTAAAGCGATCTTTTTATCGGTAGCTTTTAAACTCAAATCTAAGTATTAAAATATTCTTATTTATTACTAAGATTTAGCCTAGGCACGAGAGCTTCAATTTGAAAATTTTGTCAAGTGTAATTTACATTTTCTAGGCTTCCTCACAACGCAATTTATTTTAATTTTAAGTCGGCAAGCGATAATTACTTATATTTAAATCACTTTTTAAACAATGTAATTGAATACAATTAATCACATCAAAATAAGTACTATTTATAAGTTCTATTAATTTAACCTAGAAATGTTAATAAGCTGCTGAATGTTTCTTTATGTTTTAGCTTTTCACAGGACCACCTTCACCTGAAAAAAACCGACAACGGTATGATGGAGGGTTATTTTTAAAAATGTACCAGAGAATAAACTAACTAATAAAAAAACGGTATTGGATAATAAGGTTTCAAATGTGCTCTATCATCATCCGAAATAATGGACTATAAAGTACCGCGCGGAATTTTCCATATTATAGTTTCGACTGCTCGTTTTCTGCAACAAAGCGAAGCGAGCAACGTAAGAAGCAGCCACTCTATTGAAGGAAAGTAATGCGAAGAGCCAATAGTGGCAATGAATGAGAACAAACAAGGACTTCCCAACGCAGACACTTCAGCGATCATCCTCGTCGAGAACGATCCTTTGTTATACTTCATCATTAGGTTTTGTTTTATTTACTGTATCGATGTACGTGTCACTCTTCAAATATTAGACCTTGCCAAAATAGAACAGGAGAAACAGATTATCGCAACAATGGCGCAAAATATAAGTGGTCAGTCAATAAATCTTAGAAACCTACTTCTTTTTTTCCAAGGAAAAATACAGGGCAAAGAGAAAATTCAGAAATCCGGTTAAATAAAATAAGAGAAATTGATTGTTGGGGATATTATTTTTGAAGATACTTTAGGGATTTCACTTATAAGAATAGAAAAACACCTTATGTTCGCGTAATACCGAAAACGATGGGAGTTCAGTGGCGCAACTAAGGTCTCTGGGATCCACCCATGAACCTCGTTTTCGGGCCCCTTTATATCATGAGGACTATATTTTCCCGGAATCTCTCCGGGGGCCCGCCTTCAATGAATGCCCTGCCTCGAAAAAAGGTTTTTTTTAAATTCAAATATATTTATTTTATGAATGTTGTAACACTTTTAAATATTATGGTAAAGTAATGGGGATTTTCAATTATGGTTAAGTTGTCTAGGGGTAATTAATTAGAATAATTAGGATTAGGATTAAGTGTTACATTAAATAAATAAAATAAATTGTTACTATAATAAAATAATGAATAAACATAAGAATCAAATCAAAAGTATGTACAACAAGAAATATATTTACACGAACGCAAAGAAAGTATATTTACAAAAACCTGTCCGTCTCGCGGAAGCTTGTCCGAGAGGGCCAAAGTCACGGCGCGCACACATCTCAAAACCGCATAGCGTCTTCTTAGTCGCGATCTCAATTCTGTCTTTTTCCTCGCTCGGGTCGGAGGTTTAACCCCACGATGGGTATTGCGAAATTGGTGGCAACCTCCTTCCCGGAGCGAGGAAAGTTTTTGGCGACACCATACGCCCGTGGTGTCATTATAAGTTCAGGGAGAATAAAATACGTTACAATGTCAATGAAAGTTATACATTTTTGTTTGTTAACGGCCAAGCGACTTACTAACTATATGTTTATATGTCGTAAAATTTCTAAATAGGTGATTGCTTGTTTTTGAATTAATTGCCACGAGTGCCAACAAGTTAAGTTGGTTAAAAACATATAAAAATATATATAACATATTATATAAAATATAATCGCGCGACACTTAATCCGACAAACAAATTTGCTCGCTCTCGGCTATACTGACCTCCTTCGCGAAGCAATACAAAAATGACATTGCAAGAGGTACACAAGTTTATTAATTTGTAACGAGGCTCTCAACAGGTATTTATTATTTATTCACTGCAAATTATTTGTTGATATACTGTTTAGACGGTGCCTAAACAAAAGTTTTTATTGACATTTAAAATAAATAACATAATTAATACAACTTACTTCAAATGCCGAAAAACGTAACTATTCACTAGAGAGAAAGGAGGAACTGAAATGTTACTCTTCTACATCTTAATTTCATTTCTAACACAAATTCGTTAACTATTTATTGTAATTTTATTGTAAAAGAAAAGAAGCATGGCCTTATCAGCATAGCAATAAGCCTACACCCCAGACTTGATCCACTTTCGAAGAAACTCAGATGTGGTCACCGTAAAAATTCTTCGAAATGCGTCAAAGTCCTCCTGCTTGAGTCGAATTGCGGTGGAACAGAAAATCACGATTATTTGAGAACTTATTCAGTTGCAAACGTCGTTTTCAAAGGGAATACTTTTGTTTTGTTTAACAATTATATCAATTTAAGGTAATCATAACTCTTGATAGGGATTAAAATCGACAACATATTATGCTCATTCGACAGTTTTTAGTCGAAATGTGTCATAACATGAACAATTCAAAAACTATTTAGGGATTGAGCGTGTTGTAAGAAAAGAGAAAACAAAAATCTGTGTATAACAAGAAAACTATAGCGAAAATAGTCTTGATGAAGTAACAATTTGATTATCTTCTTAGAATGTACGGTGCCTCCGTCTAATTTTTGCGCATTATGTAACTTTTCACATACCTTGGGAAATTCTGCTTGAAGGGGCCTTATTCTTTTCCCGACTAAAGGCCTTTAACCAAGTCAAAAACTCAATCGTCATTGAAATGAAGCACGATGAAATTCCGATAAAGTAAATCTTGAAGAGGAGGAATTTGCCTTGGTCGTCGATGTTTAAATCTACTTTTGAAGGAGTGACTACTTTAGCGACGCACTTGGTGAACAATTCCGAATAAGCTCGTTCAACTTCCTTGTCGAACAACATCATCGATGAAACATATCGAATTCTAATTGTAAAGATATGAAACCAATAAAAGAAAATGAAATGAAATTGGCAAAAGCTAAAAATCGTTTTGCAGCTCCAATTGTTTTCTAAACGACCAACAAGTAAAATACTGACAACGACTTTACCTCAACACTCAATGTGCCCCTATCTATTTTAGTGGTTCGCAAAGGTTGCCGTGTTACTCTTAATCTATCTAATCAGTAAATCCGTTGAATTTGGGCAAACGCCACTTATAGTCGGTAATAGAAGAATATACATTTTTCGATTTGCACTATTTACTGTTTCTATCGCTTTCTTTTATTCAAGTAGGTCCAGTTTCTATTTAAAAAAATTAATTGCTACCCATTTATAACACTAAGCATACTTATAATAATCAGCTAGGCTAATACCCAAGGCACCACCTTAGGCCTACGTCATCGAGCGACTTTTAAAGCCTTTAATTCAGGTGGCCGGGATACAATGCGAAGGAGGGTGGTGGCAAGCCTTGCAAGCCAACAGCTCCCTACACTAACTGTTTCCGTTAACCTCAACAAGTTATGATATATTTTTTTTTTTTACATATTTAAGGTTAGATCGCATTTTCTTGCCAGAAAGGCTTTTGTCAGCCAAACTAGCACGTTACATGCAATAATTGAAATTATTTCTAGTTATAATTTGATATTTCATTATTTGTTACCGTTGATTTAGTTTATCTTCATTATTGTTTAACAACGGTGACCATATTAATTTATATCTTATGCGCAAAATTTACTCACCAAATGGAATTTTACTTAACCTAAAAATATATTTTCTAAAGGTAATGCGCAAAAAAGTTTGTTTAAAAATTCTACTATTATCAGAAACCGTCTATGAACTATTTTAAATAAATTTCCATTTAATATTCTGAGGGCTTAAATTATTTTCCATTTTACAAACCTAGACCCAACAAAATTGGGATAAATTATATTTTCTACATTCGAAATTTTTGTCTTTAATTTGCACTCTATTCTATATCGGAATTAATTTAGTGGTTTTGTATGGACTAACAACAACCTCACGAGCTCGTGGGAAATATCGAACTGTTCACTTATGTGGAAAATAGTAGTTTGAATTTGACATTTGTTTTACCAATTACCAAGGTTGTATTATGTAAATAAATAACAATGTTCCTTGGTAATTCGAAAGATTGATTTTGAAATTGAAAGGAAACCAAGTGATTTTTCTCTACTTTGTCAATAGAAATACATTTTGATTTAAATTAAAGTAGATGGAAAATAAAGTTTCTTCGCGCCAAATCAATAGTTATCGACAACAATTTTTACGTTATTTTAAAAAATCTTAAACTAAAGAGCGTTCAAAGAAAACGATTTCAAAACAACGCGAGTAATTAAGCCACAAAGTAGCTTAAAATATTAGAAATGGTGAAAGTGTTTCCCGCCTGGACTCACTTTTGGTTGAGGTATTCAAATAAGATGTTTCCAGCTGTGAGATTTCGGTTCATTTGAAATGCAACCGAATCAGTTTTGATTACACCATTTCCACGGTAAAACAAATTTTGACCTTTAAAGTTCTTGTAATTCTTTTTGCATATCTCATTTATTTCCGACAATTCTTCGAACCAATCAATGTAAGCGGAATTTCCTTTCGATATATTTTGAATTCCATCCTGATGGACACCTTTCAGATGTCTTCCAGTTAACTTAATTGCTACATTGCCACGTAAACCCTGCATTTAAATATTTCCAAAATCATCATTATTTATCTTAAATAAATCTTCAATTAAAGGGGAACGGCCAAACCTTTTCAAATATGGCCTTATTTCCGTATCAAAAGATTAACAAGACGTTCAATATACTAACACGTACCTTTTTGTCTCGAAAAAATAGCTTTTGGCCCATAACGTTGAAATGAAAAATAACGCCAAGTGTTTGGGTTTGAATTTTCTCCGCCATCTTAGGGGCTGCCGCCAGCGCTCCTAACACCGTATGAGTGATTTGCGAACTATCCTAACTTTTAAAATTGCGCAATTTAGGCTAAAGGTCTCTTATAACTGGAACGCGCCGCGCGTGCGAAACATATTTTTTGCGTCTTCAGCAGCACGCGCTTTTACGTTGTTTTTCTGTCTCACCGACTTCTCACCAGGTGTCGCGGCGGACGCGCGCTTTTCGATTTCCCGAAATTTCTTTATTTTATTAAAAATTAACCACTCAATATTTTTTATGTGGTTTTCGCCATAAATTTTAGTTTTCAATGGGCTATAGGGCTATCTAACTGGTTGAAGCTTGACCGTTCCCCTTTAAAAAGTCGTTAATGAAAAGAAATAAAATAAAACAATTAAAAATGCATTTAAATTGAGTTAAACTAGCTATATAATTAACCAAATAGGTGCTATTAGTTATTATGAAAGTAAATGAATGCTTTCTTTCCACTATAAATTTCAATTTCAATTAACAGTGAAACGTTTAGTACGACTTTCTGTAATGAAACCTCTACTAATTAAAAATGAGCGATTTGGCCTCGACAGGGCGGATTTTGCCAACCTCTCCCTTTTGACATATCGTAATAATAAAGAAAAAATGTCTGTCAAACCCTCCGACACTTTCGGCAGCTTTCACTTAAAAACCAAAAAAAAAGTAGTCCTTCCAAGATTTACACTCGGGCATAATTACTTGGAAAAAATCGTTCAGAGCGTCTGATCTTCGGAAACAGAATTTCATTCCCTCGGCATTTGCCAAGTCTTCTAAGGAATTAATGATGAGTGCATCACCGGAAACGGAGAGCGCGGTTATCATGGTTGCGATGTAAGTATTGATAACGATCAGACAAATTGTCCAAATGGAGTAGATAGTTTTGGATAAGTTTGCTTTAAGCTTTATATCGCAACCTAAAAGATGAAACAAAACAATTAAGCTATTATAAGGATATTAAGAAAATTAATAGATCATAAATAAACTACAGATTTATATTATATGTCGTCAATGACTTGGTTAAATATGTTAGACTTTAAGTCCCAGACTTCACGAATCAATAACATTTATTATTAATGGTATCATCGCGTTATTATTTATATGAATTACATAAAATTAAACGTGTTTTAAATGATATGTGCTGTAGAGAACTATCTTAATGGCGGAATCTTACAAAGTCTGTTGCTCCAGTCATATTGATTTAAAATATCAAACCATATAATTAAAACATAAACTGTAACCTCTTCAACCCTGGCATTGCTAGTTACTGAATCCGTCTCATGCAAATACTTACAGCTAAGAAAATCGTTTTAAACGTTTCTTAGGTGGCTCTAGAAATTTAATCCAATTAAAGTTTGAGTTGAGATCTACTTACTTGTTTGAAAAACGGGCGCTGTATACATCCATATGAACGAACATGATTTCCTATGCAATAAGCTTCGTAGCTCTTTTGAAGAAGTTATAAATGCCAATGTTATTATTGCTAGCAGTAACAACAAGAAAAACTGTAAAAAAAGAGGCTTTTTTTAAAGTATAGTGGTTTCTATAAAAGTAAAGATTTTGATTTTAATATTATAATATAGTTCGGTTATGTTTGGGTTTGGCAAGTTTGGGACAGCCACATAGCCTGGCTTATATAAAATTTTGTTGCGTTAGAATTATTTTGTGCTATTTTACATTTTAGGGACCAACGAAATTTATAGAGTTTTAAAGCTAGCTAGTTAGGCCTAAGTCATCAAGCGACTTTTAAAGTCATTAATTCAGGTGGCCGGCTTACAATGCGTAAGAGGGTGGTGGCAAGCCCTTCATGCCACGCGAGCCAATTAGCTCCCTACACTCACTATTAACGTTATCCTCAACAAGTTTTTATGGAAGGGAAAACCGAAGAACTCGAGGGAAAACCCCTTAAACCAGTGGGGAGATAACTTGTAAACTCAACGCGGAAGGAGTTTGGTTAAGATTATTGATAGACTAAAATTAAATTTAAATTAAATTAGACAAAAGTTGGTCTACTTATGTGTTTATATGCAAAACTAGTTTAAAGGAATTTATATTTTTATATGCAAAACTAGTTTACAGGAACTTCTATTTTTATATGCAAAACTAGTTTAAAGGAACTTATATGTTTATATGCAAAACTAGTTGAAAGAAACTTATATGTTTATATGCAAAACTAGTTTAAAGGAACTTATATGTTTATATTCAAAACTAGTTTAAAGGGTTGTTTGTTTACATGAAAAACTAGTTGAAAGTGTTGTACATGCCATACTTGTATAAAGGGTAGCATGTTTACATGCCACACTTTTTTATACAGTTGATTGTTTACTTTCTAAACTGTATAGGGGCTTCTATATTAAATATTTTAAAGGGTGATTCGGCTAAGTCGGTAAATAATTAAAAGATTGGTTCTTTGCGTGAATCTTAACCATAAATGTCAATCCAGAAAAGCAATGAAGAGTCGAATATGACCATGGTCATTTTGTTTGCAAATTTTGATTAACCGTTTTAATACTTTTAAAATATCCTAATATTAAACGTTATTTCAATATATATTTAAAAAACTCTAGGTTTTAATGTTCTTCATCTCAAACGGAACATATCGTCCTCTGTAATAAGCTTAAGAAAAACATTTCAGAGCAACGACTTTATGTAAGAGCATAAATTAAGAATTCGAAAAATTTTATTTAAAAAGGCAGAAGTGTCCTTTAAAGAATATTTTAAATATTTCTTTTATCAATGTTTTTAATGTTAATATTTTATTTATTTTAATTTGGATTGATTATTTTTTTAAATATTGTTCCGTGTATTGAAATGACCGCAATCGGGGATAGTGAAAAGCATTAATTTATTGGAAGCTTTTTGATAGCATGTGGTATATTGCAACGTGGGAGACCAAGGTTTGATTTCTGGTTTTGGCGGGAAACATCAAAAAACCTACTGCTGAAAATCGTAAATGGGATGTAGCCGAATTGAAAACATTTATTTCAGCCAAAATATAATAATGGTTCCAAATATTTAGGATCAAAGTCGAATTTCGATCTCTCCCATTTTAATCACTTATTTAGAATTAATTTGTACTCTCTATAATCTTAGAAATAAATGATATTTATAAACCGACTGCTTACAAAATTTATCAAATCTGATATTAATATACTTGAGAAAAATTATAGAGTTAACAAAATGTCATTTTTAAATAACGCAGAATATACTGTATATTTTAAGAAATTATTTTTAAAGGTAAATGGTTATTTGCAATCATTTTTGCGAAATACAGAAATTATAAAGTTAAACATTGAAAATGCAAACTGGATTTTCATTTCTAATAATAGGATTGATAATTAAGCTACATATACGCACAAACGGATGGATGCGCAGCAAATTTTTGATGAAACTTTCCGAACGTATTGTTGGATACTTTGTATAAATGAACACTTTTGAATAATACAGTTCAGACGTTGATGCGTATGATAAACTTCTTTTGTAAGATACAACGTGTGGATAAAATCGTAAGTGGAAATTATTGTTTTCCTGTAAGAAAAATTACATTAAAATTTGATGCAGTAATAAAGTGGCGATAAACCTAAGGAAACTTAAATCCAAAATAGAGCGGATACAAATTCAACTTTGAAAATGTGATATTATTTATCAAATGCGTAAAATTAAACTGTGTACCGAATTTATTCGAATTTTATGATCCAAACAGAATTGGTTGTAGTTGGACTGTTAAAATTTCACAGCAATAAGAACACGACTATACGAGCTTACATTCTGATATATTTATATTTTGTTTAATTCTTTTTAACTTTTAGATTTATTAGATATTTCTTACCACACGAGTTAAATCAGGAAAGGATTGATACACATCGAGTAAAATACAGTGCAATTTTAAATCTCTTGAAAATAAAACTTACCTTTGTTAGATTTAAGGTGACACTGCAAAGATATAGTAAAATTGTTCAATTACAAACAGATACCATTTCAAGAAAATTAAATGAATCTAAATTTTACGCAAGTTTATTAGAAATATTTCATATTTTACACTTAAGTTAATTTATTCATTATTTATGTACTCTTTTGCAACCTTAAAAACAGAGAATCTCTATTATAATTTTAGTAAAGCTATCAATGCTTATAAACTAGTTTCTATTGGCCATTGTACTTACTCGTGTGATCTTAAAGTTTTGTCTCCCATACAGTTATCAAGTGTTTAAGTTAATTATATGGTTAACTGGGTTTTTTAAAAGCGTTTTGACTTAAATATATTATTATTAGTACAGTAGAATGTACGGTTTCGAGCGTTGTTTAAAACGCAAGCTTTCATTTGACCAAAATGAGATAATAATTTAAAATAAGTTTAAATTTGCGCAAAATAATATATTTTAGAGAAAATGATATACTTAAAATGATCCCGGAAAGCAAGCAGAAGTCTTGCTATAATTCCTTGATAATGGTCTAATGCCAATGGTTTTGCATTTGGTTTCCGATATATTAATGGATAAAACTGAAATACAAAGACCAAGAATGATTATGAGATGTTATTTTCATTATATTACATTTAATAAAATAAGGCCAACTATTTTTTCTCATAATTATAGGTTTAGTTTCGTTTCTATATAATAATTAGTCTGATTTTCAAAAGAAAAAA
This sequence comes from Leiobunum rupestre, assembly GCF_980474605.1. Classification (NCBI taxonomy): domain Eukaryota; kingdom Metazoa; phylum Arthropoda; class Arachnida; order Opiliones; family Sclerosomatidae; genus Leiobunum; species Leiobunum rupestre. The sequence continues at coordinate 68,742,219 of NC_143389.1, read as the reverse complement.
TTAAGATGTAAAAAAGGAAGTATAAAACTTTAGTGTGCCAAGTAAAAAATTAGAAATCTTTTAGAATTTTTTGTAATATTAAAATTTAAAACAGTCTTGTGGGTCATTTTATAGCGATACAATGGTATAATCTAACGGTGATTATTGAGGTTAGCCCAGCACACCTTTTTACAAGACTGGGTTGTAACTATAGCCACGTTCACACTTACCACTAAAATAATTTCGATTTAGGAAGTAAAATTGCTTGTATTTTCCAAAATAATGGGATAAAAATTAAATATTTTAAATAATATTACGGTATGTATAGTAGGGGTGTGCAAAATATTTGGTGAGACCAAATAAATCGATCGAATACCAAATCGAATATTCGCTACGTCGAATCGAATAGCGATTGGAAAATATTCGATAAGGGAGGGGAAAAGTATTTGGTTTTTTAAATAGTTTGCAAACTGGTCGAATAACCGAGGGCCTTTTTCTAAATTTTTTTTTTAATTCCAAAGCTCTTAAAGGAGAGCGCAAAGAAAATTCCGAAGCAGTCCTTATTTCTGACACCTCTTTAGGCCACAGTGGCACGGACCATATAAAGAGTTAGCTTGCGCGTCCATACTCTGTGTATTAAAACTTTTCAGCCTACTTCCAGTAAAAGACAGAGTAAACCGAAGATTTATGTAGTCGGCCTTTAAGAAGCTCATATTTTTAGCCACAGGACCAAATTAAATTATTTTCTTATTTTGCTATTTGCAAGTAAAACGTCCCGTGATTTCAAATTTTTTTTATTTATTTTTGGTAAATATGCAAATAATCCCGTGATTTCAATTATTTATTTTTATTTTTTTTACAAATATGCAAACTATTTGGTTATTTGAAAACCAAATATGTTGAATTATTTGATACTCTAAATTCTGTTTGGTATTTGATCAGTTAACTGGCTTGGATTTTGGACCAAAAATATTCGACCAAATTATTTGCCGTTTTAAATATTTGTTTTGGTATTTGACGTGCCTCGAAAAAAATATTTGATATTCGATTCGATCCTCAAAAAATGGTATTTGCACACCTCTAATGTATAGTAAACATGATTAACTAATAGTTTTGGAATAAATTTTCGTTGTTTTAAAACTCTGGTCATTATTTGAAATAACGTTAAACCTTGCCTATAATCGAACCGGGATGAATGAAGCGATTTCACACGTGTGAGCCAAGAAATATCGCCTTTGGTTAAAATTGGAATTCAAACTGACTAAAACTGGGTCTTAAGCTCTGGTGTGGGCGTGTCTTATGTTTGACAGAGAGTTCGGAAAAGTCTCTATTTCTCGAATGACAGAAATTAAACTACATATTTTTGGATCAATCATACGTGAAACTAACTATTTCTTTTGACCAACAAAGATTTTATCATATAAGTCATTTAAATTTTTATATACTTACGGTCCAGCCTACAAACAAACGTATAGCATTGTGAGAATACATTTATGAACGCATTGTAAGTTTTTCCATTAAAACAATCTATAACAATTAATTTAATTGTTACAAGGATTTAGTTGTATCTGTCACTTCTGTGTTCTTTAAGTGCATTCATTGGACCGAGCAGACTCAATGGGTTTTCATATTCTTTAACTAAAATCGACTAAATTAACCAGAGCTTTTGAATAAGTATTACTATTTCCACAGCCAAAAAAAATCATCTAAAATAAATGGCGGTTTTGGTTTGCAGCCAAAATCTGCAGGTTGTGGCAAAACAAGAAAAACAATCTGCTTTAAGTTACCGCAGTTATCACGTTAGGAACGTTTTGATTGCTAAACCGATAAAGCGGTCTTCTGGCTCCTGGGGTGCGATTCTAAACCCTCCTTATGATTCGTCAAGTTCAAAAATTGTCGTTAAAACTGGAAATTATACTTATACCCGAAATTTCATATTTTACTCTTACCCTCGAGAACAATTGTCCTTAGTAAAGAGCGAAATTAGTTATTAAGATAAAGCGAAGGTAAAACCTCTTCTTAGAGGCGTAAGGACCCAGAATTATCATTATTTGGTTCATATTTTCAGATGGCTGCCTTAATATATATGGAAATTTATGTTTATCTGTTATAGCGATTGTCAAAAAAAGCAAATAACAGCGATTTTCAGATAAGAAATAATATTAGTAATTATTTAATTAATGACTCCTCTTTTTAAAATATTTGTTCCCATGAATAAAGGTATATAGTGCATTTAACAGTAATGAAATTTGTTATAATATCCGCTCTAAAATAATAGAACTGGAAGCTTCCTTGGAATGCTTGGAATTTAAAAGTTTAACCACGAGATTACCATGTGGTGCTAATATATTAGTGTTTTAAATTAATAGTCGTAAAAATTTAAAATGACGACCTTTTCCGATCATACTTAAAGTAAGATATTCTACTTAGTACCAAAAGTGGATAGACAAAAACAAAAAGTTTACTTCGTCCGCCTATTCCCACCTCCTGTAATCTGAGAAGTCTCCTTGAAGGGCGAAATTGTTCCTTCCCCCATTTGCTCAAGATTACGTTTGAGGGCCATCGCACCAGGAACACGCGTAAATAGCCTTTAAAAAATAGTGCAGATAGATTCTTCTTAAAATCACGTCCTTGGCGAATTAAAATTTAGTTGCTCCAGTTTAGAAGAGGTTCTTGGTTCTTGGAATCTTTAATAAAATTTAAAGTTTTGAGGAATTTAAAAAATAAATTTGTGATTTCCCATTGTAGAAAAAAACACTATTGGCCGCTACTGGTCACGTGCTATGTTTTAAGGTAAATCTATTGCTCCGTATCGCATCTCAATTTCGCAAATAATCATTTGGATTCGGTATTCTTAAGTGATTGTTTACAGGTTTCTATTTTGCAGTGTTAATACTGAATTAATAATATGCCACGGAAGAAGAATCCAGATAATTTACATTTCAAAAACCAGCAAACTCAATGTAATACTTTCATAGAGTTTGAAAAATGTTATGATGTAAGTGTTCAAACTTTTGAAACTGTAACGTAGAAAAACAAAGGCTTAGAAAAACCAATAGTGGAAAAACCTTGCAAAGATACTTAAACAGAAGTTAGAAATCCTAGTGTTTTCAGTCAAACAGAGATTTTTGGTATTTAAGTCCCTTCAGTCAAATGGGACGAAATTAACGCTTTCAAATGTTTAAATCGGCTTGAAAATACTCGTAAGCGAAAGCAAATTGTTGAAATGGAAACTAGTAACAGTAGAACTGCAGCTGATGAAGGTTTTCAACCAAAAAAAAATAAACCTACACAAGCAAGTTTTAGGAACAGGGTCTTCAAACACTTTGGAACCTCTCGGATCTGTTTCTTCTTCAGCCTTATCAGCTGTAAAACACTTTGTAGAAACTTTAAATCAAGGTAAGAACATTAAATGATAATTTATATTTCATAATGATTACGTGAAATAAGTTTGTTCTTATTTTTGTTGTAGAAATTTCTATGAGGAGTTTGAAAACCCATGACGGACTAATGGATTATCTTGAAGTTTATCAGGAAAGAGGACTATTGTCAGTCTCAACGTATTATGACGCTCCTCGTCGCTTATTGTTTTCTTCCGAAGGAAAGTTCACAATTCTAACGCTTTTTAAAAGTGCAGAAGAACTAACCTTTAACAACAATGAAAACCAAACTATAAATGTGGATGTAGTTTCTACTTCTCTTGCTTCACTGACTGATTAGCTATTTTGTTTTATGTTCTGGAATACCCAAGGTAAGATCTATGATAATGTATTTGAGTTGTTAAATATTTCTTTACATTAAACAAGTATTTTTTCTTAGAGGATACAGCATTTGGAATGGAAAGTACCAAAAATCTCCAAAAATTGGTTTACCCATTTGAGCGTTATCAGGCTGTTGAATGTTTTGCGTGGTTTAAACCTCCTCCCAACGCCGCTAAAGCAAAAATTAAGGATAAACTTTACCAATGTCCCAACTTTCGTACCCTTAATTGGTATGCAGCCATAATTCTTAATAATTTCTTAGTTATTAAATATCTTGAATTCAATTAGGTATTTGACGGATCTTAAGAAAAAGAAAGAACAGGTCACTCCAAGAACCAAACTAAAACGCCAATCTGTTAGATCCACATGCAGGATTAGCGTTTTGACTCCGAAATGAAGGCAGAAAGGCTATTGCTAAACAGGTGGCAACGTTCAGGATTGGTTAAAAAGGTTACAGACTTAGAAAAACAAATTATCGAAACTAGTTTAGAATTATGCCACGACCAAGATTCCAAAATGAAAAAGTTGTGTCGGAAATTAATTTAAAGGGAACGAAAGATTTGGCTGAAATATTTGATGGAGCTATGAAAAAAATTAAGATTATTGGACTGGCACTGAAAAAAGCGTGGGAGTTAAATAGTAATTTGGCACAAACAAATGAGTTTTTCAATGATCAATAAAAATGTTCCACTGGATCCCAAGGCAACAGATGGAGTCCCCTTACTTATCGAACTGCTCTAAGTGTATATTCGCGTTCACCTGCGGCTTACGAAGCTCTTGCGTCTTTTGACATTTTACAACCAAGTGTTCACACTCTAAAAGCTAAAGTACGAAAGATTGACAGTAAACCAGGAGTTGATTTAGTTCACAGAATCCAATCAAGGAAGGCGCGTTAATTATTGATGAGGTAAAACTGATTGGAAAGCTTATGTGGAACTCAAAAAATGGTGAATTCCTTGGAGCTGCCATGGATCCAAATGAATACGCATCTTTGGAAGATTTGTATAAAGTCAAAAGCCTTTCTGAGGTATTGGAAGCTGAGTACGCTCTTCAATATCTTTGGTCCTTATTTCATGTTTTCAAAGCCTGTAACCCATGGCGCTATTACTAGCACCTTGTTGAAGACTGTGTTCGCGTTTCATTCAGTGGGTTTGGACGTAGGAGTTTTGGTTTGCGATGCAGGTAGCAGCAACATGTCTTCTTTAAGGCAAAGTTTGGGATTAACTAAATAACTTGAACCTATAGAGAATGAAAATGGATGATTTAATTTCCAATTCAGTACAAAGATTCGAAATTGGTGTACTGAAAATGAAAGATGGATTTACTGGATGGTATGCCCAAGCTACCAGCTAAAAAATATGATCAATGCCTTACATCATTCCCAAGATCAAGGAACAAGAGACTTTACAAAAAATGGTTTCAGATTTGGGTGGAATCAAATAGTTGCAATGAAAAAGAGAGAAGATGACCGGAGGGACAGCGACGAATTGGTCCAAGTCAAGCGTCTTCAGCAATACCACATTGATCGTGATCCCTGGTCTAAACTTAATGAGACAACAGCAAGAATTGTGCAACAAATGGAAGTTATGGGGGAGCTTAACAATTACGCAAATCCAATGTTCGAGTATGTCCCAGCTGACAGTACAACTACAATGGCTTGCTACGAATACCTAAAGGCATGCCACGAAATATTTGAGAAAGGCTTGCTCTCAAAACAACGAATCTCCAACCTAGATTCACCTCCAATCAGAGCTTTGCTAAATCGTCTAAAATATTTCAAAGATTCGGCAACCGAAAGAATGGCTGATAGTGAGAAAATGACAAACAACCCCAAGTTTCTTGCCTGGCAAACATTTCAACAATTGAGGATAGTCATTTATGGGTTCATTGACTATGTAAAAGATTTGACTAATCGACATCAAAATATATATATCCTGTAAGGATAAATGGTTCGGCCGTAGAGACTCTTTTCAGCCAGGGAAACTAACCAGTTTAAACTATAGTACCTCGCGAAGAGCCTTATTGTTTAAGGTATGTACAAAACAGTGGCGGCCTAAGGGGGGAGGGCGAGTGGGGCGGTCCGCCCCGGGTACCAGGGCAGCAGGGGGGGGCTATCGGAGAAGCTCGAGGGGGGTGCAAATCAGAACGATTCAACTTGAAGAAGACGGACCCGTGAAAACCTCTGCACGGTCCTGGGGGGTGTCACAAAACACTGCCGCCGCCCCGGGGACCCAGCCTTCTTAAGCCGCCACTGGTACAAAAACATGTCAAAATGCAGAAGCATCCTATCGGAAAGTTGGACTAGACATATGTAAAAAATAACAATAATTCAGTACTAATTTGGACCTAAAAAACAGCCCTCTTTTTCCTTCTATAATTGTAATTCTATATATTAAAAGTGTAATTAATTTTATGATTGTTTTTCAAAACGTTTTATTTTAAAATGATTAAATTTCAAATTTGCCCTTTTCAGGTTTTAGGTTAAAAATTTTTAACAGTAGTCAAACTTTGTTTAAAATGTAAAAAAGTCTTTTGACTGGTTTTTTCTTAGGCTTCTTCCAGATCTGGATTTCCTCACTGTGTCTTCTTTTTTCCCAAAGTTGGATAATCCTGAATAACCTGGCCTGGTTGGGCTACTTATTTGGCTTGCACTACAATCCGTGTCTTTGTCCTGGAAACTAGGAGACTTGTGATATTCCCTTCAGACTGTATCATTTGCCATTTGGTTTCTTGAATAGTTCATTTCCTTTAAACTCTTTTTCTTGGCCACAGTTTTCTTTATTACAGAATTTTTATTCACAGTTTTATTATTCATACCATACAGCAAATTTTTACCTCCCACACTTCTCTTTCCTTTTCGTTCATTTCTACGGCGTGTGGCAGCTCGAACTAAATCAGCTAACTTTGCGTGAACTAGCTTTCTCTGGAATACTGATCGAAATTCTTCTAATTGGCTAGTGTTGAATTCATATTTAATTATATCAGGAATTTCAGAAACTATTTTGTGGAACTCTGTCTTTAGTTTCATCCTCTCTAACTTTTTTCGTGGTTTCTTCTGAAAAATAAAGGGAATGATTAACCCTGACTCAAATAAAACAATTAAATGAAAAAAACCTACTTATCACCATTCCAGGGCTTGGACTACTGTTCCAAATCCTATAATGATCCACAACTATTTTACACACACGTGTTACGTATGGCATTATGTAACATGCCCAATAAACAAACCTCCTTTGTTTATCATCTTGATAACTGCGGGAAGCTCCTCCGCTAATACAACTGGATTCCGAATTGTAAGAGCAATTTTATAAAGCAAATGCGCTTTATCCCTCTGTTTCTGAGTTAGAGGTTTTTTCCCCTTCCTCAGTTTTGCCAACACTTGCATTCCTTTTTTATTTATAAAGTATTTTTCTTTGCTCGGGTTAAACTTATTTCTTCATCATAAGGCTTCTTTGAGGAAAAACATCCAATTGATTGGATTGCGATTGAACTTCCAAGTCATCATTTCGTTTATCATTTGCCTTTAAATTGATTACTTTCCAGTCAATCCACTGTACTACATTTAGAAGTTCACTCTCACACTCTCTATCATAAGAGATTACTGGATCTATTCCATCTTCCGAACAGACTAAATTATGTAACCATCGGCACCAAGAATATAGGAAAGCAGAATACCCTCCACTAGAATCTTCTTCATGTTTAAAGTATAGCATTTGGTATTGAGTATTCATATCCTGAATTAGTTCTACTAAGCAGCCGGAACCTCTCATAAACTCTATCAATTTCATTCTTTTCTTTGAATCATCCGTTAAAATAAAATCGGTATTTTCAAAACCGTTTAAAACTAAATCTACTCCGATATTTTTCTCCATTTTGGCATAACCAACGTTCACAAATTTCCCTAAGACTTGGTGAACATGTGTTCCAATAAACTAGCAGACCATAGTTTCTAAAGCAGACGATAATGTAAAGAATTGACGCTTGGATAGCTAGTGTCGTACTGAACTACTTCTAAGAGATCGAACGTCAGACAACTCAAAGCTGATTGGTTAGTTCACGGGGGGGAGAGGGAGAAGATTTTATTGCTCCTCAGATTAGACGAGGTGTACAGCCAAAGGCTAGCAACCGCGGACGAAGTAAACTTTTTGTTTTTGTCTATCCACTTTTATTAGTACTTACCGTCTGGAAGCAATTCCCAAATTTATTACGGTAATAAGTATTATCATAATATAATATTATTCATATATATAAATGATTGTACCAGGGCTTAATAGTTGTTTACCTTTTTTATGATGAATAATTTAGAAGATATCTTAGAATCGGAGGTGGAAAACGTATCATTTAATTATACCAATTATACTAAAATAGTAGCAATAATTATACTTATTTAACGTGATAACATGGATGGTTATGAGAAACGTTTGGGCCTTCCTTTGTAAACAAGAATCTAAAATTCAAATCGCAACCGCTAAAACCGTTAAAATTCAGTTTCCAGTTTATGACGTTTGAATCACCGGGATAAAAAATATTTGCCTGGCAACGCGTTGGCACTTTTTTTGGGGTCTTTATAGGGAAATGTTATAGATCTGGGCCGTCCCTGTTGTTAATTAGTCCATGTTGGCACAGTCAGAGGTACGACAGTGTACACCGAGTTCGCGGAGTGACCAACCCCTCGACTTGGACGACCCTATTTAATGCTCTGAAGTGAAGAAAACCCAAAATGTAAAAATTAACTACAAAACAACCGCTGAATCGATTAATTCGGCTTACTCCATAACTTAAGATTTTCGTCGTCTTTACGCTTTAGTTACTTGTTAAACACAAATATGCTCTTGTAGAGTAAATGATCCTTTAGCAAGGAGGAAATGTTACGTCATAGATTATAATTTTACGATCTAAGTATTTGATGGTACACTAGAAATTGAAAACTTCTATAATACATTTTATAGAGGTAAAAGAAAATGGTTTAAATATATATATATATATATATATATATATAGATTACATTATTTTGAAAGTTAGTGTCTTTGAACAGCCCCGGAAAGTAAAATTATAAACTTACTTACTTAACTCCACCAATTTCTTGTCTTTAAACACAAATTTTTGTTCTAGAAAAGTAAATTTCCGAGCCAAATTATTGATTTTTTCCTGTTAAAATTAATTTATCCGATTTACAACGTATACAAACCGCTATTACTTTTTGCCTCTACCTCATCGGTAAATGGGTATCAATATCTTTATTTGTGGATAAGAATTTTTGTGTAAAGCTTGTTTTCCACTGGCGCGCGCAACGACGCGTTTCTCAGCTTTGAAACGTTCAAACGTTTTTACGCGCGTAAAGAAAATAACATTATGACGCGCGCTAGTGGAAAACAAGCTTTAGATGTTAATGGGGCTAAGACGTTTTATCAAATTCTACGTAGAAAGCGGAAAGTATAAGGCTTTAATGTTGATAGAAACGCTTTTCGATTCGTATGAAAAACTGTAAATACGTTTTATAGCAATATAAATAAGCTGCACTTATGAAAAGATCGATACGAATACTTTTAAAAGCTTCTAATGTTTAACGTTAATTATTCGAAATGTTCTCAAACATGTTATCCTGTTTCTCAATAATAAAGGATAAATTAGAGTTAATGGCAGAATTAACTGAAGTATTATATGGATCACGAATTTAACATGAACAATGTAAAGTAAGCTGTTAATGTTTAATGATGAAGGAACATTAAGAAACTCGAAAGAGAAGTCATTAAAAAGAACGAAAATTAAAGAAAAAAGTTAGATGTGACGCTATATTGAATTTATGTCTTACGATTGAAAGAGATAAATAATATGCTTAGGACATTTAAAAAAAGCCGCTAGAATATGATAGCTTGGTGGGTTTCCGTTGTAGTTGGTGTTCTTGCTTCGCCAACACTCTAAAAGAAGTTATCTACGATTTCTTGGCTTTGTCCGCAGCTTAAGCCAATTTATTTTGATGTCCACAATAGGTGAGCAGAGATTGAGTTTTTTAATAACTATCCAGATAATATTTAAAAAAGGGAATAAGTAAATCAACAGTGCATATTTTATATATATAAGAAAGTTGTATAATTTAGCTATTACCGTATTACAGGGGTGCAAAGGCTTAAGTTTTTAAATATTGATTACAATTAATTTACACAAGATTATGGTTATTTTATTTTTTAAATAATTCTTTATGTATAATTTAATGCACCACAACAAAATTTATTTACAAATAATACGTTTATTAACACTGAGAAGATTTAAAACTTTTAAGGCGGTACCGACCAAAAATTTTATTTTCAAACTTTGGAACAGGGTTGCTCATGAACTTCCCAGCCGATCATGTCAAAAATGTTTCAATAAAGCAAAGCCTTCGGTAGGATTTTACCTACTGTCGAGTAAACCATGCATTGTATTGCGATTATGAAGTGTTTTATATTTTAAGTGGACAGTAATAACAAACTCGTTAAGCTATCGCTAGCCTCCCTAATACTGAATCTTGGGCATGGAAATCGCTTAAAATTTAAAAGTGAACAAAAAAGCTTACGTTTTTGATAGCATTAATAGTGCTTTCAAGGTCTATGGAGAAGCATGTTGGCCCCTTATAAAGATTCCACTATCGTGGAATCTTAATACTAAATCAAAGAATTTAGACCGATTGCTATGTAGAGGCTTACGATAAGAACACACATACCACGAGAATGTTTATTTTTAAGACGGTCATTGCTTATTGGAGATGTTTGTCCTCGGGACAACCGTTCTGTAAGGATTATTGTGATGAGGCTTATCAGTGTTCCGTGACATTTCACTACCAGGCATTTCCAATTTCTTGCTTTTTCTTTTCAAATATTTAAAACTACGAAAGCAAAGCTGTTTCCTTACTTTAACATTATTTACCAATTAAATGACGGAAAGAGGAACGCAGCACGCTACGTGAAGAAATACGTTTTAACAATAACAAAATGTTTCTAAGTGACTACGCCTATTAAAAAAAGGGAATTATTAAATTATGTTTTTATTCCTCTAATGCCGAAAGTAAGTACGCATTGAACACCTGGCGAGGCGTTTTGTAAAAGAAGCTTACTCATCTCCGTGGTTTTTTTCTCGATTGCTAGTACACTGAATATAGTTGGCTTGCGTAATTAATTGTCGCCTTAAATAGTCGCCCACAAAGAAATATTTTTAATGTACAGGCTTAGTGTACAACACATGTTCTAATAGTGTTCTGTACGAAGCTCAAATTTGTAATAAATTGAGGTAAACCGCATTTCATATCTTAAACCCGCTATCATATGACGTACGTTACCAATGCAGAATATGCCGATATGCTTCTTACGTATTGACACGATTAGGGAAATGAAGTGCCAGCACGCCGCTAATTGTATCAGGAGCACCCTCCTCGAAGACGACTTTCAAATCGACGAACGTTCACGACGGGTGACAGACGCTTAAGAGGAACTGCAAAATACCATCTACTGCAGAAGGACACTTCCCAGAAGACGAGCGACAAGTATGGTATAATTTAGGATACCGTTTCATAGGAACTTTTTCACTCCTTGTTAGCCAAGTACACGCCTATACATTTGTGCCAGACTTCTCTAAAACACCCTGTATATTAGCGAAATTCCCCAAGCTCGAATGAATGTAGTAGAATTTGGCATAGTTTGGTCTCTCCGTGGTCTCGAGGAAAAGCTTCGGACTATTTATCAAAAAATCTTGTTTTGAATCACAAGCAAAAATTTAATTACATAAATTGTAGGAATGATCAATATTAATTATGTTAGTTTGGGTAACAGTAGTTGGGGTTTTTATTATTTAATATTAAGCTGTGGGATGATTTAAATATTAGCTATATTTTTATTAGTTTCTAAATATAAAAACCAGCACATTTTGGCTTGATTCGGTCGAACAATGGGATTTGATTAAATGGTACAGTTTGGTGGGATGGGATTCTGTTAAACTGAACGCGATTTATTAAAAGGGTTTTGCTTCGAATTCGTAAAAAATTGGTAAAAAACTTTTCAGATTTTACCTAAGTCTGGCTTAAAAAACGTAAATCAGATTTTTTAGAATAAATGTATCAAGTTTGTAAAGTAATTTGGTATTTCTCGTTTCTAGCCCAAAAATAGCCAAATGTTGGGCTATTTGTGGGCTATTTTTCGGAAATATTTTTACAAATTAGATTGTAAATTACTGGAAAACTACGAAAAGTCGCAAAGGTTTCTCAGCGGTATACAATAAAGAGACTTGTCCTCTAACTATTTCAAAAGAAATTTTTGATCTGTACCTGCTCGTTCTTTGTTAAAAAATCGATTAAAGATCGAAGATTTGGTACGATTTTTGGCGGTTTTTCGTTAATATTTCGTTTTCTAAATAAGATTTTTCGATCAAGTTTTTACCTCTCCGAGGGGACAAAGTCCCCTAGGAGGGGTTATACAACGACCGTGTCTGTCTGTGGGTGGGTCTGTGGGTGGGTCTGTGGGTGTGTCTGTCTGTCAGGACTGCGAACGCGTTCGCATTTTCGGTGCAAAGTGTAATCACTGCGTACGCAGTTTCTCAAAGGGTTGGCAAAACCACCGTGTGACGGTGAGCGTTAACGGATGCATTTGCGGTTTGGTTTGGATGGTGTTTTTTCGCTCACCGTCGTGACGGTTTGGTGTATTACGGTTTTTGGAATGTTTATGCGTAGGTTGTGAGTGTTGAATTTGTTGTGTTTGTGTTCTGATGGATGTGCATGTTGAGTCTGTTGTGTTTATATGGGCGTTTTCTCTCCAACTTCTTCTTAATGACTTTGGGACGGACCGAGTGCTGAGTGTAACGCTACCTCTCAACGTCCAATGGCAGGGTTTCCACCAGTTGTACACGGTATTCGTCTTAGTATCAATTTGCGATCGCATCGGGCGGGATTTGAACCCGAGACCTCCTGATTGACAGGCGGACGTTCTACCACAGAACCACCGACACTTGTTACGCCTTATTGAAAATTAGACCTTCAGCTTTATCGGAAGCGTATTTAATAGAGTACGAAATTTTGGTTTAATTGAAATAGAATTGAAATTGAAATTATTGCATCGAAGAAATTCTAATTTAGCGTTTCTCTATTGATTAAAAACAAATGCGCCACCCAGGTTTCGAACCCAGACCATTCGGCTTGGCAGTCGAGCGCTCTACCACAGAACCACCGATAGCTGCTTAGATTCACTGAAATTAAGACAGGCATCGTAAGCATAATAGGTAATAAAGTCTTTTTTTATTAATGAATTTATGAAGGCCTAATCTGGTATTTTTTAAAGGTTAAATCTTGTTTTAGCGCAGTCAGCCGAGATTAGAGGGTTAAAGGGTAGACCCTGTGGGTGGTCCACTTTCTTAACGACCTATATATAGTTCTGTTAATTCAAAGGAGATAATTTAACGTTAATTGCTTTAAAAGCTGGCGGTTAGTCAAGTGGCTCTCTGTGCTTTGTTGATGGTAAGGTTTTTGCTTCTTGTAAATACATTTGGTGTGGATATTTGGATATCTACGATTTCTAACGCAGTCAATGATTTCTTGGGTGTGCGAGTCATTATATGATATTGGAAATTGGACGGCATTGGTCTTTTTCATGTGGTATGCGTCACAACGTCAACAGGAAGTGAACGAGTCGTCCACTACCAGATATCTACGGTATCTTCATCAAGGGCGAGTGTTGAAATAAAATGAGCGTTAAAGATGCGGCAAGTATTTCGTAAGCGAGTAATTCCAAAAAGCCTCTGTAGATATTTCATTAAAATTTGCTTCGTATTATATTTAACTGATAAACTTGTTCTGTAAAAGGGTTTAATTCAATTGTGCATTGTTATAGTACGTCTAACTTACTGTTGTAACTACTTAGCTTATGATATTTTGAATAAATTAAAATTGGTCGTTTCGTCTCAATTATTTTAATTATAATTAAAATTTTATACCGGGCGGGATAGAAATGGGTTAATATTTTTAACAAATAACTCTAAATTGCGGATATATATCTTTAAGGGTTATCTCGAGAAATTAATACCACTAGGGACAATTCTTCCGAGGATAGGTATATTTTGGCTTGCCAACTTGTTTGTATTTGCTAAGAATCGTATTGCCAACCCGATTCCATAACCAAAATAGTATAACACGCAGTAGGAAACGATCTTCGCCGCTAGGGGGCGTAACTGAAAATTTTACTGCAGGGGTCATCTTCATTTTCTGGAGAATCCAAATATGCAAAAATATTTTATTTATATATCCTCCTGAATTGTTGCCACAAAAACCGATTTCTGAAACATAGTGCGTCGGTGGCTCAGTGGTTAGAGGAAATCTCTTGCACGCAGCAGACCCGGGTTCGATTCCCGGCCGGCGCCAATAAATCGCAAATTGAACAAATTGTGGAAACCCTGCCATTGGACGTTGAGAGGTTGCCATAACACTCAGCACTCGGTCCGTCCCAAAAATCAGTAAGAAGTAGTTGAAGAGGAAACGCCCGCACAAACACAACACACACAAACAGACTCAACACCCACAACCGTCATAAAACAAACACAACCAACTCAACACCCACGACCGTCATAACACAAACTACACATTTACACCCTACACAGAAACATTATAATAACGAAATATCCAATCAAACTGAGTTAAAACTGTCGCGACGGTGAGTGTTAACGAAAAAACACCAGCCAAACCAAGACCAACCGCTCACTGTCACACAGTGGTTTGGCCAAACCCTTCGGCAGCCCTAGTAACTGAGAACGCAGAGTTTTCGAGAAACTACGTACGCAATGATTAAGCTTTGCACCGAAAATGCGAACGCGTTCGCAGGACAGATACACAGACACGGTGATTGTATAAACCCTCCTAGAGGTAAAATTGTAAGACTTAATTAACTATTAATATTCTCTTCAGCTTAAGCTGAGTTTCTAATTTTTAGTGATGCATAAAATGTATCGTCCTGTGTAAGAGCGCTCGAAACTATCGCTAAATGACAATAAGACGTATACCGTAAACATTTGTTGGAAACCGTGCCATTTGGTCGTTGAGACGTTTATCGTAACCCTCAGCAATCGGTCCGTCCCAATGGTAGAAGTTGAAGAGTTGTTACCCATAACATACAAAACATAAACACGCAAGTCATACACGAACATGCTACGAGTAACAACACAACACAATATTTACGAATGGATATCGTACGCAATGAAAAAAAGCGCTTCAGTTTTTCAAATCACGTAACCGTATAACTATGTACACAAAAATGAGAGATACGTGGTTTTGGAAATAAAGTCTTTTTAGAAAACGTTTTACGAAATCCCAAAAACTGCGAACGCGTTGATTGCACTTTGCCCCGAAACTGCGAACGCAGCCCAGACGGATTGTAATACCCCTCCTAGGGACTAGTCCCATCGGAGAGGTAAACAGCATTTACCCTTTGAATCTATTCAATATAAGTCTTAAAATTTTAAGGAAAACATTAAATTTCTATATTGTCGATTAAAAAATATACTACACGAAAAATTGTTAGAAACAACATCAGGAAAAATGTTTTTTTTTTAAATGTCGACTATTTAGAGACACGGTTGGTAATCTATTCGGGAGAACTCAATGGTGTTTTGATCATAGTCTGATCAAACAAGATAAACAGAGATATTGTACGTCATTTCAACAACTCGCACTCTTCTCTTTTTTCCCGAAGAGTCGAGCTCACGCCCAAAAATAGCTCTTGGACTCTTTAGAGCCCAGAGTCCGCCGATCTCTGATAATATCCAACAAACGGCAAAGAATACTCAGCCTTCGCCAAGTTTTGAATCGGTTTCTTAAGCCGGAAATTACAGAGAAAAACGATTCAAAAGCTAACAAATTTACCAATATTCACATCAAATCGAAGAGTTAATCCAACCTTACAAAATCAGTGGTAGTTGGGACATTAGTTTGTGATATTTTAAAGAATGATCAATTTTAATTATCATGTGGAATTAAATTATGAAGTAAGTAAATTGGTATTTGGGAATTTTGGCATTTAAGATAAATCCCAGTCCCGCCCTTCCATGTCAAACAACACTTAATATCTAAGCCTTGTAAAACGTACGATATAGCAGACGATATTTTCATTTCGTTAGCTCACGTTAGATGGCGGTATCTTTACCCAGCGTCCCTCGAGAGCCTTCTCTCCTTTCGAGGGGGGGGGTGGAACTTTCAAGGAGAAAGGAACTTCCCCCCTACGCTTTTGTAAGGCATTTGCGTTTGCAGAATTTCAGACTCTCTAGTAATTTCTCATCATCTTATTCTGATTTAGTGAATATATCTGCAAGATTATCGTTAGTGGATACAAATATGAAATTGAATAATTGTTTTTCTAAATAGACTCTAACAAAATGGTGTTTGACGTCTATTTGCTTTGTTCTATTATTTTCGATGCGATTATCAGAAAAACAAATAGCTGATTTATTATCACATTTCAATAAAGACTTGGCAGTGCTACGTCACAGTTTTTTTTTTTTTTTTTCAATATTTTTATCGTGGGGAGAAAAATGTCATTGTTTTGGAATCTATCACAATTCCATTTGTGCCAAAAGTGAATATACAATTACACTATCGCAGTGGAACTCCATATTATATATATATATAGGGCACTATGAATGTATATTATCTAATTTTGTTTTAATGGATGGCTTAAAATCGAACTGGGTAAGATCATATACTTCGTCACCGCTTTCATAGTGTCGTTTAACATCATTGTGTGATTGAAGTGTTGTCTTATCATTTTTCTAATAAACATCAGTACGATCTCCCGTTTTTCGTTTTATTTCGATTCGTTTCCATCCTTCCATATTGACTCTTTTAGACGGCCTTGGTAATTCGAATGTTACTTGTTCATTCTCTTCTCTTTCACTATGTTAATGTTCGCTTTCATAACTTCCGGTATCGGAATTTGCTGAATCATGTTTGCTTGTTTTTCCAACTTGTTGCATTTCTTCGCCGATCCGTCTTATGTGATCTTGTTTTTCATTTTCTTCCGCCTCTATTGATATTTCTGGCCAATTATCATTTTATTTATGGTGGAATACTTAACTTTTGTCTCGGTTAGAGTTTCAATTCCTTACTTCGACTCGTCAAAACGAACATGTTTTAGTTCGATGACTCTCCTCTCATTCGGATACCAGATGCGATATCCTTTCGTACGCAATGCATAACCAACCATGATTCCCAACTTTCCTCTTCAAATGATACACAGCCATATCTTTTCATATGGCGAACTGAGGGTTTTCTACGTGACCCGCGTTCTTCAGCTATTTCATTTTCAAGCTTTGAGTAAAACAGTCTATTGATAAGGTAGGCTTGACATATAACTGATTCTCCCCATAGATTTTGTGGCAAGTGCGCGTCTGCCAGTAATGTCCTTACTCCCTCCAGTAAAGTTATATTCATAGGCTCCACTACACCGTTCATTTCGGGTGTGTAGGCATTTGTCCTTCAAGGTGAATCCCTTCCTTCATGGCATCAGTTTCGAAAATCCGAGCGCAGTAGTCCATTCCATTATCTGTTTGGAGTCTTTTCACTTTATGTCCTGTTTGTCTTTCCACCCAAGCTTGAGATATCTTAAATTTTTCAAACACCTCATTTTTGTTCGCCTTGGTATAAACATTAACTCTTCTTGAATAATCGACTACAAAGCATACGTAGTATCTCGCACCCCCTTGCGACTCTAAAGGTGCTGGTCCCCAGACGTCACTATGGACAAGCTGTAGGCGTTGCCTTGTTGTGATATCTGCAATGCCCTTAGATGCAATCTTTGTAGCTTTGGGTAAGTGACATGGTATACATAGTTCCATAATCTTATTGATTTTTGGAAGTCCATCAACCATATGGTACTGCTCCAATTCTATGATTCTTTGAATATTTGGATGTCCCAGTCTCTATTCAGTCTCCCCGGCACTACTTATACAACTTCTCATCTCATTCTTATTATTATCCATAGGTGGGTGCTATCTAAATTTTGTACAACGTAGCCATCAAGGATGTATAAATTACCCTCCTTCTGCCTATGCATCTATTACCAATTACAGCTGAGAATCCTGCCTCATCTACTTTCCTTGCTGATAGTAGATTTATCTTGTATTGTGATACGTATATAACATTTCTCAAGTAGACCAGATTTTCTATTCCTTGACATTTTACTATGATGGCTTCATCACCGGTTCCTACGGCTTTGGCCGTTCCTTGTGCGATATCAATCGGTGATTCCATTTGTGTATAATTGTGGAACCAATCCTTTCTATTGCAGAAATGATGAGTTCCTGCTAAGTCGTACACAAAAGTATCTTTTTCCGTAGCTGCTATCATGCATGTGGCGGACGCATAAAAATACTGGGCTACTTTCCCTTTGGTTCGGGGTTCCAAACTTCGACCCATCTGTTGTGGATATAATCTATTATTATTATTATTATTAATATTTTGTCTTTGATCCAGTCGACACTCTTGAGATTTATTTCCACGTCTAGTACAATTATATCAAATTGGCACTTCGCCGTTAACTGGGCAATCACGTTAAATATGTCCTATCCTATGGCAATTGTAACATTCAGGTCCTATTTGTTGTGAGGTAGGTTTTCGAAAATTCCGTCTATTATTTGGTCTTGATCGGGATGTAAAACTGGAATGGTCATTGGACTCTACAGACTATTGCAACTTGGGAGTAAACTCGTTATCATCTAAAGCATATGCCCATACTATTGCATTTTCATATTGCGTTGGTAATCGATGTATAAGCTGATACGCTATTTCGTCGTTGCCTAGCTTCTGTCCTGATTTATCTAGTTGATCCGCTGTACTAATTACTCTGGCTATGTATGCCGACATTGACTCTGTAGGATTGTTTTTCAGGCTAAGAAACTCTGACCTTAACGCTGCAATGCGCGCCGTGGACTTAGGTTCGTGGGTATCCGCAAAAAGATCCCAGGCATCTTATGCGGTAGTACTTGATCTAATAATCTCCTTATGATGATTGTCAACAGCTAAATATATCCTTGAAAGAGCTCTTGGTTTTCTATCTAGATATCTGTCCTCCTCTTCTGGTTTAACCCCTTCACCATGTGGTTCAATATCAGATCCATTTATTATTCCCCAGAGACCATATTCGCATAAAACCTACTTTATATTTGCCTTCCACTGACTATAATTGTCATCATTTAATTTGTCAAAGGTAAAGCTAATTTATATAGATTATTCAAAGTTTCTGCCCTCCGCCATATTTTCGTAAGCCTTGTTCTGAGTGATTAATGTACAGATATAACTTTCAAGTACTTTCCTTTATTCTTCCGTTCTATAACCACGCTCTGCTACCATGTTAAATAAGGCCGAAATATTCATTCAATGTTCAATGGATTTATTAATTATTAGATAAGTTAATTAAGATTTATAATAAAATATTAACATATCATTACTTATGATTCTTACTAAATAAGCAAGGCTTAATTTCATTCAGCATTATAGACTAGGACTGGCTCAATTTCCAACCAACCACCGGCCATTCTTATTTAAGGGGTCAGCGCGATTTCCTATGGCTAAAATTAATACAGCCAAGCGCAGGAGAATCATAAATTTTAAGATTTTATTTTAAGCGATTTTCATGCCCAAGATTCAGTATTGTGGATGCCTAGCGGGATTATTCTTACTGTCAACAATTATTGTCTGGCAGTACAACAATTAATTTTAATGTATCAGCGTTGATGTACAGTACAGAGATATACATATGGATTTGTTGCTACTGTCAACTTCAGCGAGAAACGTATTAGAATCCCATCATTTAACGAAAGTTAGTCGACTGTAGATAAGAAACTTCGCACTGTAATGAGTTAGTGTACCATTTTTGACATGGAAGGCCAACTGATCAGCTCGTATCCAGTTTATCGGTAAAATGCAAAAATCAAATTTTGTCCGTCTTCGAGTTAACGTTGTTTTTCGCAATTTACTCAAGAAATAATAAACCATTCCTTATGGGGACTTTATTAAAATCTCATTATTTATACGTTATTAAGAATTTTTTTACTAAAAATTCTAATTATCGTAATTAATTTAATTGCAGTTTAATAGTAATTAACATTTAACCTGTTAAGCCTTTGCTTCGTAGGGAAAATTAGCCCGTAGAACCCGATCATATATTCTAGGTAAAAAATTACGTTTTTAGATAATTTAGTAGTACCAGAAAGAATTTTGTGGAAAGTGAAATTTAGTTTAAAGTTAATTTTGTTTTATCTCTTCCATAAGTTTTTTTACCAAGCTGATTTTTTACAGCGTTAAAAAATGAATCATTGAATTTTAATTTAGGTGTATCCATCTAGCATTGTGTAAATAATTTTGGGAATTTTAATTACAGTAATGAAGTATGGTAAATATTTGAATAATTTTTCATAACAATAAACGTTAAGGGCATTCAAACTTAATCCTCTATGACTCTATGTAAAGGCGTATTAATTATTCAAAAGCTTAACGAGTGAGTAGACTGAAATTATTTTATTTTGGGATCAGTTATCATCAGTAGTGTACGAGCCATACCGTTGTAAGGTAGTACAGCCAGAACAGGGCTGGAGAGACCCACCATTCAAGTACTGTTGATAAATGTTTGCCTTGTGGCTATTAATTACACGTTTGCCTTCGTGAATATAAGTTACACTTTGCATCGGTGAATATAAATTACACATGGTTGTATTTTAATTTGAAAGCTCGGCAGAGTTGGAAAAGTAAACGATTCAAAGCACAAATCATGCTATCCTACCCATAAACACTATCTCATCAAAGGTCTGTTTTTGATTGAAAGTTTTACCAAAATTAGCATATTTCACTTGCTTACTAGAACCAGTTATACACCTATTATATTGTTATCTAAGTCTTAATGGTAAATTAAAACTCAATTCGACATAACCAATTATCATCACTATTTCCCAATGTTAACTAAAATATTTAAAATAATATTCAATGTATTAAATTACATTCAATAATATTAAAATGTCTGTTGAAAATGTTTAAAATTAAATCTATTTATTTTCTAACTTATGGCTTTTATTTTAAATTATTAATTTTAGGAAAAACACGCCCTGTGAGGCAGAGCAAAGGGACAGCTATTAAATAAAAAAATTATTTTATCAAAGCAGTTGGAAGGTTGATTTAAGGGGTAGTTGGGATCAATGAAGGCACAGATATTGGAAATGTTTTAGAATTAGAGAGTTATTTTTTGGAATTATTTTAAAAAGCAAAATATATTTTTAAAATAATTTCCATAAATTTTTCCTCACCTTTTATATATTTTAAAACCCTTTCCTTCAATTTGAGCCTTGAAACTGTAACAGTAAACTGAGAAAATTTTAAATTGTAAAGGATTACGTGTAAAGTTACAGCATTTAAATTGCTGAAACTCATTATAGGAACTAAACTAGTAAAAAAGTCATCAATAAAAGAGATTTGCAATAAATTTTATCAAGGAAGTTATTAAAGTTAACAGAAAAGGGGCAGTTATAGCCTCTATTTTAACAATAATAGCCGCCTAGAGTTAAATCTAGGCGGCTATGTCACAATCAACAGATGATATTCTCTACCTATAGAGAGAGCCTGCAAGTGCAAGGAGAGCCATGTGTCTTGTCCTTTAGCTTAGAAAAGATAAGTCATGAATTTTCTTTTATTAAAAAGACTTTCAAGAGACCCTCTAGTCAATTTAAAATACGTAATTAAGTTGCCGTACATTGTGAACCCAAAGTTACGACTGAGTGACCTATTTCAATTCGACTAGGTCTTTCTTGAAAATCCCTCTAATGTCACTCTTTTTTACTACCAGCGGGTACTTGACTTGTGAGGATCTTCAGTTTTGATTTTTTTTAAATTTAAATACTGATGTATAATTCTACTTTAAACCAGAAGTTTAAATTAACAAGTGCAGACTTGGATAGATAGAACTTATGTTAGTACATGTCTGTTTTATAAATTCATTAAGGGAATTAGCTTACATAGAAAGTTGCAAACTCCTTTAAACGTTTAATTTCTTATGTATTTATACAAAATTTTAATTTAACATATAAAACAGCATATTAATTAAGGTTATAATATTTTTCGAGTAATAGTTTGAAACACAAAACTGCAGAATCCAGTTACGACAGCATATCAAACGTTTATACAGGGCTTCCACATTTGATATCTAAAACTATCCTCTTGCGAAAATTTCAATAAATGAAAAATCCCGTTTTTCGCGTTTTTGGGCTCTAAATTCCCATTTTTTTATATAGATAGTCAGATTAATTCTGAAAATGAATCCAACTTTAAGGTTTTATTTATTACAAAATTACTTACTTACTATTTGAATAGTTTGGCTAAAACATATCCTCAAAAGTTGCTTTGGATAATTAGATCGTGACTTTCATTACTTTTATAATCACCCTTTATTATATATCCATCGCTTTTCCCGTTTTCCCTCTTAAATTGCATTTTTCCCTTTTAGCGTTTTTGAAGGTTGAAAAATTCCGGAAAAAGGAAAATTTCCCCGCATATGGAAGCCCTGCATCTATTGCATTGAAAATCAATGCCAGAAATAAGCGTTTCAAAAATTTGGTGCCTTATTAAGCAAAATAACTCAGCTCGCAGTACGTCTTTTTCTTTCGAATTTTTTATCCCACAGCCCTATTTTATATCCATGGCGGCCGATTTTAAAATTAATTTTAAATATTTCCATTTGAATATACATAATTCTGAACTAAACACGCGTACTCCTTTACAATTTAAAATTTTCTCAGTTTACTGTTACAGTTTCAAGGCTCAAATTTAAGGAAAGAGTTTTAAAATAAATAAAAGGTGAGGAAAAATTTATGTAAATTATTTTAGAAATATATTTTGCTTTTTAAAATAATTCCAAAAAATAACTCTTTAATTCTAAAACATTTCCAATATCTGTGCCTTCATTGATCCCAACTACCCCTTAAATCAACCTTCCAAATGCTTTGATAAAAGCATTTTTTTATATAATATAAGCTTGTATCAACGTCGAACCTACCATTTTCTGGATAGTCGACCTGAGTGACCCTTCTGACCCATCGGGTGGACAATTTGACGACTAGTAGAGCGACCTTTCACCTTAGACGTTCGCCCGACAATTTGGAACTGCTGACGTACCAACTGTAACACATAAACAAAAATCGGACCATATTCCGACAATAAATGGATCTTTTAAAAAGGTCGAATTTTAGTAGGGTGACTACCACTTCAAACGAATTTTGGATCCGCTTGTGCTGTTGGGGTGAGCAATTGGTCGTTCGATTATGTCTAGTCAAAATGAACTGTGTTTTCGGATAAATGCATAGATAATTTTGCTAGAAGCCGTTTTTTTTATTTTGGTAAGTCGGATGAGCTTAAATTGGCCAATCGAAAAAAGGAATAACATTTTTCAACGAATAATGATGTAGGTTTACAATAGTTATTCCTAGTTTTGTACGCTAGGTGATTCAACATTAGGGCTGTGCGAGTAGTGGTTTTCGGCAATCGAGTCAGGTATCGAGTACGAATTTGTTTTTGAGTATTCGAGTCAGGGACGTACCTTTGGAGAGTTGGCAAATCAAGGTGGACTTGGAAAAATGAAAATTATGAAACAAGTTTGTTAATTAAAAAACTACTAAATCAATTGTAAACGATGTTGCAACAAATCATTTAGAATTTCCCAGTAATTGAATTCCCTAAACTCATTAACTATGTTTGATATTTCTATGTAGTTGCTTCACCTTATGTATAACTTACATGACCGGATTTCTATGCTAGGCAGCTAGTGTGTCGGAACTTTAGTTCAGCCATGGAAGGCTAACTCGCCATTTTTATGAAAGGTGCTTGGCAGCACAGTAATCGATAGTGCTCAGTACAAATTCTAGATGGCGCTTTTTAGTTTCACGTATGATTTTAAAAAATTTGGGTAGATTTAGTCTGCTAGACTGCTACTCTGCTTTCAAAGGTTGGATGACAAATTAAATATGAAATTAATTAATTAATTTGGTATGTATAGTTTTTTATAGAAAAATAATTGAAAAGAGAAAAACTAGCAAATAATATTAAAATAGAAAATTTTGTTTCTAGCACCATAACTTTATGAATGTACAAGAAACAGATGGTTTTAATATTCTCAGTAAAGTACCTTAGTATAAAGTAAATCTTTTCATTTATGGCCCTTTTTGTTTTCATTGCAGTCTCTGAGTAGTTGTAAACGTCGAGGATTAGCAAATAATTTGTTCTTGGGTATTTTACAGCCCACCAACTAACAATTTTGCTCATTGTTGGTGTACTAGGCTAGTAAGGCACTTTAAATCAATGGAGATGTATTATATCTTTCCCCTTGAAATTTCATCCATGACTATTCGTATAATAATCCAAGATTCTTGAAGTTTATCTCACCATTTATTCGTGAGCAAGTTTCGCAAGTTGGCGATCACCTTAAATTTTGAAGGCGTTTTACACTCAGACTGTTGTTTCTCTCTCTTTTTTTTTCTCATTTTCTTTCCTTTTCCTCTCTTTCTCCTCAAACAATCATCTGTTTTTCAATCGTACATCATGATGTATTTTAATTCTAAGGTAGAGCTTTATAAGTTTTTTCTTGGTTTCTGTACACATTTCTGGAAAAGAGATTTCATTTAGGTCAGTCAGAAGTTTTACAGCTATTCCTTCCTGGCAAATAATTTGACTGAAATTATCTTTATAAAACTTCTCCATTTTTTCCACATAGAATTCTTGTGTTACTAACGTCAGTCTTCCAACGTCGCTATTTTCTTCTGCACGATAAGACTTTAAAACTGTAAAAGTTTCCCTTGTGTAAGTAATTTGCTTTGTGTCTTTAATGATCGAAGTTTGGCAAATGTTACAATCATGAAGTGGTATTATTTTTTTACCATATAGCCAGCAATATATGTAACTATATTCGCATGTTTACCATCCTCTAGTTGTAAAATTTTTTATCACTTAATGAAGTTTCATTTGGTAAATGAAATTGACTGACTCACAGCTCTGACACTCAACAAGTCACAAAAACTCCCCTGCGTCAGAACTACAGTTGGCTGAATTGGGAACTTGGAACAGAGATGATGCCATTAATTTCCTTAAATGTAGTCGGAATAGATATGGGGTTGGATTATCTGCACATCCACCTAGTCTCCTAATTTTACCAAAGGTGTTTTCCAAAACATCTTGGCTAATTCTTGAAGTGAATACAAAATCTAGACCTTCCTCTTCAAGCAGGTTTTCTGTCAATTGAGTTATACA
The DNA here is from genome assembly GCF_980474605.1 of Leiobunum rupestre. NCBI lineage: Eukaryota > Metazoa > Arthropoda > Arachnida > Opiliones > Sclerosomatidae > Leiobunum > Leiobunum rupestre. The sequence continues at coordinate 68,717,199 of NC_143389.1, read as the reverse complement.
GAATAAAGATGTTGTCCAACCTTGAATGACTGGAGGTTGTTTGTCGCAGTCAAATTTCAGGTCTTTGAACTAATCAAGTTTCTCTTTAAGGTATTCAAGATCTTTGAATTTTTGCTTATTTCTGAGCGATATTCCTTCTCATCGTACTTTCGACTAGAGTTAAGACAGTCAAACAATTTATCAAATTCTGCAACTACATTTGAGGTGTCCTGTGCTCCGAGTGGTAATTTGTCAGTAATTACATAGAAATTTAACCCCATAGCAACTGAGTAGCTAAGCAGTTGAGTAGCTAACTTCACCTTCATTTTGGTAAAAGGCGTAAGACTTAAATGTTTTAGAGTCAACTTTGGAGCAATTCGTAGCGGTTCTCTAGAATCAAGAAAAAAAACCTCTCTAAATGAGCCCAAGAAGCTCTGACTTTTTTAAATAAGATATCATGATTTCTCAAGTTATTTCTTATGCCCTTGATTAGATGTGACGGATCGTGCATACAATAGATTTTATGCTCATCTATAAATATAAATGGTGTATCTTCATTGACGCTTCTGTTATTCAATCCTTGGTCACACACAATTACCTTGACTTTTATCCCAATAGATAGCAAACGGCTTAGCATATCAATTAATATATCATGAAGAATGTCTTTATTCATTGGCCCTTTAGTTGAAAAATAGGAAAACAGTAGCATGGTTTGCTAAGTCCAATTTCCGTTTGGAATTGCCCAAGTCGCAAAATCCCTCAATCAAGTCTTCACCTTCGTTGTACGTTAGGCCTTATTTGAGAGACATTTCATCAAAAGTTAACATTGCAAGTTTATCTCTTTCAGTCATACACTTTACTTTCTTTTCCAAGATATCCCAAAATTCCTTCACAATGCCTGGCTTGCAAGGAATTTGTTTTAAACATGACTTTAATGACGCCTGGCTTGGCAAAAGAAAAATATTTTTAAAAGACAGTAAGCTTTTGGTCCGTGATAGTGCAAAGTAAGGCACAGCTACTTCTCTTTGGCTGACCATCGTCGTCCTTTTGGGTTTGTTGATGCAGCTTTTAATTGCATTTCAAAGAAGTCAGCTGACGACTTTTTAAGAAGTTTCCTCATTTCAAAGACTACTTGTGACTTAGATACTTTAGAACTTGAATTTTTTTTTAAGTCTCCAATTCCTAAGGTATTGCTTTTGTAACAATTATTTTATCTTTTTAGGTGAATCTTTGCCCTTTTTGATAATTTGTAACGCAGTTTGAGATCCTTTCTTCACCTTTGGTGTTGTAAGTGAAGTTCTAGGTCTTTTTGTGGGATATGGATCTTCTGGATCATAATCATGAGGCCTTTTCCTTGACACTTCTTTTTTGGTTCTTACTATGAGGTGTACCTTTTTCTAATGGTGTCAGACTAACAACTGAATCTACCAAAATGATAATTAAGTTTTTGAATTTATGTACCATGTTAATTATAAATAATATATATAATATATACCAAAAGTCATAGCTTTTCTTGTATTTTTATTAGATAGTGATGGAGACATAAAACTTGTTTCGTTCTTGACTTGCAATCGGGGTTAGACTTCGTAAGGGACCAGATACAATCGGGGTTAGGTTGCGTACAGAACCAGATACAATAGGAGTTAGTTTGCATTCGGGAGGTACATGTGTATGCGTGACATCTTTATAATGACTAGATGTTGATGGAGATCCTTCTAGGCTAACCAGAATGGGGGTTCGACTAAGTGAGGGACCTATGAAAGATTATTCAGCCTTTTTTACTTCAGTCACAAATTCAGACTCATGCTGCACCTTTGACATTACCTATACAGGGTCTTTTTTTTTGCTCGGAAAAGTGTTTTTTTTCAAAAACTATTTATAGTACCGATTTCAAATTTGGAAGGTCAATTCTCTATACCGGGGGACATCAGTTTGAGAAATTTGAGCGTTTTCGGTAATGTTTTTCACCAATTTTGAAAAATTATTTTTCGACCACTAGGTGCGAGATAAAAAATTTCTATTATAAAGTTGTAGGCCGTCATCGAAAACCCTTAAAAATTGTTCACTCGACGAAAAACAACTTATTTATCAGTGAAAATTCGAGCTTGAAAAATTTACAAGTTGGTGAAGCCAAATTACGATTGTTTGAAACGATAATTGAAAAGGGAACAAGTCTAATACAAACGTAGTAGAGTTTTCACAAAATGTACACGTTTGGTTTTTAAATGCAGATATTTTATTCACATAAATTTTTACAAAACATTTTCAATAATATCACCATTGGCAGCAACACAGGTTTGTGCGCGGACAATTAAGTTCTCAAACGCTTTCTCTACCATTTCTGGTGTGACGTCTCGGCAAGCACTGATTATTCGTCTAATGAGTTCCTCCCTAGTTTCAATGGGCGTGGCGTATACCTTTGCTTTAACGAATCCCCAGAGAAAATAATCCAGCGGTGTTAGGTCAGGTGACCTTGCTGGCCAATGCACTGGACCATTTCTCCCTATCCACCTTTCAGGAAACTCGTTGTTGAGGTGCTCAGTTACTTGCCGGGGAAAATGCGGAGGGGCGCCATCTTGCTGAAACCACAACTGACGTCTTTCAGCCAATGGAAGGTCGTCGATTGCGTCACTCAGTTCGTTCTGTAGAAAATGTAAATACCTTTGGCCGTTGAGGTTCGTCGGCAGGAAAAAGGGACCAATCAAACGGTTTCCAACAAGTCCAACCCAAACATTGACCCGTTCAAATTGAACCTGGTGATGATATTCAAAACCCCAATGTGGGTTGATGTCAGACCAAAGATGGCTGTTTTGATGATTAAAGGGCCCATCTCTAGAAAATGACGCTTCGTCGGAGAACAAAACATGGCGCAAAAATTGTCTATCTTCTTGGACAGCATTTAGTAACCAGTTGCTAAATTCATAACGTCTTTGATGGTCTCCGTCAATTAGTCCTTGGTGGAGCGTAGCTCTGTATGGGTGATAGCGATTCTTACGAAGAATTTTCCACACACGATTTGCAGAACAACCCAAATCAGCAGCGGCGTTAGCGCAACTGTGACGAGGATATGCCACAAAGTACGCGAGTACATTGTTCTCGAAGTCTAAATCCGGTTGACCCAATCCGCGAAACCTAGGTTGCAAGTTACCAAATTGATTGAAATCGTGAATTGCTCGTCTTACTGTATTTACAGATGGTGCTCCATTTGGATGTCTTTCTGCGAAGATTTCAGTCACTCTTCTAAGGTTTTGCGCTGCTTCTCCATAGTAAATGGCAACTATCTCGGTAGGCTCAGCTACTGAATAACGAGGCATTGTTCGAAATATTATCAAACACTGATAATAATCTCCCAAAGTTTTCCTTTAAATACCCAATGTATGTTTAGGATTGACCTATAGCCTCGTGTTTTTTAAATCCGGTCGTTTTTTTAACCAAAGTTTCAACTGGATTAGGTAATTCGGTTTCAATTATCGTTTCAAACAATCGTAATTTGGCTTCACCAACTTGTAAATTTTTCAAGCTCGAATTTTCACTGATAAATAAATTGTTTTTCGTCGAGTGAACAATTTTTAAGGGTTTTCGATGACGGCCTACAACTTTATAATAGAAATTTTTTATCTCGCACCTAGTGGTCGAAAAATAATTTTTCAAAATTGGTGAAAAACATTACCGAAAACGCTCAAATTTCTCAAACTGATGTCCCCCGGTATAGAGAATTGACCTTCCAAATTTGAAATCGGTACTATAAATAGTTTTTGAAAAAAAACACTTTTCCGAGCAAAAAAAAAGACCCTGTATGTTGAGTAGAAATTACTTGATTATTAATTGAGATCACAGGGTGGTATTTTTCTGGAATAGCATTCCAAACTAGTCTTGATATCTGAAACATAAATTTTACTAAGCTGCTCTATTTATGTTATTACCCATGTTTACTTTATTACCTTCCGTTACTTTTGAAATTACATTGGGTGAAGTGGTCACTACAAAGTTTCCACCTTTTTTCGCGAATATATTTCTCTTTTCCCAATAAATCCTCTCTTCCAGAGTTTTTTAACCACTGTTCACATCTGTAAACAAAAACACGCGATTCACCAAGGGTTAACGAAAAACCCGTTTTTATTTATAATCACCTTTGAACATCAGTTTTAAAGTCAAAAAAAGAAACCCCTGGCTTTTTTCTACCTTGGGAATTGCTCCATTTTGTGTAACAGCAAGTTTTCCCTCCTTGATATTCAAGTTTTTTTAAGTCCTTGTCAAAATTAGCTGTGACAACCGCCATCGCGTAAAATAAATAAATGGCGATAGTGCCCAGTACAAATTCTAGGGGGCGATAGCGTCGCGACTCGAAAAAAACTTTCATAGCTCAATGGGCGAGTTAGTCTTCCTTATCTTTCTTCCATGGTTCATCCTTGTGGTAAAACCTTTTGAAATAGTCATTTTTCCTACAGCACCTTATAAAATTCAAAGGCAGATAGACGCATGATAGATAATATCGGTTGTTCGTTATTATTTCAGTGTTAATTTTCTACGTTAAATTTGGCAATCTGTATAAAATTTATAAAAATACCTAGTTTTAATTTCTATAGATGTTTCAATTTTTTTCACTTAGGGTAAATTAGGTAAGTCGGGAATATTATAGTGATATTCTTTAGGAAAGTGAAAATTTTCAAGCCAATATTCCTAAAGTTGCGTTGGGTAAAGATAACGTGTGATACATTGTCGGTTGTTCTAACGTTAATATTTCAGTAATAAGTGTTTGAATTGTTGATGTTATATTTGGGTATGAATAATTCCAGTTATTCAAAGGCAAAGCAGTTCAGTTAAACAACAACTAGTATTCGCCAGGATGAAATGTATCTATTTTTTACTACAGCAGGATACACGACGAGAAAATAGTAAGAGGGTTTGATGGGATTTTTAAATTGCTGTAGCATCATTCAATTTCTTTTTTCTTCTTCGTGTATCTCGTTTTATATATAAAGAGAGTACGCAAATGCTTCACTCACTATAATTAGACGCCAAACCATTTTCGCCATTGAATTGGGAATAGTACCGCTAGAATTACGTAGGCGCGTTCGGTAGCCGTGGTTTCAGGAAATATAATATATAATAATTTTAATAAAACATTTAAATTGAAATCTACCGTAACAATCCAAACTTAGACGACTTGACAAACTTTGTTTTTTACTTGGCAAATTTCACTTACCTCCCCCCCAAATGTACTCTCTTCGGTACGCCCCTGATTTGAGTCGAGTAATATTGAAGTCGAGTCCATTAATCACGTACTTGATTAAGTGGAAATTTTCTCTTATTCGAGTCACGTAATTCAGAAAAAACCTTGAGTAATATTTTTAACGAGTCATGTTACCGAGTATTTGATTAGGAGTTAGATTTATTCAAGTAATTAGGAAATTAAATTTAAAATGAGTATAAACTAACTTTGAATGCTTAAAAATATTCAAATGAACCACAGTTTCCCAAACTTTAGTAACCTTATAGTGACTAGTGGGATATAAAAGACTAGTATACTTGGCTACTAGCCAAATTATAGTAATTAATGGTAAACTAACAATACAATATACATTTTTTAAATTATTAATGATTAATAATTAATTTTAAGCGACTTTTAAGGCCATACCGTCTGTAGTTATGTTGCCGATCGGCTGGAAATCGCAAATCGGCTAGGTCGATTGGCGAGCTAGAAAACAAATCGGTTGCAAAAATCTCCGAAGTACGATCTAGAAAAATGATAACTAGCCAAAATTATGCCCCGCCCACTTTATAACCAATAGGAGAGTCCTATTTTTGGGCAGACGACAGAACGTGAACTCCGTGAAAATTTCCTTTTCTGAAGTTTGCTTTCAAGAATTTTTGATAATTTTGTGTAGTTTGGTAATAGACATCCGGTGGTATGGTCTCTGTTACTAGGTACACCGGGCTATATATTCTGACACATTGTAGTTTGGTGGTTGAAACGTAAATAATTATGGCACAGCGGGAATGATATCAGCCACATAATAATGAAAGATAAAAAGAGGCACTAATTTCTGGTTTGGAAGTCGGGCAAGGCCTAATAAACCTAGATATGTGGTAAGGAAAAAAATACAACAGTCCTGAGGAAGTTATCAAAGGCTGGGAAGCAATAGCAGTTGGCTCTGGTTTTATCCGAAATGGAAAACAATTTAGGGACAAATGGATTGATTTGAAAAGTAGAACCTGGCCATGATACATAAAGTGAATTTTCAACCATATTCGATATTCTTCTAATGTATTTTTAAAGAACTTTGACGATCGACTCGATACCTTTTCTCATTTATTTCAGTTGGTTTTACTAAAAGAAAAACACATACCTGAGTTGCAGAATGTAACGGTGGTTGACCTCTCAAGTAGTCGGTAATTCTCCCAAAACTCTTTTTCATCCAATTCCAATGGTTGTTTTCGTGTATTTTGTACTCTTAAACATCTTAAATCCGGTTCTCCAGCTTCGTTTTCGCGATTAAAAAACCCGCCTTAAATCAAGTATTGCGCAATATTCCGCCATTTTCCCCGTTCTAGCCGATTGGCGAGTGGGTTAGACCAGTTTCCAATCGGCTAGAAATATTAATTGAAAGATATACTTTTGCAACGCGTTTCTCAGCTAGAATCGCCAATCGGCTAACCACGCCTATTTTGGCTAGAATTATGACGTAACATTCTAGCCAAGCAGACTTTTGCAACGGGCCCCAAGACTCCTGACTTCCGAACTCATAAAGAAACATCAAATGACACTCGAAACTAAAACCAAAACTTAATAATAATCGTTGGAGAAAAACCGCAAAGGCGCACTATGTTTTAGAAACATTGATCCATCCCCAAGGTCATTCAAAGCATTTGTTGTTTGTACGTCTTGTAGGTACCGTTTATTACAGCCACCCCAAAATTTTGCAAAAACCTCTCTTTGAACTTAGAGCAGCTTATTCGAGTTATCGAGTACCCGACTATGCAATTTTTTGCTACTCGATAATCGACGAGTATTTTTCAATTACTTATTCGATGTCGAGTTTGAGTACTCGACATAAAAAATGCCGAGTAATCGATGATGTTCGAGTACTAGCACGGCCCTATTCAACGTACTTTTGTTATTCACTAGGCACGGGATTTTACTAGACAAAACTTTGACTCGACACATTTTGTCTCGTAATTTTCCGTTTAAAGTGTTGTGAAGTGAAACTTTCAAATATATGAGTACATTCAACATCCAAATTAATGGGTGGAAAACCTGAAAACCAAGGGCGTATTTTGGCTTACCCAATAAAATGTTTAATATACTGCGAAGAGCCAATAAAAGTTGGGTTTAAAAGTATTAGACAAACTTTGTAGAAATGTCGATGCAAGATGGATGTGTAGTAAAATAATCATTTTGTCTAGTCAAAACGGGGTATACAATTTCTGGTAGTAACATCGGCTCGTGTTTCCATACTTGTACCTTCTTCTTTCTAAACGACTCGCTAGTGGTCCAACAACGTTCAAAGTTAATGAGGTTGAAAGGGCTATAATTGGTTGGTCAATATTTATCTACTCTTTATAGTGATTGGTTTAAATTTTGACTAGACAAAATGAAAAATGACGTGACACAGTGTCATTTTGTAAGTTCACGCTTCAAGTCCCAATACGTCCGTTGGGTAAATGGTAAAGATTCTACATTGAATCTCATTTCGCAGTCTCCTCCTAGGATAGTTTGTTTAGGAGAATCCATTGATTTATTTAGTCAAGCTTGAAGTAATGAAAGTCCTTAATCCCTCGACTGCAAATCCACCATCACTACGGTGATCTTTTAAGTACAACTCCAGAAATGCATTCGTCGCTCCCACGATTTATCTTTTTTCTCATTAACGTTTCTTTAAAAGTTAATATTTTTAATAACTTAAATCTGCTTAAACAGATAAAAGATGGAAAGGAATTGCTTTTGTTTCTCCGTCAGTAAGCCTTGGTTTAATTAACTTTCAAAGACCTTAACAAGACCAAGCCGGTATGTAAAACAATTCTGACGATATTCTAAGCTCTAACCATCAACGCCTTTCAATGAACTAGGTTTTTTAATATTAGAGAACTTTGTCGGCGCAAATTTACAATAAGTACTTACTCATTTATTACAAAAAAAATCTATAACTTAATTTTAAGAAATATTTTATGTAAAAAATAACTTAAGAAAAAAAGCTACGAGGGAAAACCCGTGAATGTCATCATGTATGTCATTTGTGGATCAGTTGGACTGCCAGTTGGTTTTTGCTAGAATAATTCATTTTATGGAGATTAAGCTTATATATTATAAAATTTGTTCAGAGCTATAATAAATCTGTAAGTTGACGAACCACCTCAAAACCATATATTTTACCAACTTTAAACATGATTAGCGCGTAAGAGAAATAAATGGATTTGTTTTATTTTGTTTAATAAGTAATAAAAAATCTTTTCCGAATGTATTAATATTTAGATCGTTAGTTTTTATTTAAAATGGGCTTCTTAATTCAAACTTAAGTTTTAATTTTTTTCTTTTTTTTAATAGTGTATTAACGCTTCTAAACACTTAACAACTTTGTCATTTCAATTTGCTTATATTTCCGCTACTATATTAAATACTAAAAAGAATAAAGATTAGTTAAAAAATTAAAGATTAATTAATTAAAAGTGGTTTGTTACTCTCACAATACAACACGATGCTGATGATAAGGATTTTCTTAAAACCCTAATAATACCTGTGGAATTAAGAATCTACGTGAGTCAAACCATTTAACAAAAATCATCATTGGGCGAAAACAAGTCCGCATTATGACTTACAACGTTTATCTGAGAACTTGGTCAGCGTCTCATTGTGTAAAGCGAGTAGCAGCTTATGTTTAGTACCTGGATAGTGCAATAGATGTCGTTTTCGGCAGCTCCTTCGACCTAGGGTATTAGGTCCGATTGGCGTCGCTTTTCAAATCCTATGACCGAGGCTTACCGTCAAATTTAATCGCAAATTATTGAACAAACATAACTTGGAATTTGAAAAGGTACACGCCTAAAATATGTGTATCAATGAATTTGGTAGTAGATCAGGTATTATTTTTAAATAATTTTCTTTCTCGGCTAAGCTAAGAAATGGTCGGAACTTCTCTTTGGGTGGTAAAATTAAAATATTTCGCTCTGCGGCTACGGTAGTGGGCGACACCTGACCGGGGTCTTTTTGGTGTGTAGTACGGAAAAGTATTCAAGGGTTTTTTTGGCGCCACCTCTTGGCTTAACACTATCAGTCCGTTTCCAATTGCATTTGATGATTTGATATCTAAGTCGCGAGGTTGATTTTCTAATCAAATAAAGCGAAGGTGATTGTGCGTAAAATGTGACTGTGGCCATGACTTACAAGTTAGTCTTAATGTGGTGCCTTGGGTATTAACCAAGCTGATATCTATTATTTAAATGGTTTTAAAAAAAATTGAAGCAATCCGTATTAAAATAGTTTAAACAGAATCGTTTAAAACTTCCAATACGTGTATTTATTAAAAAATTAACTAAATTTTAAAAAACGTTTGAATTAGGTGAAACCAACATAAAATATAATTCTAAGCAATAATACTTTCGATAAGCTTATCGTTGAAAAATAGTTTAATAATTTGGTGAGATAATCCACGACAGTACATGTTACAAAACTTCGCTTAAAAAATTGTGTTTTTTAAATGAACGTTTTAGGTAAGTTCTAGTTTAAAAATCCATTTGCACGAATAATTAATGGCGAAATAAGGTTAACGTTTTATTTGTGTATCTTTGTTCTAATTTTATTTTCCCACAGTACAACGAAGACGTTAGAAATAGCAAAGGGTGAATATGATAGTCATATTTCGACCACAGTGCCTCTAAGGGATTTAGTAGAAAACTTGAAATTACTTTATCGGAGGATTCAACTAAAACGCCCTCGAGAAAAAAAACTGTAAAAATGCGAGCTCTTTGCTCCTCACCTTTTAAGGAACATTTATATTTATTTCAAATACTATTGACCGGGGTAAGGTTGTCTTCCTCGAAACGGCAGGGTGACCCTAGGGTGGAACAACTCTCAAAGGAGTCGCCAGGGCTTCTACGGCTATTATTTTTTTACCGCGTTCTCTTTATTTAAAGACGGGGATTAACAGAGGGAGATTTTCCCGTCCAATTTATTTTGAAATGTTGACAGGCCACGGCAAACCTACTAATGAAGTGTTGTTCAAAGTAAATAATACAAGAAAAAGCACTTTTTGTTCGAGGATATTGATTCGCGGCTGTGGTTGACGAGATACTTTGAAACCACTACTCTCATTAAAGGATTTTGCGCGTCTCAATGCAACGTTTCTTCAGAGACAGACTCAAACAGGCATTTTTTGAAACCCGCAGGTTGACTAGGCTTATATGAAAAAGGGTTCACCAATTTTACAAATAATAAGTCACACTGTAATCGTAATGAAAACTGCGTAAATATTTATTGATTTTGAAGAAAAACCCCTTGAACAAAAGTTATTAATATGGCATATACGAGCTGTCTCGGACTCAGGGACGTAGGACAGTATGGTAGGAGTCATTGCCTAATAAAAAAATTACTGGAGATGGGGCAACTAATATAATTGGCATTATTAATTTTTGATAGTTTAGAAATTTAAATTTTACGAATAAAATATAAATAGGCTTAATGAACCAAAAATGCAATCTATTCTAAAAATTTTAACTTTTTTTTTTTAAATAGAGCTAATACCCAAGGCACCACCTTCGACCACATAAGCAATGTTGCTTGTGCGTGATCAAGTAACAGGCGGCCAGGTTACAATACGTAGGAGGGTGGTGGCAAGCCCTTCATGCCACGCGAGCCAACAGCTCCCTACACTAACTATTACCGTTAACCTCAGCAAGTGGAAAACCCCTTTAACCAGTGGGGAGAGAACTTACAAACTCTACGAAGAAGGAGTGGTTCCGGATTTTAACCCAATGCCACTAGCTGGGATCGAACCCGGCTCCTCTTGCTGCGAGGCGAAAGTGCTAACCACTCCGCCACCCCACCTGAAACAGATATTTTTATAATTGTTCTTTCAAGTGACCTCAAAACCTGGACCCCTCTTTCTTATGAAACGATCCTACGCCCCTGCTTGGACTAGCGGTTCCACGCGTTTTCTAGCTTGACTTAGTTCTCAAAGTGTTAATAAGCTAGAATTGGCTTTTCTATAAAGTAACATTGGCCTTCTTGTTTAGATGTATCGGGCGCGTCACTCGTGACGTAGAAGTGACGTTTCGCTCTAACAGCCAATAGACGCTAGCATAAACTTTATTCATGTCTTATTCAACTTGTTTGAAGTTCCACGCGCGTCTTGATATTTTAGCGCAAATGGGCTCGAGCGATTTCGCGCGTGCTCCCTGAAATAAAAATGCGCGAGCCTTTTACGCTAAAATATTAAAGAGCGCGTGGAACATTTTAGCAAGTTGAACAAGATACGAATTAAAATTCGAAGAGTCGCCCTTTTTATAAAGATCTAAACTTCGAGACTGAACTCGGCTGTCCCATGGCAAAACCTTTTAACCAACACGAACGTAATTTTGAGATATTTGAATTTTTCAAAACCTAAGTAATAAGATTTTAACGTGGTTTTTAATGCGAAAATTGCAAAATCCAAAACCATTTTTTAAAGTCATATTTAGTTAAATATTTATGACTTTTACCTGAAACTTTTAAAGTACTTTTGTACATGCCTTAGTAATACTGATGCGTAAAAATCTAATTTCTCAAAAATTTGTTGGTTAAAAGGTTTTGCCATGGGGCAGCCGCACTGAACTCCTACGTATCTCGTGACGAAAGCGATACATTAAAACAAGTTTTGGCAAGCGTAATGACTTAATAGAAAGGCTTAATGCGCCTTTTAAGACACTAGAAATGAAGCGTCCACTCTCGCCTTGCAAGGAACTGGGTGACGACTCTATTGAAAGGTGGCTGACTATCTCTTTAGACTCTTGTCATAATCATATTGAAATATTCATAAAATACCATATATATATTATTGTTTTCCCAGTCTTCAAACGTTTTGGGAATTAAATATTTCCCCGTTCAATTCATTTTGAAATGTTGACAGCTGACGAAGCAATTGCGGTGTTAGATCAGAGCCTCGGATGTCAAGTCATCCAATCTAGGGAGGCCAGGACCCAAGGTTTCCCGCTGCATATTGGAAACCCTTATTCACAATTCCACGAATCTCTCGCCACTACTGGACTAAATCGCTATTCAAGCCAGGAAAATATTGGTACACCTCACACGATGGACTGTTCCGCTCTTCGCCCGTTCCCTCACCAAAAGTTAGATACTTTTAATCTTATGAGCTCCTGACAAACGTTTTAACGACCGGAGTTTTAAGGGCGGGAGGTTTTATTTTGAAACGTTGACAGGCGACGACAAACCTATTAACGAACTGTTGCCGAGAGCAAATAATACAATAAAAACTTTCTCATTTCAGAGATATCGATTGGCCTGTGGTGGTCGTGATATTTTTCCTTTACGGGACAATCCTAATAACCTTAGCCATGAAACTATATAGGTATACACTTGGAATGTCTAAGGAAGATTTTTACGGCCAGGATGAAGCTCGTAGAAAAGGGCGTGTCTTAAAGCGGGAAAACTCTCGCGCCTCGCTACCCTAATTCGACGAAAACTCGTCATTAAGCCTAGTCATGGTTATTATATTATTAGCTTACCTGATTATCTCTTTTATAACCATACAAATACCTGAAATTAGGTATCACTACACTTCTTTCGCGAAGAACATTATAATTACTTCAAAATATTAAGTACGATAACAAATTGAGGTTTTTAAATCCATTGTTTTATAAGCCTTTTTTGCGCGGGAAGATAGTCTATTTGTTACCATGACGACGCAATCTTTTCGCGTCAAACCTCGGGCCAATGAATTTGAAATGTCGTGTTACTATCCCAATGGAACCTTAGGCATTCCAAGTGTATACCTCTATAGTTTCCTGCCTTAGCTACATGTCGACAACGGGGCTCTAGTCACATTTCCATTTCTATTTCTAATTTGAAGTACATTCTAACTCTAATTTAAAAAAATTGAAATAAGAATCCTCAAGTATTTTTATATTCGACTGATGCATAACTTAAATTTTTAATACTTTTAAACCTAATTTTTGTTTACTTATTAGATTACCCTTGTTATTGCTCTCGATTTAAAACAATAACTCAAGTTGGGGTTTTAAGACTTTTTTGACTTTTTTCAAACGAAATATTATTTTTAAAAACAAGTTAGTGTACTATTAATCTCTCTAATTGATCGTATTAAAAATAGAGTGAATTAATAGATACGTTGGGCTTTTACTTTAGAATGTACTTGTAACAATAAAGTTAGAGTTACACCTTTTGGGAACTCAGGTGTCTAGGCAAAAATCCCTGAAGTTTTGATTGGCACCATCTTCAAGCTAGGCACCGTAATAAGGATTATCATTGTGAAATTCTGCTTTTCTTAAAGGGATCCATCACGCACAACAGGGGGGGGGGGGGGCATAGGGGTAACATGAAATCCAGACTTGCAGTGTGCTTACAACAAAGCTACTCAGTATATAGCTCAAACTCAAACAAGATCAAACAGATCAATTTTTATTTTTATAATATAAAGATAAACCGATTTTTCAAATTTGATATTGTTTTATTATTGTTGCGTGTTTCGGCAGATTTAATTCTAATACAGTTTGTTTTGGTATTTAGGAACAGGTAGTCCCTTCGTTGAAATACAAAAACGTCTAATATCAACGTTTGTATTAACTAATTATCAATTTATTTGCATATTTTATATTTTGAAAGAACAATTATAAAAATATCTGTTTCAGGTGGGGTGGCGGAGTGGTTAGCACTTTTTCGCCAAGCAGCAAGAGGAGCCGGGTTTGACTCCAGCTTATGGTACTGGATGAAAATTCCCCGCTGTTTAAAGGTGTTTTCACCCTGAGTTCTTTGGTTCCCCTTTCCTTAAAAACTTGTAGAGGTTAGCGCTAATAGTTAGTGTAAGGAGCTGTTGGCTCACGTGGCATGAAGGACTTGCCACCACCCTCCTACGCATTGTAACTCGGACACTTGTTTAAGGCATTAAAAGTCTCTAGATAACTTGGGTATTAACCTAGCTGATTATTAGAGTGTTCAAGGTCATTATCAGGAGTTGAGAATCGAAGTGGTCTACGTGATCCCGATAGTTCACACAATATATGAAATGTAGGATCCCTATGGTTGGCATCTTCTATAAGATGTCGGGAAGTCGCGACAACCAAAATAATTTGACCTTCAAAATGAGAAACTCTTTCCCCTAAATACAATTCAACGACAAAAGCAAGTATTTTTGGATGTATGGTACAATTTGAAAGTCTATTTAATACGACAAAGATGGAACCTTTTGGCACAACGGAGATGATAGTGTGATAGGACTATAATCCCACAGGCTAATAACGCTTCGTGGCAATAAAAATAGTTTTTTTTTAAATGTTAATTAGTTGCAATCTTTGTAATCTTGCGAGCGCTATTTTTGAGCTTAGCCCCCCGTTGACCGGGATTGTTATAGGCGCGTCCAAGTTTAGTTTCCACCCATTAACCTACTTCCACTATAGGCTTCGTCCAACGACCCTTGCTGGAAGACGGTGGTAATGGCAGACGAGGGGGGTAATAAGGGACCAAAAAGCCTTTAACAATGATATATCGTTCTCCCATAAGGATTTCATTTAGGCTAAGGTTAAAGCATTTGCATACAACTACACAAAATAGCAATTATATTTTTAGGGCCAATTTCATGTTTTTTTTACTTAATGGTTTTTTTTGGTCGTGCTAACCCCAATATATTTTGATGATAGCGCCGTTAAAAATAGAAACAGTTTTTGCGGTGACACATCAGGGCTTCCTGCCAATCTGTATTGAATTCCCTTGAAAGGACGTGTATAACCTTTTATATTTTTCTTTATACGGGTGATGATGTACGTCCTAGCGGCCATAAATGGAAACTATTTGGATTGAAATTTCAGAACGAAATTGAAAATAATGATTTTTTTCTTGTAGACTACGTAGAGTTGAATCTGTGTTTAGCAAAACGGAATATCCATTTACTGTGTCATAAAAGAAATGAGGGTATGTTTTGCGCCGTTTCCTAGAAACACAATTGCCCGATGCTGTAAAGGTATTTTCCAAGGGCAGTAAGGAAATTGATCCCTAATTTATTCGACTATAGCAACAGCCGCCTGAAGAATGTATCTAGACAATATGCATTCAGTATCTTGTTTGACTCGTGATTCCCGGAAAAAAAACCACGCCCTCAGCCTTTTCTCGGGTAATATTTCTCCCCTTTCTGACAGTAAGGGGGGAAGCTACTTTGGTATCGCGGAAATAGTGAAAACAAAGGTTATAGTCGCGGCTTCATATTGTACGTCAAGCCGAATTCATTCTGGGGCGAATCAATAGGGAAGGCGATGTGTCGGGTAGTAGATAAGTGAAGAGAAGCGTTGTATGGACGCCGATATCTTCAGCATTGCCAAGCTGTCCTGACCAACGTCGGGAAAGCGAGGTATATAAGTACAGCCAGCCCTTTCGTTAATTAAGCTCTATCGAACCAATAATCGGCCCTCCTAAAGTCTGAGACGATAAATGAGGAACTTGTGACCCGGGGCAAACAGCGAACACACCCTATGTTTGACCAACATTGCCTCTACTCCACTGAGGCGCACGTTTTACGAGATCGTAAAAGTAACTTGCAATTTGTCGAAGAAAATTAACTTTGGCTAGACTTTTATATCCTAAATTTAAAGTTTTCCGGTAGAGTGACTTCGCTTTGGGTGCAAATAAAGCGCGATCGACTAAATAGGGTCAATACCGCTTTCAAAACTAGCTATTGAAAGTGGTTTGAGTGCTAGTTTATTCAGACGTACTTTAGAATTCTTAAAGAGCGTCTTTTAGTATGTGTTTAGGGTAGCAGGGTACACGAAGATGAAAAAGTCACCCTGGACAAAAGTCATTTGCGCTTCCACAATCGCAGTTAAATCGAAGCCAATGTTAGGGAGTGTTCTGTTGCATTTTGTCTGCAGCCTGGATGAATATATTGAACTCTGCTCCCTAAAAATTATCTTACTTTCTTTAATTTGGTGTTTTCTAAATCTCCAACCTAAAATTCGATTCCTTGTATACCGTTAAGGTAGCGTAAATGTTTAGATTTTTTTCAAAATAGCGCCAATGGAAATGGTTTATTAACGAAATCTGCGAATTAACGGCATTACACCGTAAACATTTGATTTCGGGATAAAGAGCTTAAGGTTCTTTCCAGATTGAAATTATGTTACCTTTTAAAGGTACACCATTGTATGCAGTGATATCTCAATCGAGGGGTAAGACACTCTCAGTTGACTTGTACACCTAGTTCGCGTACTTAGTACTGTTAAAGGTACGGATATTTAGGAGTTCACGAACTCTTATTAGCACAGTCAGAGGTACGACAGTGTACACCGAGTTCGCGGAGTGACCAACCCCTCGATCTCAATGGTGCGATATTATTCTAAATCATATTTTTATATTTTGAAATTGGGGTTTAATAACATAAATATGACATAATAATAATCAGCTGGGCTAATAACCAAGGCACCACCTTAGTCCCATTTCATATAACGACTTTTCGTGCAATTCGTTCAGATGGCCAGGTTATTCTGCGTAGGAGGCAAGCCCTTTATGCCACGCGAGCCAAAAACTCCCTACACTAACTATTACCTTTAAACAGAAGTAATTGAACCAAGTTATCTGACTGCTATACTCCCTAAGTTGGAGGCGTTTTCCTTATGAAGTTACATGTTTACCTCGAATTTTAAATTTTGTACGCTTCTAGGCCGAAAAAAATGTTTTTCTTTTTACGCAACCATTTTTAATACATAGAAATAGCTAAACCCACAATTCCCTGGCAGTGGCGGCGCCAGGAATTTTCACCAGGGTAAGCAAACCAAATAAATGGGCCCCCTACTCGCCCCCCCTTTTCAACGAAATGCTTGAATAAAAAATTACGATTAAAACCTTCTAATATGCTTGGTTACTGGAATAAATTTTACAATGAAAGACTCAAATATCACTTTTTCATTATACATTTTATATAAGAAATTAATGAGATTCGCCTATTGCCTCTTTTAGCGAATTTTATCTCTTGGGAGAATTTTGAGGCCCTTTCTAGATCAATTTATAGGATTATTTTGGGGCCCCCTTGAAATTTGAAGGTAGGCAGTGGCCTACCTGGCCTACCCCCTAGCGCCGCCACTGTTCCCTGGTGCAATTTATCACGTCAAAAGACGGGGATCGAAATTAGCTATTATTTGACTCGATTTTCTCATCATTTTCATAAGGAAAACGCCCTGCGATTCTGAGCGCTATTTCAATAACTTCGGTTCTTTTACTTCTGCTTTAACCTCAACCAATTTTTTAGAAAGTGAAACTGAAGAACTCGGGAAAAACCTCTCAAATCAATGGTGAGAGAACCATCAAACTCAAAGCAGAATTCGTTCTTCCGTGTTTTCTTCCTCTCGCTGCGAGACAAAAGCGCTAACAACTCCGCCACCCGCATTTAAAACACAGGGAATGTCATACTTATTTATACTTATTTTACTTATAACAATTATTTCTCTGATTCTGAAATCCTTCTTAAGTGCTGGAAAGTAAAAACTATTTTTGCATATATTTAACAGCTTCGACTTCATCCTTATTATAACCAAAATCATTCGTCTAGCGTAATTTCGTTTCCTCCTAAAAGGCTTAAAGGGCCGCTAAATCTTTCGAATTCCTCTCGTTTCCCGCGCTGTTCTCCGGAAATGGACGTCGGAAAATGCTAAATAATAATTGGTTGGATCGGCTATCACGTGGTACCGAAAGGTAGAGCTACCGGTGAATTTCGTCAAATTATTCATATTATCCCGTAAGCCTTTACAGCCTCCCAAAATCGTACACAGGCTTGAGACATAGAAACTGACATTGCGAATGAGTTTCATTCAGTTTCGGACGAATTCTCCATTTATTCAAATCAAACGGCTCTCGAGAATAAAAGAGTCCAACAATCAATTGTGGATCTTCGCGGCTCATGTTCCACTCAAGCTTCCCATTTCTCCATTTTAATCTCGCCGCTGAGCTCTGTTGAAGTCTATTTGTATCGAAGACTTCGTTCTCTCTAACCCGACCAAGTTTGAATAAGTTACGAACTTTCCAACTCCACTTTTCAAGATGATAACATTTTACACTATATATATATATATATATATATATATATATATATAATATATAATATATAATTTTTATCTGTATATCATATATATCATTTATAACATATACATTGTATTTCATAGATCATATATAACTTATATATCATAAATAACATATATTACTTGTATGTCATATCTGTCATAAATAACATATATTACTTGTATGTCATATCTGTCATAAATAACATATATTACTTGTATGTCATATCTATCATAAATTACATATATTACTTGTATGTCGTATCTGTCATAAATAAAATATATTACTTGTATGTCATATCTATCATAAATTACATATATTACTTGTATGTCATATCTGTCATAAATAACATATATTACTTGTATGTCATATCTGTCATAAATAACATATATTACTTGTATGTCATATTTATCATAAATAACATATATTACTTGTATGTCATATCCATCATAAATAACATATATTACTTGTATGTCATATCTATCATAAATAACATATATTACTTGTATTCCATATCTATCATAAATAACATATATTACTTGTATGTCGTATCTATCATAAATAACATATATTCCTTGTATGTCATATCTATCATATATAACATATATTACTTCTATGTCATATCTATCATAAATAACATATATTACTTGTATGTCATATCTGTCATAAATAACATATATTACTTGTATGTCATATCTGTCATAAATAACATATATTACTTGTATGTCATATCTGTCATAAATAACATATATTACTTGTATGTCATATCTATCATAAATAACATATATTACTTGTATGTCATATCCATCATAAATAACATATATTACTTGTATGTCATATCTATCATAAATAACATATATTACTTGTATTCCATATCTATCATAAATAACATATATTACTTGTATGTCGTATCTATCATAAATAACATATATTCCTTGAATGTCATATCTATCATATATAACATATATTACTTGTATGTCATATCTATCATAAATAACATATATTACTTGTATGTCATATCTGTCATAAATAACATATATTACTTGTATGTCATATCTGTCATAAATAACATATATTACTTGTATGTCATATCTGTCATAAATAACATATATTACTTGTATGTCATATCTATCATAAATAACATATATTACTTGTATGTCATATCTGTCATAAATAACATATATTACTTGTATGTCATATCTATCATAAATAACATATATTACTTGTATGTCATATCTGTCATAAATAACATATATTACTTGTATGTCGTATCTATCATAAATAACATATATTACTTGTATGTCATATCTATCATAAATAACATATATTACTTGTATGTCATATCTATCATAAATAACATATATTACTTGTATGTCATATCTATCATAAATAACATATATTACTTGTATGTCATATCTATCATAAATAACATATATTACTTGTATGTCATATCTATCATAAATAACATTTATTACTTGTATGTCGTATCTATCATAAATAACATTTATTACTTGTATGTCATATCTATCATAAATAACATATTACTTGTATATCGTATCTATCATAAGTAACTTATATTACTTGTATGTCATATCTATCATAAATAACATATATTACTTGTATGTCGTATCTATCATAAATAACATATATTATTTGTATGTCATATCTATCATATATAACATATATTACTTGTATGTCATATCTATCATAAATAACATATATTACTTGTATGTCATATCTATCATAAATAACATATATTACTTGTATGTCGTATCTATCATAAATAACATTTATTACTTGTATGTCATATCTATCATAAATAACATATTACTTGTATGTCGTATCTATCATAAGTAACTTATATTACTTGTATGTCATATCTATCATAAATAACATATATTACTTGTATGTCGTATCTATCATAAATAACATATATTATTTGTATGTCATATCTATCATATATAACATATATTACTTGTATGTCGTATCTATCATAAATAACATTTATTACTTGTATGTCATATCTATCATAAATAACATATTACTTGTATATCGTATCTATCATAAGTAACTTATATTACTTGTATGTCATATCTATCATAAATAACATATATTACTTGTATGTCGTATCTATCATAAATAACATATATTATTTGTATGTCATATCTATCATATATAACATATATTACTTGTATGTCATATCTATCATAAATAACATATATTACTTGTATGTCATATCTATCATAAATAACATATATTACTTGTATGTCGTATCTATCATAAATAACATTTATTACTTGTATGTCATATCTATCATAAATAACATATTACTTGTATGTCGTATCTATCATAAGTAACTTATATTACTTGTATGTCATATCTATCATAAATAACATATATTACTTGTATGTCGTATCTATCATAAATAACATATATTATTTGTATGTCATATCTATCATATATAACATATATTACTTGTATGTCATATCTATCATAAATAACATATATTACTTGTATGTCATATCTATCATAAATAACATATATTACTTGTATGCCATATCTATCATAAATAACATATATTACTTGTATGTCATATCTATCATAAATAACATATATTACTTGTATGTCATATCTATCATAAATAACCGTTTATTCCCATTCGACCGAAATCCCATTCGACCGAAATCCCATTCGACCGAAAGAATTTTAAAATGTAGCCCAATTGGCGGGGTGATTTGGTATTTTATTTATAAGGTATGTACTATCGATGTTCCATGTTTAGATTAGGTTAGGTTAGGTTAGGTTAGGTTAGGTTAGGTAAGGTTAGAGTTGGTTAAGTTTACTATTTCAGTTTTGGTTCAGTTATTTTTCTTGACTAGGTGAAGATAAAAATATAATTCATGCTCATTCCATTTTATTGCCGCTCCATTGCAAACGACTTCAGTAACTAAATTGAAAACATAGCAAAAGCCAATTTATATAGCAGCGTTCGGTCGAATGGGACACATAAAAACCGCACGTTTCGGCGGAATTCGGTCGAATGGGACACCTCAAAAACCGCCTTCGGTCGAATGGGATTTCGGTCGAATGGGACTAAAGCTAAATAACATATATTACTTTTCAAATTGCTCGATCAAACCGTTTTTCTCAAAAACTTTAAAACTTAGAATTACGAAATTTTCAATGTGTGTAAATACGTTAAAGATCTCTTTAATTGTTAAATTTCAGGAAAATCGAGTAACTTTTATTGGTTTTGAAAAATTTATTTTTCATCGATAGGTGGCAGACAAAAAATGTCAAAGACAAATTTAAAGGGAATCTTTTAAAACCTACAAATAAATTTTATCCAGTTGAAAAAGACCTATTTTTCAGCAAAAATAATGCTCGTAAAAATAACAAGTTGATACGACCCAAATGTTTACTTTTTGTCTAATTTTTAATTAATTAGATTTAAAAACTACAATACGTTAGGTTGAAGCAATAAAATGTGGTACTCGGGATAATTTCAACTATTTGATATTTATCAAAGAATGATCAAAAGTCGTGCTATTATTAAACTACTCCGCGCTGACGAACTAATGAACTTCCGAAACAAAATTCTGGAATTGTTTTTTAAACTTTCGTATTAAAAATCAAGCTCCTTAAATATTACTCAAACAAATTAATACAGCTGTTTAGGCTAAAGCCTGCGTACTAATTCATTTTGAACTGCAGAGTCGACTTCCCATTTTTTCTGTAAAGAACTAGGCAGCACTTCAAAAATTCGTTAATTATTCTGAACGTAAATTTTATCTGCTCTTTCAATTTAGGCAACGTTGCTGGAACGTTTAAAACTGTATCATCCTCTAGTTCAAATTTTTAATTTTTTAAAACGTCATTTTACTTGCGAACTGCCATTTTAAAACCACACGACCTACCTTAAAGGCGTAGTCAACTTTCTATTTTTTCCTTCATGAATAAACCTTTAAAAAGTCCTCAATGGGGACACAAAGGTACTAAATCCACAATGTTAAAAGAATCCAGTTAAATTAGATGGCTCAACTAATATTTAAATACAAGCTTTAGCCTACATAGTCTAAGCTTTGGCGATTGTATTATTTTGCTTAAGGAAAATTCAAGGAACTTTGTTTTAATGCGAAAGTTTACAAAAGTAACAAAAATTCGACAAAATGACAAAATGATGGTTTTCGGAAATTCATCTTTAACGTTTTTACACACACTGAAAATTTCATAATTCTAACTTTTAAAGCTTTTGAGAAAAACGGTCTGATCGAGCAATTTTAAACTTGCTGCATATCATATATAACAAATATCTTGTATAACATATATATTATTTTAACATGTATGGCATACACAACATACATTACTTGTATGTCATATATTATATATATTATTTATAACATATATCTTGTATATGATATATATCATATATATTATTTACAACATTTCTTGTATATGATATATATCATATATAGTATTTATAACTTATATCTTGTATATGATATTATATCATATATATTATTTATAACCTATATCTTGTATATGATATATATCATATACATTATTTTTAAAATATATCTTGTATATGATATATATCATATATATTATTTATAACAGCTATCTTGTAAGTTGTACTCATATATATCATATACATAAATAAATATATATCTTCCATGTCATATATAAATACAGGGTGTCTTTTTTTCTCTGACTGGGCATTTTTCTCAAAAGCTACAAGAGTTAGAGTTACAAAGAAAAAATTCAATTGAAAAAGACAAAATGGTTAACGAAGATACGAGGTGATGGAAAAAACAAGTTGTTCATATGGAGAAGCAAAAGCCAATTTTGTGCGCGAATTTAAAAAATTGCCTTTAAATCTGTTAATTTTAAAGTTTATTCGTACAATAATATCAGAACATTTACGATGGAGCATAATAATCAGCTAGGCTAATACCCAAGGTACCACCCTAGGCCTAAGACACCAAGCGACTTTTAAAGTCATTAATTCAGGTGGCCGGTAGGAGGGTGGTGGTACCGTTAATCTCTACAATTTTTTATGGAAGGTGAAATCGAAAAGCTCGGGGGATAACCCCTTAAGCCAGTGGGGAGAAAACTTGCAAACTCAACGCAGTGTCTTTTAGGTCAAAACGGAGTAATGCGAAATTTAATAAGTTGTTTTGGGTTTAATTTAAAATATCGAAATTAAATAATGTCATTGAAAGTTTATGGGCTACAATTATCGCCACTAGAGTACTTAAGCTTATGCCAGATTATCAATCGTTTCTTCTTAAAGAGCGCTGATTTTGTTATTATATCTGTAGTTAAATGTTTTTTGAATAACTGTAAGACGGCCATTTTCTTTAGACGAAATAGATCAAAAGCTTGCTAAAGATAGGTATCACACATGTGTTATAAAAGTTACAGTTGTTACTGTAAGATAAAAAAAATTAATTCTTTTAAGCTCTGGCATCATACTCCAAGCAAGGATATCAACAAAATTAGTCTAGTTTTTACTTATTGTGATCTGAAACTGTAAATAAGTACTTTTTAAGTACTTATGCAGCAAAGTAGGCTAGAAAGATTTCTTCCACGTTGAGGTTTTGGCGACCGTGTCCACGGAACCTAAGATTGACTTTTCCGTAGTTGTCGAAGTCTCGAACAACTCCGAGAAAGGTGTTAGATAAATCGACCATAAAGTGGCATATTTGTTGATTACTTAAAAAATATTAGAGAATGGCTCAAAACTTAAAGATTTCCAATTAAATAGTACTTGACAACCGACTTTTGTGCAAAAGTAACTTAAAATGTTTCACTATAGGTCTCAGATTTTTTTACATTTCGATATATCACATGCAAAAACTTTTTTTAAGACATTTTATTAATTTGTGCTCAAAACTTTCTATTGTCCCATATGGACAACTTGTTTTTTTCATCACCTCGTATCTTCGTTAAAAATTGGTCTTTTTTTATTTGTAAGTTCTGCAACTTTATAATTAGAATTTTTTGTCTAGCACCTTCCTGCCAAAAAAATATGTTTTTTAAAACGTGAATAAATTTCCAATTTTGCTAACCATTTGGATTTTATGCGTTCCCATAATAGACATAATGCCCAGACAGAACAAAAAAAGACATCCTATATATATCTCGCATGTCATATATATCATAAATAACAAATATCTTGTTATATATACAGGGTGTTACGGATAAAGTACCGAAACTTTATATATGCATTCTATGGGTCTCTATGAGTAAAAAATGTCTAGTAAACATGGGTCCTAAAGTGCTTCGTTTCAGAGATATGGGCTCCCAAAAAACTACCTCAAAACCCGGACACAGCCTTAAATCTGGCAAACAATATTCTTCCTTGAAGCAAATTGTTTTCTTTAAACTATCAATTGTTTTTTTATCCGTGAGGCGAGAAACTTTAATAACAAGTGGCAAAAGTTCATTAATGTCCTTTTAGAAGTAAAATGAGTTTAAAGACAAATACAGGCCATTTTAATTTATTGATACGATTTTAATTAGTAAATTTAAAGATACAAATTTCTTGTATTTCTTTTAGCCGTCTATCTACAGACTCAAACGCCAGTCGATATGACACCAGTCTTTTAGGAATCTACTGCTGGTTGAATCTTTGAGCTTCTAACCTATTTTTCTTGAGAGCGTCCGTGCAATAAGCGTTCCTGGACCAATGTGCCATATTAGCTACAATATTAGACAATTTTAAAACCATTCCTTTAGAATTTTAATGACATTTATATCTTTAGATTAAATAATTAAAATCGTACCAATAAATTAAAATGACTTGTTTTTGTATTCAAACTCATTTTACTTCTATATATATATATATTCGATGAAAACAAATTATGGGAATAGATTCTGGTGGCCATCTAGTGTCTTTTAATAGAAACACGTTGGGGAAGAACTGGTTTTCAATCTGGATAAGTGTCCCTCCAATGTAACATGAGGCAAAGGAAAAAAGTTTTTAGCAACTAAAAATGAACATATTAACTGTGGGATTTAATATATGAAAATGGCAGGTTTTAAGATCACAGACTTTAGTTATTATACTCGAATTTTCCATATTTACTTGAAATTTTTACCGAAAATTGGGTTTGTAGTTGTCAAAAACATTTTCGGATGTCATGGCAAGCAAAACAATAGCCCTTACTTAACGGTTTAGTTTTGGGAAAAATAAAGATAACCACCTCCAGAGGTATCACTGTAAGTCTAAAGAACTTCCAAAGTTCCGTTTCAAGATATAATCAGTCCTAATTCATTTGTGCAATGTGAAAACACCTAAAACGACGAAATACATTTTCAATAAAAATTATAATTTTTTCTAATCTATTAGTGAAATAATATTTCTCTTTTTTCCTGCGCCCAGTGCCCAATCCCGGCAGATAAACCCCCATGGGATTCAGACAAATTGTTGCTGTATGTTTACAAACATTTCCTTAGTCTTTGGAGTACGTGGTTAGGCAGGGAAGTTTATTTTCTTCGAGGATTTGCTTTGGGTTCGTAATAAAAGGTGCTAAATCTGTTGCCTAACGTACATTTCGATAGCTGGCCAAGAGCAATAACAAGTTAGGCACACAATAGGTTACGGATAAGCCTGGCCTACCTATAGAAGTTGATTGTTTTTATGGCGCGAAAGGAAATAAGAGCGACACGCAATGAAAGAGAACACGGAACAGAGAGCGTTTTAACGATTGTGTGGGCGCAGAGCGATCATTCGTCACTTTGCATCAATTCTCAATTACACCAGGAAGGCTTCAAACCCTTGGCAGACCATGGACGCTGTATCTCTAATCGTACGGGAAAAGCAGCCTAAAAGAGGTACCCCCTCACTGTCCGTTTCCGTCTTACTTCGTATTAGCTGAAATAGTCGTCCGTACTCGATTCGCAGGGCCGTCAAGGTCATTCGAAAGAATGTAAACCCCCATTTCAAACGGAACATTTTGTCGACCACGTGATGAATTATATGGCCTTGACAGCCCGAAACTTTCGAAATTCTTTAACCTCCCCCTTTACAGAGAGACGGTGGCGGCGGCAGGTGATTTTGTATAATGGAAGCTACAGCTTTTCCCGTCCGGTTGGGAATACAGTGTCCATGGGCAGACACAAAAAAGCAACATAACGAAGAAAGTCAAAAGAAAGCAATGGGTTGTTTATTTACCAGATCACGTATAACGATACTAGAGAACAGAAATTGGAAATTTGGTGATCTGGAAATTTCCAATTCTATTTAAATTGAAATAACGGAGATTATGGCCGGCTTTTAGATTCTTTTCTCTTACAGGGATCAGTAACGGATGGAAATAAATATATCATTGTAAGAAAACTTAACTAATTTTAGACTGAAAGTGGTAAGTTTTGGAAATTATAGGTAAGTAATTATTGAGAATGGAAAAATGTGATTGGAAATAAAGTAACGTTAACGGATTTAAGAAAACGTATCAACGGTAATGGTATAGAAATGGTAATATTGCAAAGTTAATGGTATTTAAATGGTAATATTGCAAAGTTAATGGTATTTAAATGGTAATATTTACACGACAATGGTATGGAAATGGTAATATTTCCACAGCAGTGAATGGAAATTGTAATATTTTCACGGCAATGGTATGGAAATGGTAATATTTCCACAGCAGTGAATGGAAATTGTAATATTTTCACGGCAATGGTATGGAAGTGGTAATATTTCCACGGCAGTGGTATGGAACTGGTAATATTTTCACAGAAATGGTATGGAAGTGGTAATATTGCAACGGTAATGGTATGCAAATGATAATATTACAATGGTAATGGTATGCAAATGGTAATATTACAATGGTAATGAAATGTAAATATTAATATTAGCACGGTAATGGTATGGAAATAGTAATATTGCAACGATAATGGTATGCAATTTGTAATATTTCCACGGCAATGGTATCGAAATGGTAATGAAATGGTACTATTAATATTGCGACCGTAATGGTATGGAAATGGTAATATTGCCACGGTAATGGTATGGAATTGTAATATTGCAACGGAAATGGTATGCAATTTGTAATATTGCGACATTTATGGTAGGAAAATAGTGATTTTGCCACAGTATTGTATTATTATGGAAATGGTAATATTGTAACAGAAATGGTATAGAAATGGTAATATTGTAACAGAAATGGTATAGAAATGGTTATATTGTAACAGAAATGTTATGGAAATGGTAATATTGTAACAGAAATGGTATAGAAATGGTTATATTGTAACAGAAATGTTATGGAAATGGTAATATTGTAACAGAAATGTTATGGAAATAGTAATATTGCGACAGCAATGGTATGGAAATAGTAATATTGCTTTAAATGCAGCTTTCTTGTTTAAATAGTTAATCTACGGGAAAAACCTTCCTATATTAGTAAAAACATAATAATAGTCATGTAAATAGTATGTAAAATGTGAGAAATCTACATGTTAACATTCTTTATTACTCTATGGGTTCGAATATGAATTTTATTTTACATCACCGTAAAACGATAAAGCCACGTATAAAGCATTGAAAAATGCCAAGCCAGTACAAAGTGAACAATAAATATAATACTTTTCTCCAGCGTCGCAATCTCGCATCAAAGAAAAACTTCTTCGGAGTCGATCGAATGTTCCTTCAGGGGTCTTTTCGCTCTGAACTCGCGGAGTTTTTCATCGCGAGTATTTAACACGAGAGTGTCGTGTCGGTCCATAAATCCGCTCCCGTTCTTCAGGCGGCTGTTCTTCCCTTGGGATGGGCTGAAGGTGATGGCGGACGTGAAGGTGTTTCGAGACCTCCGAGATCCAGCTGCGCATCGGGGTTAAATGGAAAAAAAAAGACAATTGGGTTTCACAAATTGCCAAACAATTGAAAAAGCGCCATTTTTAATAAAAAAAACTTTTCGATTATTACGAAACAGTTCTCAGGATTTATTTCAAATTCTAGAAACCCTTTCGTGCCAAAGATATTCAAAATACCGAGCGATTTCGTTTGCGCTTTCAAATCCCGAAAGTTTTCGGATCAAACCAAAGTCTGAGACAATTGATTTCGTCGAAATGCTAAAATGAAAACTCAACTGATGTTAGGCAAGAGGTTTTGTTCACATCGCTTCGGTTGGCGACTATTTTGCTATTTCGTTTTCAATAAAATATCCTGCTTATTAACAAGGAGTCGACCCGAGGTGTAACCCACAGATTTGGCTTAAACTCGGTGAATAAGTAGACCTGAACGTAACTTCAAAATTCCCAAAGGGAAAAGTTACGCTGGGCTTTCGTTTTGCCATGGCAACCGAAATTTTTTTTGACAACGCCAAATCCAAGTTTCTCTATGTGATTTAACATGGGAAAATCACATATTTCGAGGGTCCCCAACGACGTACCAATTCACCCATAAATAGTCTCTCTTACCCAAAAATACAAAAATTTTCCCAATTTAATTATTTTTTTTAATTTTAATTTTTTGAAATTTCTTTGTTTTTTCATAGGGGGGACTATTGAAATATGTTATTTTTCCCATGTTAAATCACATAGAGAATTTTGGTTTTGGTGTTGTCAAAAACCTTTTCGGTTGCATGGCAAAACGAAAGCCCAGCGTAACTTTTACCTTTGGGAATTTTGAAGTTACGTTAAGGTCTACTAATTCACCGAGTTTAAGCAAAATCGGTGGGTTACACCTCGGGGTCGTCTCCTTGTAAGTGAAGCAATTCATATTTTTTCTATAAAATGTTATTTTTACATCATAGATTTCAATAGGTAACAATCGAAATGTATCAGCTAGTCAACTGGTGGTTTAACTTCGGTTGGGTTATTTTTTTCCAACTTGAAGATTAGTCATTCTATCGTCGGGAGCACTGAGTTGGGAATAAATAGAGGTACAAATAAATCTGGCTAGCGCGGGACCAATTTCGTTCAACATGGAGACCTTTTAAACTATATCGTTCAACCGTGGCGGCATCTGTCTCTAGTGGTGGCAACTATATTGCAATTGAATTTTTGCGCGAATCATATAACTTTACAAAATATAGATGGCGCTACCGCCCAATTATAAAGATGAATATCGTACAGTCTTCTCAGAACAGGTCCCGCGTAACCATGGCAACCGTAATGGTAATTGTAATTCTAGCAGTATTATTCCCAATTCAATGGTCGGGAGTACCTCGAAGATCGAGGAGAAACATTCTTTAAAATCATTTCAGCGCGCTTTCAGATCACCGGATGACGCAATCAAGTACGTTTGCAATCGAATTTTCACAAATTGCCTCCTTTCGCTAACCCAGAGTACACGAAGAACTAAAAACGTCGTTTGAACAATACTAAAACAGACGTTATATGTATAGGTACATCATTCCAAATTATGACTAGAATTTTTAAAATACTAAAATGTATCCCAAAACAATTAGTTAATCGCTATACTATGCTTACAGTAATATTATTTGACATTATTTAGAATTTGGTTCGCATTATTTTTGAAAATACGAGCAATTTACATCCCCACCTTGTCGTTTTGAAAGCGATTCTAAGCGAACTGACTTGGATGAGTTGCTTCCCGAACCAACACGAAACGATTTCTCACGCGGGTTTCGAAAACTAGTTATCCAAATCAAAGCGATTTTTAAAAATAAAAAAACAATTTCATTTATAGCATTACAATTTGATTTCGATTCTATGTTTTCTAAATAGTAACCAGGATTTAGTTGAATTTCCAAGTTTTTATAATTTCAACAAAAATAAATTATGTTACTACTATTACTTTCCTTAAACCAACTTTGCTAAAACAAATGGTGTACGTAGTTTCTGCATATTTTATGCGGAAAGTTAAATTGTTGGCCTAACTTGCTTCCCTTAAAAGTAAATCATTTTGATAACAGTTTTTAAAATAAAACAGAAACAGTTTAAAAGTATAATTTTAAATTACACCAATTTCAAAGACGCCCCAAAAATTCATTTCAAACTTTATTTAATGTTCTTTAAACAGTTTTAAAAACTCCCAAAGTAGTTTTAAATTCAAAATTTTTCAAAAAAAAAGCTTTTGAAGATTAAGTTTAAATGCTACCAAAATTTCAAAAATGGTTTAAAAACAGTACTTTAATACTACCTTAAATTGCATATACTAATTTTGACCTAATAGCGATACTAGGCAGTGGTGGTTTGGTCTGAAGCGAAAGCAAAGCTAAATAAAATCGTTTCCCCGGCACTAGAATTTGGTGGGGGATCTCGACTATATAGGCGTTTCAATAATAAATAGGTAGTGGCAATTTCCCCATAATGAAAATATATCGCACCGTTGGGAGAGAGCGTTATGGAAACGACTATAACTTCTTGCTAGAGCAAAGGGTTATAAATTTTCATTCATTCGATACTTATTCAGCCTGAGAAATTTGGTGAGGGAACAATAAGTACCATTCTAGCCTAGCTTCGCGGTTCGCTTGATGAAGTTATTAAGTAGCTTTACTAACAAAGAGACTACCCGAGGTGGTTATCACCGATTTTGTTAAAACTCGGCGGTTAGGAAGACCTTATGGTAGTATGAAAATTGCCAAAAGGAAAAGTTGCAATGGACTTTTGTTTACCTATGGCAACCGAAAATGTTTTGACCTCTCCATTTAAAAAAGCATGGGATTTTCTCGGTTACCCAAATTTTGTTAAAATTTAACCAAAATTGATCAATTTTACCCAAAATCCTTGATCAATTTTACCCAAAATAGTCAAATTCATCTTTTTGGGTAAGTTTTGAAAATTTAATTTTTTCAAATTCTTTAAGTAATTAAGTACCCTGATCAACCGAGAAAATCCCATACTTTTTTAAATGGAGATTTTTTTGTTTTGAGAGATCAAAAACATTTTCAGTTGCCATAGGAAAATTAAAGCCCATTGCAACTTTTCCCATTGGCAATTTTCATACTACCATAAGGTCTACCTAACCCCTGAGTTTCATCAAAATCGGTGTAAGCGAAACCTTCTGTCATTGGCTTATTTTAATAGCTTTTAATCGAATGATGATGAACGAAACCTCCACATGTTAAGCGGCTGTGTAGGATATATCGAAAATTATATAAAATTGAAATACTTGGTCTTTGTAAAGAATATCTGTTCCAAGCGCAGTGCCAAACTGCCCACATGTTTTGTCGGAAACTCTTATTAAATCCTCCGTAGATGATCGGATTTAGGGAACTGTTGAAATAGGCCATGAATGTAGCGTAGAAATTGGTGTTCTTGAACCACTGGGGTAACTGAAATGAATCAAATTCAAATAGTAATATCATAGATATTAATAATATTAGTATTTACAATTATATTTGCCAACCTATTTGTAAGCCTTAATTCTGTTCAATATACCGGTAGGGGATTTTCTCCCGAATACTCGCAGGGGTATTGTCCTCGAGGGAAGCAAGTTCAAAGAAACCTAATATCCAAGGGTTGCTATTCTCTAGAGAAAATGCACTAGAGAATTTTATATTTTCACGCCAGCGTCCAAAAGGAAAAGAACGGATGGTAGCAACAAATTGGTCTCGGTAGACGATATGGATCAGTTTATTTACTTATGATACTTTTGATAAGACCTGTATCTTTATAAAGAATATATTTTATGTAAATCGGCTGCCCCATGGCAAAACCTTGTAACCAACAAATTTTTGAAAAATTAGATTTTTACGCATCAGTATTTTTAAGGCATGTACAAAAGTACTGTAAAAGTTTCAGGTAAAAGTCATAAAAATTTAACTATTTATGACTTAAAAAATGGTTTTGGATTTTATAATTTTCGCATTAAAAACCACGTTAAAATCTTAGAACTTAGGTTTTGAAAAAGTCAAATATCTCAAAATTACGATCGTGTTGGTTAAAAGGTTTTGCCATGGGACAGCCGAAATGGTATTTACCAGTAGTTGGTAAGTTTAATATTAAGACTAACCATGGAGGAATAGATAAAAGTCTACCTCGACATACCCCCCGTTTCAACATCCCCCTTTACGCGATTTCTGAAGAGGAACGTCAGTGCTTAGCCCAATCAGAACTATCAATACGACTCCAGGGCTATTCCTCTATGGACTAACCTAGTATAAAGACTACGTTTTTTAAGGGTATGCGTTGTAACAAAACTGGTACATTTTAATTAATGAGCACAGATAAATAGAAAATGAAATGATCGACTTACCTCGCCGTCGTCTCCGCTGGAATGACTGTAGATGGAATACAAAATTAAGATTTGAAACGGGGTCCAACAGAGGACGAACACCGCCAAGACCACGAATACCATCTGAACCACCTACAAAAAATCTTTTATTGAAAATTTAAAAAAAAATTGACACTTTGGTTACAAAGCTTAGTCTCTGTCTTTGCAAGTTTTCTATTGCAATATGGTGCCGTCCAAAACAAAAACTCAAAGAATAAAGTTTATATTTATATCAAAGTATTTAGGGCATCATAAACCTTAATTTTAACTTATGCAATAATATCGTGGTTTTAATTATGTATTTTAAGCTATAAGATTAGTTGTCTTTCTGTTTTTACACACAATCCTTAGGGATTTGTGTGGATTACGATCACCTACTGTGTAGCCGCCGCCGCCGCCGTACACACGATTCCTCGCGGTACGTTAGTGGTACAAAGGCGATTGATATCTCAATCGGTAGGCACTATTATAGACTCAACGGGCGTTTCATAATTTTTGGGATCGGGGCCCCGGAAGTGGGGTATTTGCCGATTTAAGTGAGTTTTGGCGATTTTCGTCTTAAAATGTACGTACTTTTTTAAAATTAAGAGTTAATTGTTTGAATATTATATTTTTAGTTGGTTCTGATCATTTCTGAACTACGATTTCGGTTGCATTCAGAATTTTTAATTTTAAGTGAGATTTTTTGCCAATTCGCGGGACCCCACAGCCCGCGTAGGCACTATTGTCATATTTGAATTTCGTGCCAATTGATACATGCGTAGAGCTCGTCGTTAGGATAAGTAATATCCGTTTTATTTGTTTTTCTCCATAGCCGAAAATTATCCGAATAAAATCTTATTTTTGGCATATTCGTTTTATAACCGCGAATAATATTCATAAATAAAGAGTTAACCGAAATTTTTATAAATAATTTAAATTTTGTCGGTTAATTTATCTGTTCCGCCGAGCTCTAGACAGGCGCCATCTAACTCGTTCGTATTGTCTAAAAATGAATTTAAATTAACGTGTTTACGTTTCGCTACCTTATTTCCAAAACCAGGTAACTCAAAAAATTCGTTTTGCCTAAAAATTAATTTAAATTAACGTGTTCACGTTTCACTACCTTATTTCCAAAACCAGGTAACTCGAAATATTGGTTTTCGATAAAATTTCTCTTGGGTTTAAAAGTTAAAGTACTAAACGATTGGAAATTTGTTCAAATATAAATTTAATATTTGAAATATAGTTAATACATCGGGGTTGTGTGTACTTAAATGTCCTGGACATCTTGTTTCTTCTAAATAGTTTCTGTTCAGACCAGGGAAACTGAGCAGTATGAAATAAAAAACTTGTCTAGGTTAACGGTAATAGTTAGTTAGCGTAGCATGAAGGACTTGCTACCCCCTTCTTACGCATTGTAACCTGGCCACCTGGATTAATGGCTTTAAAAGTCGCTTGGTGACTTAGGCCAAAGGTGGTGCCTTGGGTTTTAGCCTAGCTGAAAAAAAAACAAGTATAGAACCAATGTAATCATGTTTGGCATTCTTTTCGAAACGAGCGTATTTGTTTGACAGATTTTAGTTATCAGTGGCGTAGCCAGTGGGTACAAGTGGAACGTGCCCTCCATAAATGTATGGTTGAATGGACATGTGCCGTTATTAATTGTTTGGCGAACAGGAGGAGAATACATAGCCAGAGACACGAACCGGAGAAAAGAGAGCAGCCAGGAAACGCCGGATATAGGGATAATCATTTGCTAAGACACTAGCAAATGTTTAATAGGATAATCAATTTGTGAAAATTATTGACTACACTTATGCTATTCAGTGAATTGAAAGTGTATTCCCCTGACTTGTTTTTTCCTCGTCTATACACACCACTAAAGCGAGTATTTCACTGAAATAATTGTGTAATTTTATCCAAGGCTTAACTTTTAAGTTGGTTTTTTAAGTAACTAAATTTGGTTCGAAATAAAAGTTAACTACATCATTTACGTTTACATTTCGCAAAAACCAATAACCAATAGATACTAGCAGGAAGTTTCAGGTAGTGGAAACTACAGTTTTCACTGTATTTGATTCACTCTAAAACGCATTATTTCGAAATGGCGACACGCGCATAGCATATACTGAAGATAAACGTCTTTGAGGGCGTGTCGGTGGCAACTGCTCAAAGTGTCCGTCTAAAGAAAACATCCACTAATTAGATGAAGACAATTTGTCCAAAATTAATCTTTCAGGTCAGTAATAGCTCCTTGAGGGATTTCGTTTATTGTCCCCAGAAAAAAAATGAAGGGGAAATGAACTCGGCTATTTAGTAGGATGAACGTCCAATTGGGTTTTAGCTTATAAGTTCCCTTCCATTAACAACACCCTCGGGGATAGGACGTTCAGCTATTTCCGAACTAGGCCCTTGGCGAGAAAGATCAAACAAACGCCGCAAAACGGCCGAATATATTTGAGCAAATCCCCCCCACTCGGCCTCTAGCTTCATTGCGGTGTCAGTTACCTTTTTCTTCGCTCGGTCCTGCAACGAGATATTGGATTCGTTGAGTTCTCCGGGGAGGCGCGTCTTCCACAAAGTCACGATGATTAAACCATAAGCCGTAGACATGACAAATATGGGCAGGAAAAACAGCGTCACGGACGCCATGGTGTAGTAGATGGTCCTCGTATCAACGCACTCTCCTTCCGAGTCGAATTGGAATTTTGGCCAAGACTCCACACACGCGTTCAGAACCGCGTCTGAAAACTATAGACGAGAAAATTCTTTAAGCATATTTTCCTACCTTATCGTCATAAGTTTGCTTAAATAAGCCATAACAAATCAACTTGTCCAGCGAGTTATTAAAGAAGTAAACAACAAACAAAATATTCATCAATAAGAAAACCAATAGCTACATATAGCCCGATCCAGCTTTTTAGTGGAAAAATATTGTCTTGGTTTTCGTATGTACATCAACTAAAAACAATTTCTCCGCGTATAGATCAAACATTCGTCTTGTTTTTAAAATAGTTAGTGCTTTTTAAGTCCTAATTGAGTCTACTTCAAAAAAAAATAGTTCACACCTTTCCGCATCACCTAGTTTAATAGGTTAATACTACTAGTAAATGTTTAAAAATGCCACTTTTCGTAGTGAAAATAAATAATTTGATTTAAAACACGACTATAGTTTCGGTAACCATCAACAGGTGAGAATTTGAAACTTTGAGGGGAGGTTACGAGTTAACTTCAGTAAATAGCATTTCAAAGAAGGGATTTTTTTAAAAGATAAAATTCCCCTCTTAGAAAACATATTTAAGTATTTAATAGAGCAGCATTGTGGGAAAATATTATTATTCCCTTATTTTTATCCCCTATTTTGTTTATTTTTTATTTATAAATGTTGTATGAGATTTAACTTTGTCAATCTGTAAAACTGTAACCTCCTCTCTAACTTTTGGATTCTCACCCGATGATGGAACCGAATGGTTACCGAAACTAGTCGGGTCTCGTATTTTTAAATAAATACTTTATTTTTGCTTCGAAAAAAGGTATTTTTAAATTTAAGTTTTAATGCGTAGGGCTATTTTTTTTAATCATTCAAATTAACAATGGAATTTAAACTAGGTACAGAAACTGGAACAAAATCTACGGTACCTTTCCAACTGCTACTTTTTTCTAACCGTGATGTTCATAATAATCGCATCGTAACCCGGCTACCTGAATTAATGCCTTTAAAAGTCGCTTGATGAATCAGGCCGAAGGTGGTGATTTGGTTATTAGCCTAGCTGATTATAATTATTATTATTATTATTACTTAACTGATTGTTAACCCTCAGAGATATTGTTTTCGGTTAGACTAAATATACTTTCATGTAATTGAATACACACAATCCTTCTAATGTGTTAATTTTTTTGAGCTATTCACAGCAAACTGCAACGCCGGTATCACAACCAAAATATATCTGCGGTCACACATATATACATATTCACACTTATTTCTTACTTCTAGTCATACTTTGAAAGCATCGAAGATTCCTTCGATCAGTGTCACTCTTATTTTTTACTACTAGTCAACCGTTAAGTGTCACACTTATTTCTTTTGGTTATACGACAAACACTAGTTCAATCAGTTTCATACTTATTTGTTACTTCTGATCACACTTATTTGTTACTTTGAGTGTCACACTTGTTACTTCTGGTCATACGCCGAAAACTAGGTCTATCAGTGTCATACTTAATTGTTATCGGACTTAATTTTAAATAAAATATCTACCACACAAAGCGAAACCACCGAAAATAGTAAATTGGGCAAATGCCCAACTTCTAGGGCTCCGATTTGAAAACTTTATAAAAGGCTATCAATGGCGATGTATGTACATTCGAACGAGATATCATTGACTTTTCTAGCCCTAACCGTTGAAGAGATATGCGCGACACGGCGGCATCGGCATCGGCTACACTGTACGTCAGACTAATACACACAAATCCTTAGAATTGTTTGTAAAAACCACTATATTTTTGACATTCTATTTAAATAAATTACATGTTATTTTTTAAATTAAACTTCTTAAATTTCAAATTAAAATCAAATTCCCATTTCGTATTATTGTGATGCTGTCGAATATTTAACAAGTTGGAAAGCTTGCCAAAATATACCTCTCCTCTGAAGAGTTTTACCTTGGGCGTATTAACTTCTAAACACGGCACTCAACGATATTTCGCCATATTCAGAGCGTTCTCCTAAAAACAGTAATTATTTTTTTATAATTAAAATAAATATTACAAATGTTATTGCCTTAAACAAATATCAAATATCAATAGAACAAAAACCAACTTTAGACTATACCAACTGTTAATGTATTCTTCCGCTGAGTTTCTAATTTTCAGTGATGCGTATATCGTGTTTATATAACGTGTATCGGTGGTAGGACGGCCGCCTGTCATACAGGAGGATTCGGGTTCGAATCCCGCCTGATGCGATCGCAAATTGATACTAAGACGAATACCGTGAGCATTTGATGGAAACCCTGCCATTTGGACGTTGAGACGTTTACCGTAACTCTCAGCACTCGGTCCGTCCCAAAATCAGTACGTTGAAGTTAGAGAATACAGACCCCGTACAGACAAAACATAAACACAACCTTCATACTCACTACACGTCACAAACATACACCGCATGTAAACATAACACAAACCAGTCTTCTCGGAAATTTTGTTATGGTAAAGTCAAAACCGTCGCGACGGTGAGCGTTAACAAAAAATGACACCCCGACTCAACGCCGACTTAATGCGTTGACGCTCACCGTAACGGCGGTTTAACACGGTGATTGTAATACCCCT
The DNA here is from genome assembly GCF_980474605.1 of Leiobunum rupestre. Classification (NCBI taxonomy): domain Eukaryota; kingdom Metazoa; phylum Arthropoda; class Arachnida; order Opiliones; family Sclerosomatidae; genus Leiobunum; species Leiobunum rupestre. Next base: position 68,679,463 of record NC_143389.1, on the reverse strand, counting down.
CCTAGGTTACATAGTACCCTCGGAGAGGTAAAAACAGAACCAAAAATGCGATACACCATTTTCCAAATAAGGATGGCTTTGAATTTCGAACAAAAGCACTAGACATAATTTAGTGGACGTGACCAACCCAAAACCAATTAAGCTAAGTGGGCTTATAATCAACGGAGTTATATTTTGTGTTATCCGCCATTTTCCAAGATGGTGTCTGATTTCACCTTTTCCAAGATGGTGTCCGATTTCAACTTTTCCAAGATGGTGTCCGATTCCAACCAAAAACATTAGGTCTTATCTTCTAAGTGTAGCAATCCTACGACAAAACATGAGCTAAGCATCGTAGAGCTAAGTGTTACGTCACGGCTGACGTCACGATGATAGGAAAAAGTGGTTCGGTGCCGTGACATATGGTAGAACTTGATTTCGATCTCGATTTACCTACCATATCGACATTTATACTGATTGATAATTTCTGGAAATGCTTACAGAATAGTATTATTTCGTAATTGAAATCACACGAATTATCGATCGAAATCAGAACTTCGATTGTTTACAGAATCGGAACCCAGAAATGAAAATGTGTGGACCGACAGATACTTTACTTTGAGCTTAAACAAAATGTCATGAGCTTAAAGCTATACTTAAGCCAATAATTAATGGTACTTTTCGATTGTAATCAAATCAATGACCTGAAATAAAATACTACATCTGAAATAAATGAAAAATTATTTCTTACTTTCGCAAAATAATGTATTATCGAATTGAAACAAGTTAATTCCTGTTCTTAATACACATATTGTCTTTTAAGATATCAATGCTTTTGAAATAAAATTTTTTTGGCATAAAATCTAATTTGGTAACAATTATGTCAACAATGAAATTGTTCTAATCGTCGAATTTTCAAACATCTTTTAACAGCGTCAAATGCCGTAATTTGGTAAACAATATAGAATAACAATTAAACACCACAAATTATAAATTAGTTGACGACCGCGTCGAATCTTTTAAACAATTCCACAATAGTGTTAATGACGTCACGTTTCCACTATGTCCCTAAATCGATATTTTCCAGTAAAATTCTATATTCCAAATATATAATTTTTCAATTAGAATTTTTAAGCAATTTTACGTTTAAATCATTTAAATTAAATGTACGCTTTTCAGTATATAAGTTTTGATATTTAAAATTAATTATGTTCTGTCTATGGAAAAACCTACTTTCTTATAGCAACGTAAGTGGTATTTACTGGAATAACGCATCCAGGTATATTTTTAGAGGTATGCAATTCTTCTAAGCCTATACGTAAAAAATAAACCAGGTATATATATAAACCAAATTAAGAAATTGATCGCAATCGTTTTTGCCAGCGTCGAATTTCTATTCGTTTTGCTGTAGCACAAATGAAATAAAATGCGTTTCGATCGTTTTTCTTTTTGAGTATTGAATTACTTTGCTTCTATCCGCGATTTTGCCCAATTGCATGCATTGAAAAGCATTATTTTCCAAGCCATTTCTCGGAAATTATTGCGTTTTTGGTAGGTCCGGAACTCTTTTTTAGGATAGCTTTTCTTCACAACCTTGTCGGTCAATCGATTTAAAAAAATACCTATTGGGAAACTTAAAATATTTGCGATGAGTTGAAACTTATTGTAAAATGGCTGAATGCCGGGAAACACAGAAAAACTCAGTAGAAGTAATCCAACTTTATCCTGGTCAAAGTTGCGCTGATCATAAAATAGCATGACAAGCGGAACAATTCTGTATAGTAAAATGACCTTCAATGTTTGAAGGTTGTTGACCAAAGCTGGGCAGAGTATAAAATTACCTGCCAAGATTAGATGGATCTGTTTAAAGCAGCGCAGCTACTACGATACGAATAGTGTATAATTTCAGCATTTTAATTAAAGAAACCAAAAAGTATACACCTTGCACCACAAATCTGAAAATTGAAGTTTATCAAAAAGGTTCCTTTACCTAGCTTACCAATGCATATGTTGAGGCAAATCAACACCACAATTATTGCACAATAGAACGTTTGCGATCTGATTTCGTTAGTCGGACTTCTTAGAAATCGTACAGTATATTTTGTTCTTAGTTTCTTTTTATGAAACTTTGGTAATTTTTCTCTTAGAAACTTTTGTGTTTTTAATAAGTTGAATCAAACTTAGGCTCATTGACTCTGTTCAAACTTAACGACTCTATCGTAGCAGTTTTCTAAGACAGATGTTATTATAGTAAGTTTTGGTTCGACGTGAAGTAGCTCTTTTTCCCACAGATGTCGCTAGCGTCGAAATCAAAAGCAGATACTTAAGCTACATTATGCCCCAAAAGGCGGGACATAAAAGTACTCCTCGCGTTGATTAGGTCGTTTGTAAATTTGTCAACAACTAAAATTATGGTAATTTTTAACAATATATTTTATATGGGCTATATAATTTAGGTTAAAGTCCACTAACCAGGAGACATCCCGAAGTGTAACACACCGATTTTGTTCATACTCAGGGGTTTGGTAGACCTTCATGTAAATTGAAAAACCCTAAAGGGAATTTATTCAATGGGCAACCGTTTTACCATGGCAACCAAAAATGTTTTTGACAACACCAAATGGAAATTTTCCCATTGAAAATAATATGGGAATCTGACCAATTTAAATGGTACACCGTGTAAAAAATTTAATCAATTTCGAACTTTTTCATTATTTTTTTAATTATATTTCCTATTTTAAGCATTTTCAAAATTTAAAATTTTTCACAAATTGGTCAGATTCCCATGTTATTTTCAATGATAAAATTTCCATTTTGTGTTGTCAAAAACATTTTTGGTTGCCATCGCAAAACGGTTACCCATTGAATAAATTCGCTTTAGGGTTTTTCAAGTTACATAAAGGTCTACCAATCCCCCGAATTTGAACAAAATTGGTGCGTTACACCTCGGGTCGTCTCCTTGTAAGTAGAGTATACGTTGTCTTATTATATTAATTATAAATGGTTCTCTGACGACGTTATTGTTTCGCTATTTTAAATTTTAGCTTCCTTTGCCATTAATAGTTGGCACCACACTCTCCACTAAATTAGTTTTTTCGAAGAATAAGCCTTTCTATAAAGTCATTACGCTTGCCGAACTTGTTTTAATGTATCGCTTTCGTCACGAGAAACGTAGGAGTTCAGTTCAGTTTTGAAGGTTAGATCTTTATAAAAAGGGCGACTCGTCGAATTTTAATTGGCTATCATAGTGAAACGTTACTTCTACGTCACGAGTGACGCGCCCGATATATCTAAACAAAAAGGCCAATGTTACTTTATAGAAAGGCCTATTGGATAGATTCATTGCCATCTCTAATAACAAGGGACTTATCATAATGCAGGTGGCAATGATAGAGCCGACACTTGCTTAAAGTTCCAAGTTGGATGCTTTAATGTGGGGTGGCGGAGTGGTTAGCACTTTCGCCTCGCAGCAAGAGGAGCCGGGTTCGATCCCAGCTTGTGGCACTGGGTGAAAACTCGGAACCACTCCTTCTGCGTTGAGTTTGCAAGTTCTCTCCCCACTGGTTTAAGGGGTTTTCCCCCGAGCTCTTCGGTTTCCCCTTCCATAAAAACTTCTTGAGGTTAACGGTAATAGTTAGTGTAGGGAGCTGTTGGCTCGATCACGTGGCATGCAGGGCTTGCCACCACCCTCCTACGCAGTCTAACCCGGCCACCTGAATTAAAAGGCTTCAAAAGTCGCTTGATGACTTAGGCCTAGGGTGGTGCCTTGGGTATTAGCCTAGCTGAGCCTAGCTGATAATGTTCAAATAGGAAAAATGAACTTCATGCGCAAATTAACGGGATAAGGATCCATGTACCTATTCTGCTGATGTTATTCGCTTTAAAAATGTTCCTAAACAAGCTCTCGTTGATTTTTTCAAAACACGTTTGTGATGAAAAATGTTGCGCGGTTGAGAATACTGTCATATATTGATTTTCTTAAACTATTTAATCTTTGACGGAAGTAATAGTGATGCGATGTAAACATTCACAACTTGGCGGGAAATTATTGATCGGCGGAATCCGCGTGACGAACATGATTAACTGAAAATGGACCTAACGTGTTACATGAACAAGTACGAAAAGCAAGATAGCACTTGTTAATTTTATAAACAAATTTAGAATGGTGAGCTTATTGTATGGTTGTAAAGATCTGAGAAACGTGTGAATTTACTCACGTATATATGACGATATTGTTTGATGATGAGTAATGGAATGGACACGAGAATGGAGAGGACCCACACGACGAAGATGACGGCGCTGGTCCTCTGCTTCGTGATGCGGGCGTGAAATGGCCACATGATGGCGATGAGGCGGTCGAAGGATATGGCTGTCAACGTCAGCACACTCGATGTCAAGCACGTCACTTAGGAATACGTAGAAAAAACAGAGTTAATTAGGAACAAATTGCTTCCTCCCAAAACTCCAAATTTAAAGATCTTATTTAGATCACTGCAAAATTTGAATTGAGGTTACCAAAAACCGTAACTGGATAAGATCACGTACGGTCAAAAAACTAATTTAGTACGTGCGCTTGAAATGGGTGGACAGTGTTCTTATAATGAGCCCGTATGTTCTTGTAACGTATCAATTATGTTCTTATCCTTGAGTTCCCCATACGTACAACAAGATAATTTTCCTAACCACATAAGATAACATATGCACAGCTCATTTGCGACTACACTTCAAGAACACCTCGGTCTCGATGCTATCTCTAAGTGCATTACTTATTGTGATGAATAATCTTTTACCATAGATCGGTTAATTAAGATGCATCAGTAAGCCAACTTGTGGGGACTCTAGGGAGGCTCTTCGTTAAACACATAGTTTATCTTAATTTACTATATTTTATCCCACCTAACTTAAATAAATGTGTGTGAAGAACGTATATCTTGAAATTTTTATATAAATTATTTTTTATAATTAATTATTTGTATCCGTCTTAACGAAAAGACCTCAAAAAGGAAGACTTTTAAAAACTATTTCAAAAAAATTATTTACATACTGAAACTTAAATGTTGCAGGGATACGATAACAGCAATTTCTAATAAATATTAAAATCAAAGACAACTAGCCAAATTTTTTAGTAATCAAGGTGCAACCCTATGTCTTAATTCAGCTAAGCAAGCCCAACAAATTGGGTCATCACTGACTCCAATACTTCTATGATACAAAGGCGTAAGAAATTTATGATTTAAATTTAGTGATAGCTTTGAATTCGTAATTGTATTTTGTATCTATTAATGATCACAATTTGTCAGTCTGCTTGAAATCTCAACACGGTGGTGGCAGGTTTATGTACCTGGATGTAAACAAAATCCTCGAAGATATTCAAAATTATCTATCAGCCAATGGGGAGTTTTAGACTTATGACGTTATAAGTGTAGCAACAGTGCAAATGACAACCGATAAATGAACAGCTTAAAAAAACGGTTTTTGCTTCGTTGTAACAAATTATTTTAAATAAAACTAATAAATGAGCTATTTTATCGCTATTTTAATACGTGAATGCACTCTTCATTCAGTTATAACGGAATATTATTCGTATACTCTATTGTTCTTAGATCGATATCAAACGAACGGTATTGTACTATTTTTAACACAACTTTCAAATGGCAGATAAAAATTATATCTGTGAGAGTTTGATTAGACAAATATATGGTAGGTTCGACTTAAAAACATAACAATACAAAATCAATATTTCTAGTAGCGTTTTAGTGCGAGGCTCCTCTGTATGGAAAATAAAGTTGCAGACACGCGTGATAAAATGTTCTTTGTGTTCCGGATTTGTGAGAACCATCAAGTGGTGACGAGAAGCGAGAATGAAATGGGCGTTTAAGCCGAAACGTGCTCCACCCGACTTAATGGCGGCTATTTTGTTTCAGATTACATCATTTGCCGCTCTCATCGGCTTTTCCACACGCGAGTTAACGAGAGGGCAAAGAGCCCAGAATCTATAGTAATAACAATTCACACCCAAAAATCGCTATTTTTTACATAACAGCCTCTATTTTAACGGTTATAACAGCGTTTTCAAGGGGTCGTACTGAAGGGGTCGTATTCCGGGGGGTAGGAAACTCGATTTTTTCCGCTCAATTGCTTGAATTTTCTTGAAAAACTTCGATTTGAAACAAAGGTTTTCAAAACTTCATTTTGTCATTTCCATCTCATACAGGTGTCGCTTCCCCTATCCCCCCAAGGTATGTCCCTAAATTTTCACTTTAAATCTCCCTGGAAAATTCAGTAATTTATTTGCTCAGATCCAACATTGTACACATTTTCAAATACCTGCTAGAGCTAAAATTGCATTTAAATTAATTTAAAAGCACAAAGCTTTTCGATAAATGCAACGATTTTTCAAACTATAATTTAGTTGAATAAAAACATGATCAGCTAGGATAATACCTTTAGGCCCAAGTCATCAACCGACTTTTAATGCTTGAAGGTACAATCTAGTAAAATCTATGAGTGCACAGCCATTTTGGATACGCCAAAATTTGTTTTCTTTTTACTTTATAAAAGTCGATAGGCTCACGAGAATTTCTCCTACGCAATTTAAACTGGCTACCTAAATGAAAGGCAAACGTTATTTAAAAATTCAAATTGAAATCTCAACGAAAGAGATGACCATTGAGATGTATCTCCAGCCTCTTGTTTAGTGACTAAAATAACTTTTACAATTTTAAATTTAAAAGTAATTAAGTTATTAAGTTTTATTTCGGACCCCCGCAGCTAAACAAGCTGGGCCTTATATCTCGTTCACTATTAATATTAGAGTTATCAAAATTATTCTAAGTACTAGAGGAAGGTTCAGCCTAATAAGAAAAATATAATTCAATTATGTTTTTGTTAAAACCGAAACGTTCAGCTTGAACGAAAAAGAGGCTTTTACTGTATTCTTCCCCCTTAAAGGAAGTATGAACTAAATCCAAATATCGCCTGTCAACACGCGCAACGAGTTGTTTAAGACTCGCTCACTTGTGAAGTAGTTTTTATTTATGTAACAGCCTCAAAGGAATATTGGGCAGAAAAACCGCGTTTCTTTTATTAAAGTTAAGGGTCATTCGAGGACCATTGGTGTCTTCTTCTCGTTGACAGAGCCGGCGTTAGGGGGGGGGGGGGTAAGCGGGGCAAAAGTACCCCGGGCCCGGGCCACCGAAAAGGGCCTCCGGAACGGGTGCCTAACTAAAACTATCTGACTATTTCCAAAAAAAAACAAATTTTGGAGTAAAAATTACCTGGGGTCCGAAAATCCTAGCGCCAGCCCTGCTCGTTGATTTGAAATACTTTGATTTAGGCCTACTCATAAAAATGCTCTTTCTTACTCTACTTACAAGGAGAGTACCCAAGGAGTTTATTGCCGATTTGGTTCAAAGTCGGGCGTAATGTAGACCTATATGAGATATGAAATTTCCGAGAAAGAGACGTTGCACTACCCATTCGATTTGCCATGGCAACCGAAATTTTTTTTGATCACTTAAAACAAAAAAAATCCATTTAAAAAAGCATTGGAATTTCTCGGTTTCACAGGTACGAAAATTTAAAAAAAAAATTGAGAATCACGAAATGGGTAATTTGGACCACATTTAGGTAAATTTCATCAAGTTTGTGTAAATTGGAACATTTTTTGGGTAAAATTGTAACACTTTTTGTGTAAAATAAGAAACAAATGTTTTTTGGTTTTAAGTGATCAAAAACGTTTTCGGTTGCCATTTCAAATCGAATAGATAGTGCAACGTCTCCTTTTGGGAAATTTCATATCTCATATAGGTCTACATTACGGCCGACTTTGAACAAAACCGGCAATAAACACCTCGGGTACTCTCCTTGTAAGTATATATAGTAAGTAAATGATCGATAGTCATACAGAAATTATATAAGCTAAAGAATGAATTATTTCGTTAGTCGTAAACGAAAAGAGTGGAAACAACAATTTTAGGGTAAAATGAGCGTTTAGAGGGAAAATAAGAGCAACTTCGATCGATGCGCCCTAGCCGCGAATTAAAGTGGCGGCTTCAAAGAAAATTCCTGGATGTTTTCCGTGTTACGGCAAAAGGACCCCGTAAAGTTTCGCCGCTTGTCGTGGCAGCAGCCCGAAATATTTTAATTGAATTTAATTAAATTTTGATATTTATTTTCTCGAGATTATATTTTATAGTATTTTTAAAAATATATATTTATTTTAATCCACGTATTTGAATCTTTTTTTAACAAACGGACGCGATTGAATTCCATAAGCAACTTTAATTTAGAAACGTGGCTATTGTAAGTTGTTCTCCAGCATTTCGAGGAAGCCAACAATGCCATCGAAGCCTAGGTTTTTTTCACTCACATTGAAAGTTACTTATTCTGATAATTTGTTGTGATTTTAATATATAAATCGTGAGAAAGTAATGAAGACCAGGTATAATTACATAATAAAACTTGAACGTTTATTAGTATAACATCATAAAAGAGAAACAAGGCGAATGATAAAATCACAGTAACACGCGACCTAAAAAACATTTATACGCTGTTATAACGCTTTGTACTTTGAACCACCAGTTTTGATCCGCTGACATCGATATTCTCCAAACGTAATTTCCACATGAACCCAATTCTGATTATGATCACATTTAGTCCGTTCGTTTAGTTATCTCACCTTGTCAGGTATAGAATCCTTAGTTTTGGCGTTTCAAACCGTTTCAAGTTTCCACCCTTCAGACGACATCCACTTAAAGACGAACTTTCTCTAAGACTAATTTTATACTGGGTATCCCAATTTTCTCGATCAAAAATTTTACTCATCACAATAAATTCTTAATTTACCCAAAAATAATTTTATAAAAATGCTAGACTGCAAGTTTCTATGATAAGTTGTAGACCAAGCAATAAAGTTATATTTCGCAATACATCCGCGAATAAATCTACAATTACCTTCGAGTACCTATCAACAACATACACGTTGTAATTAACTTGTATCACAAAGAGTTAATAAACATACAGAGTGCCCTACCAAGAGTTACTTAACTGTAGTGAGGGAAAATGACTATGTAATAGAAATAATAATTATCAGCTAGGCTAATATGTACCCAAAGCACCACCAGTCTTAGGTCAACGTCATTGAGCGACTTTTAAAGCCATTAATTCAGGTGGCCGGGTTACAATGCGTAAAACGGTGGTGAAAGGATCCTGGTACGCGCTTCAAACGTCATTTTTAGGGAACAAATGAATAAAACCGGTCAATTTCATTTCATTTTAAAAGATCTGGGCATTTTTTTATATTGAGAGTAAAGCCTGGTTTTCACTTGGCGGAAAATCACCGACAGAAAGTTTGACGTCGGCGATATGGTTTTCGACGTTTCACTCACTGTCGGCGTTTTAGCATTATCACTTGGCGTTTTTTTAGGGCGGAAATAAAGCGATTTCTTTCTGGCAGCGAGTTCGTCGGTTTTCGTCTGATAGTGGAGATTTAAGCCTAGGCCTAAAAATGGATGATTTATCTGATCATAATAGTGAACTATTGATTAAAGCTCATGTAAGCATTTTAAATTTAATGTTATTTTACATGATCTATCGTGTTCAAAGAAATATGAGTTATGAAAGATCGGTTTGTGTGAAAGAAACATACTGGAAAAGAAGGCAACAAGGGTATAAAAAAAAACACGTTCCAAAATTCACAGAAAAGCACCTGGCCGAGTTCCGGATGCAAGAAGCAGGAAATTAACCATCCCCCTGACGTCACAGTCACCTTTCGAAAATGGTTTTTGATTGGTTGAAAAAGAGCGAAATCGCCCAACTGAGCGAAAAAAATTGAAATGAAAATCGCCACACAAAACCGAAAACCGACGGAATTTCCGCCCGGCGTCGACGAAAATTTTCGCCCATTTTCCGTCGACGCCGGGCTTTTTCGCCCAAAAACCGCCAAGTGAAAACCAGGCTTAACGCTCAATATCGTTTCAATTTGTCATTCGCCCAAAGTATAAAGATACGCAATCTTGGTATTAACATCAATGCGCGAAAAGGAGCTTTTATTGTTGAAGACCGACAAAAACATTTATACCAACCAATTTATTTTGTTGACTGTCGTCGCGTCAGCGGAAGTATCATCGAGACCCCACTCGAGAAATTTTCAAGTTTCTATCTAAAACGACGGAACTTCAAATTGTCAGAGGAAATTGAAAATTGACAATGTTGAAGTGTAGTTTATGTTCAACCAGAAGTATATAATATACTCTTACGAGATAAGTATTAATCTACTTATCTTGCTTATGTTTTGGCTTGAAACATGTATACCCTACGCAGGCTCTCATTGATTTTTTAAAAAATAGTGCGGGCCAAAGACTGTCATATATTGATTTTCTAATAATTTTTCCAACCGGAAAATATTATTAATCAATAGGTAAATGTCCCGGCGTGGTTCGAAATTTACTGAAAATATCTTAGCTGTTTGACTGGAAATTCGCACCCGCCGAAATCTGAGTCGAGCCTGGGAAATGTGCGTGTTTCGTTTTAATGGCTTTGGTGGATACTTATATCTTAAGAGGCACCTAATAAACTTTTGGTTCTATAAACGTTTTCTATTTTTTCATGAACACATTTTTGACAGAAACAGCAATAATTTCATTTTTCGTGAGCACGTTTCAGAACTGTTTTATTAAATTCTATCGTCTACTAGTGCCTTGGAACAAAACTACTAGTTCATAGCTAGCAACTAGCTAAATGGAGCTACACAACATTAGGAGGAGCTTTGCCGCGTATATAGAAAAACGGAGGTGCCACGCACTCTGCATCGAGCGTTCTAATGAACCCGTGCCACCGAGCGCGCGTCATGCGCTGTTTTAAAAGACGAACGGGAAAGCACAAATGTTGTATAGCGCCATCTTCAGCATAGTTAGGATTAAAATCATCTTCACTATTTACTTTTTGGTGAAATTTACAATTTAAATAGATCTCTGCCGGGAATAGTGGCGTACTCCTGTAATGCCAAGCGTCTGGAAGGCAGAGTTTATGGATGACCGTGTACGGACGACCACCAATCCCCAAACGGGGGGTCGGAATACTTCCGCCACGGGTGTCCCCACCCCTGTCCCACGTATCCCCCCGTTGGCGTTGCCGTTACACATATCTCGCCCTGATTAATCAGGTGGACTAGCGGACATAATTTGTCCCAAACGTTACAATACCGAATAAAAAATAAATAAATAAATAGATCTCTATTGAATATGTACATCCTTAAAAAATTCCGATCGCCGGGTTCAATAGGTTTTAGTTTATAAAAATGCCCTAAATAGTTTTAAGTCGCTTGCCATCTTCTGATTAAAGATTAGCCGCAATAAGAGAAGAACGAAAGACCAAATTTTCCCCGCGCGTATATTTGAATAGCGAGCTTCTATACGGCCCATTTTAATTAAATTTTATTGATGTTTCGCCATTACAGCGTAGTGCTAGATTCTCAGGCTGTACTGACGAAAAATAAAATGTAAAAAGAGTCAGTTTTAAGAGCGAGAGAGATAAAATTACATTTTTAATCAACTAAAACGTTGTTGTGGCAAAATGAAAGATTTTTACAGGTCGTATCGTAGATCACAGAAAAATACGTTTCTTCGGTTCGGTCGAATATTTCCCAAAATACTTTTCAGCTTTTTTACGAATATAATTAATTTTCAAATAAATAGATTATGCCTGTATCAAATCTATGTATTGCCAAGGGCCAGGTCCGTACATGGAGGGGGGCGCCAGGGGAGGCTCAGCGGCCCAAAAAAAACTTGAGCATCCCCAACCCGACCGACCTACCACTCGTTCTACTACTGAAAGATAGGAACTAACATATTTGTATTTTAATCAATAAGGAGAATCACGTTTACTAGCGAGCTACATCACAATTTAATATTTAAAACCTTTTGGAAAATTTAGTTTTCGCCCGTTTTACTGCACCAAAAGTTTAAATATTGAAAACAAAACTATAAAAATTTAATGCGGAATGTAATTTCGTTTTTTTTTGGTGGAGAATGTAGCACTTGACGCGTACATTACGAAACAATTTTTTTGGGCCGCAAATGATAATTAAATTAATTAACTTAATTTTAAAAATTTAGTAATTTTTGGGAATTACCGTGTTTTTGTATTTTTTTGTGGTGGAGAATGTAGCAATTGACGCGTAGATTACTAAACCAATTTTTTTGCGGCCGCAAATGATAATTTTGCAATTTGAGATTCCCCGTATTGGCGCCTGACGGCACCGCGCACTCACTTCGCTCAAGCGCTGGGGGCGCGCAGCGCCTCCCCAACCCCATACTAAAAAAAGCGATGGGCCATCTATAACGCGACCTAGAGGACAGTACCAAGCCTTACGCATCAAGTATATACTTTTAATCTCAACCAGAAAAAAAGTCCTAGAAAATGAACAAAAACTGTAATAGATTTGATAACGTACGGGAATATCACTTTGTGGCCCAAAAATACAAAACACCGATAAAATGAACAAAAACTGTAATTGATTTTATAAAAAAGGGAATATCACGTGGAATTCATTAGGACACCGAAACTGTGGTGTCGGCGAACACACGACGGAAATAAGTACAACAAAACACGTGAAAATGCCCAAAAATTAGAAATTTAAAATTATATTAAAAAATTAAATAATCATTTGCGGCCAAAATAAAAATTACCCTCGGCATCTACGTGACAAGGTCTATCAGGCGCAACCAAAATTAATATAAAATTCAATGAAAATGAGAATTGTTTAAAATTAAACAATTAAATACTCATTTGCGGTAAAATAAAAAATACCCTCGGCATCTACGTGACAAGGTCTATCAGGCGCAACCAAAATTAATATAAAATTCAATGAAAATGAGAAATTTTTAAAATTAAAAAAATTAAGTTGAACAATTAAATAATCATTTGCGGCCAAAATAAAAAAATACCCTCGTCATCTACGTGACAAGGTCTATCAGGCGCAACCAAAATTAATATAAAATTCGATGAGGCCGCTGTAGTGCACTTCACCCGAAATCAAAACAATTACACGCTTTAAATAACGAAAGATTAGTTAAGCAAAGCGCTCTAGAAATTCCAACGACAACATCGGGAGTCACGTGATAATTTTTTACGGTTCCCTTCGACGTTTAGACTTCTAAGTCGAATCTTGAAGAAGACGCCATTTTTTTGCTGACCTTCCACATCGCTTCAGATAATATTTATAGTATTAAACGTTAAACTAGTAATTTACTTTTACTTGAGAACCTCTTGAAATAATTAAGGTGAGTTATTATTTTATTCAGCTCAATGCACGATTAAAAAGACTACGCAGTGGTTGACATTGAAACACGCCTAAGCCTTGACGTCTTTCTTCAATGGTATCCAAATTGTCTCTGCGCAACATAGGCTAAGGAAAGATTGTTCTTTGAAGAAGAGATGATATTGATCTAACACCTGCTATAGCTAGAAAAAAATTAACCCCGTCGAGTGCTTAAGATAGATATTATAATGTGTGAAAATCGAAAAGAGATCACATCGCTCGAAAAACTCTACATTTTTTACGAAGGTTGGCTTACCCTAATCGACTCAATGACATATCTACATTGTTTGGCCGCTCTAAGACAGAACTGTCATATGTCTGCAAAATGGTTCTTAACATTCTTTACGAAGACTATGGTCACCTTTTGCAGAACACCGAAAGGGATTAGCTGACAACGTAAAAACTATAATTGTACGCTCAGGCCATTAGAGACTAAGGTGCCACACTTCCCAAGTGTTGGGGTTTTATCGATGTGACAGCCAGACCCATAGCTAGTCCAACTCGAAGCCAGTGAATGGTGTATGGTGGTCGTGTTCACGTTATCAAGTTTCAATCAATTGTTACTCCCGATAGAATTATTGCAAATCTATTTGGTCCAGTTGAAGGAAGGCATCCTGACTCTCGAATTCTGTATGAAAGTGGTACTCTAAACCAGCTTCGTGATGTATCACAACGAGTCAACCAACAATTCTATGGGGATCCAGGTTACCTTTTTCGGCAATTCCTTATCACTCCTTTCAAAAGTGCAAATTTCACCCAAGAACAAGGCGAATTCAATAATAAACATGAGATCGGTGCGAGAATGTATTGAATGGAGCTACGGAAAAATGTCAGCAATTTTCCAATTCTAGATATTTGGAAAAATCTTAAAACACTTTGGTAACCTGTAGGTAAGTTGTGCTTAGTTGGTCCATTTATCACAAATCTACACACATGTTTATATTGAAGTACAACTTCTTAATTTGGAACCACCACAACTTGAAGAATCCTTAGAGCATATTCATATAAGTTTAAGAAAAAAGTCTCGAGTTGAAATATCCAATTTATTGATCATTTATTTAGTCCGATTTTAAATCATTGACTCCAATAATATAATCATCATCTTTTGCGCACAAGTTTTTGCTAACTTTTCCCTATTATTGGTATTTTCAATTATATATACCTCAGATATCATATTTTGCAAAAATATATTATTTTGCGCAAGGTTTTTGCTAACTTTTCCCTATTATTGGTATTTTCAATTATATATACCTCAGATATCATAGTTTGCAAAAATATATTATTTTGCGCAAGGTTTTTGCTAACTTTTCCCTATTATTGGTATTTTCAATTATATATACCTCAGATATCATAGTTTGCAAAAATATACTATTTTGCGCTAGGTTTTTGCAAACTTTTCCCTAGCATTGGTGTTTTCAATTATATATATATCTCAGATATCATAGTTTGCAAAAATATATTATTTTGCGCAAGGTTTTTGCTAACTTTTCCTTATTATTGGTATTTTCAATTATATATACCTCAGATATCATAGTTTGCAAAAATATATTATTTTGCGCAAGGTTTTTGCTAACTTTTCCCTATTATTGGTATTTTCTATTATATATACCTCAGATATCATAGTTTGCAAAAATATATTATTTTGCGCAAGGTTTTTGCTAACTTTTCCCTATTATTGGTATTTTCAATTATATATACCTCAGATATCATAGTTTGCAAAAATATATTATTTTGCGCAAGGTTTTTGCTAACTTTTCCCTATTATTGGTATTTTCAATTATATATACCTCAGATATCATAGTTTGCAAAAATATACTATTTTGCGCTAGGTTTTTGCAAACTTTTCCCTAGCATTGGTGTTTTCAATTATATATATCTCAGATATCATAGTTTGCAAAAACCTTGCGCAAAATAGTATATTTTTGCAAACTATGATATCTGAGGTAAATAGAATTGAAATTATCAATATCTAATAAATTTTTTCAAAAATCTTACGCAAATTGGTATCTGATTTGCAAACTATTGGCTATTTCTGAAAATATCAAAACTTGCGTAAAGTTTGCAAAAAGAGTTTGCATGCGAAAATTAGTATCGAACACCGACACTTCGACTGAGCTCTCCGGTAATTACGCGCCTTAAAATGATTGTCGATTTTAAAGATATATTGTGGGCTATAAAATGGGCATAAAATTATGAATTTAGGCCTACACTAAACCTTGAAACTTACTACAAAGCATATTAAAATTTTACCGTTGATAAAAATCGTTAAAATTATGGAAAAGGCCGTGAACTGCAACTCACTTTCGAATAAATATTCTCATAGGAAAGCATTGCCAAAACTGTCCCTCCTACTAGCCTTCCAAGCGGTGAAAATTCAGGAAAATGGTTTTTATCCCATACGCTCGTTAACATTGAAGACGATTAAAGCCGGCGGGCGTTCTATGCGAGGAAGTGAACGGGTTTAAGTTGGCCGTGGCCTAACGGAGATTTTCTACGTCAACGCTTGCATTTTGAAAAATTTTAATTAAGGAAATAAATGTTTATTAAGGGATTGTTGTACCTGTTTGATTTGGTTTAACCGGAGTATGAAGTGTTGTTGGCTTCATTGGCTTGCCTGGTAAATCTGGTAACCGTCGCACCAGACGAAACATTATACATAGCAACTGAGGACTGTTCACTTTTAATATAATATAACTTTAAACCATTTCTGAACTCCAAAAAGGTCTCTCAAATTTCGGATTACTTTTTTACCCCACTGAACTTCCTTATTAAAGCCATCGACCCCTAAAACCCAAATTTGGGCGCTGCAACGTAGGACTTTGTGCATCTGCCCACGTGGGATATGATTTCTTTGATGGAACACTTTAGTCCTTTTGAAAGTTTGTTAATTTTATAATTAAGTAATAGAAATTAGACTGATTTTAAACAGCTTTGGAATGAATTTTGAATTCCAATTGACACTCAACTCGAAACTATTTTTAAGGGACTCCAGTGGTCTCGCCTTCGACTTGTATTCGTCCGCGAAAAGCATTTTCAATATTTTTTATAGCTCGCGGCTAACCGTTTAAGCATTCGCAGTCCATTACCCGCTGAATGGTAAAACTACTCCCTTCAGCTACGAGATTCATCTTTCTAATATATAAGGGCTATACATGTTTTTGCTATTTGTAAGCCTTTTGGGAACGGAAGCCCTTTCACCGACGAGTACAGGTTGGGAGTGTGTCGTTTTCAGCGTTCGCGAATGCTGCTCACGTAGCGATGACCCAAACTGCGACAGAGAATGGACTATTATTTTCGTGTACTTTTGGTTTTGACACGATAGCGACGATTCCGAAATGGATTTGATTTAATAGAGCGTCTGTCACGGCGCAATCTGGCCATTAAAGAACCATCTTTTCCGACTTAGCCACGATGAAACGACTACAGCTCGAAACAAAATTGACAATTCACGAGCCACCGACGCACTTCGAATGCTTTATGTTTCTTTAACCTAGCAGAGGCGAATGGACGGCAGTGTCATAAAAGGCCTGGTAGAGGCTCATTGAGGCGACTATCAAAATTCAATCGTGTACAATTGTAAGGAGTCGAAAGCTAAGTATCATAAACATTGGTTCGTTCTCTTTATCAATTTTAAATCAAATTTGTCCAAGCACGGGGCTCCTTTCTGATTCACTTCCCCGTGATTATCTAAAAACAATCGTTTATAACAAATCGCCTTCGGGTGGAAGTATTTAACTACGAGTTTCCTTGTAAGATCATTTTTATGGTAGTGGACAGTTTTAACCGCCCACAATTTCTTTTCCTTCCCAATTCAAGGAGTTACGAAAATTTTTACTAAAATCATGTGTTACAAACCTCGCCGAAAAGAGTTTCTTTGTAATTTCATACTAAAAACAAAATGTGTATTTTTAGAAAATGACTTTATAATTATTAATATTTACCTATTATTGTGACTTACAATTGCTAATGAACAATTAAATGAGAAACACGTAACTTCATACGTCTTCATTTCATCGTAGTCGGCAAAAATTAAATCAGCGCGGGGTTTTAAACGGTTAAAAAAATCTTTTTTCGATTACAAGATTTCCGGGAAAATGTTTTCCTTTGGCCAGCCGTTTTAACATTTTCTTTAAAAAAAAGCAGGGGGCCAAATTTGAAAAGGAATTAGAAAGATTGACTGAAAGCCTTCCGAGTAAGTTTGAAAAGACTCTTTACACCAACAGCAAAAATATAATTCTTCCCTCGTATATTTATCTCCGCAGGAGTTAGGATTTACAATCAAAGTGAAATTAGTTACCTCGCCTTCACTACTGTATTTTCATATACAAATCAAATTTTGAACAAATTGGTCATTCCAATTTTACGTTTACACAAAAGTAACATAATACGTATAAGTATAACGCGGTATAATATCGGTTAGTTGTAGGGAAATCGAAGGTTTGGAATTGTTCAGGAAACTCATAATTCGCTACTCTCTTGTTTGAACAAAATTAAGCACTCCGAAATTTAAGATCAAATCCTTACGACTCATATTTCCAAGATAGTTTGATGGCGACGATGGGTCCGGACATTCGTATAAAACTCCTACACTCTAGAGAAAAATGGTTTTAGAAATCTGGAAATCAGGGTCAACCGGTTTGAAACCACACTGCATTGAAACCACACTGCTTTGATACCACACTGCTTTGAAACCACACTACTTTGATACCACACTGCTTTGAAACCAAACTGGTTTTAAGCAACACTGCTTATAACCCACACTGCTTTGAAACCACACTGCTTATAAACCACACTGCTTATAAACCACACTGCTTTGAAACCAAACTGCTTATAAACCACACTGCTTATAAACCACACTGCTTATAAACCACACTGCTTATAAACCACACTGCTTTGAAACCAAACTGCTTATAAACCACACTGCTTATAAACCACACTGCTTATAAACCACACTGCTTTGAAACCAAACTGCTTTTAAGCCACACTGATTATAAACCACACTACTTTGAAACCAAACTGCTTATAAACCACACTGCATTGAAACCACACTGCTTTTACACCACACTGCTTTTACACCAATCTGGTTTTACACCACACTGCTTTGAAACCAATCTGGTTTTAAACGACACTGCTAACAAACCAAACTGGTTTTAAACCACACTGCTTTGAAACCAAACTGGTTTTAAACCACACTGCTTTGAAACCAAGCTAGTTTTAAACCCGTACCCTAGAGAAAAATGGTTTTAGAAATCTGGAAATTAGGGTCAACCGCTTTTAAACTACACTGCATTGAAACCACACTGCTTTGAAACTAAACTGGTTTTTAACCAAACTGGTTTTCAACCACACTGCTTATAAACCACACTGATTTGAAACCAAACTGCTTATAAACCACACTGATTTGAAACCAAACTGCTTTTACACCACACTGATTTGAAACCACACTGCTTTGAAACCACACTGATTTGAAACCACACTGATTTGAAACCACATGCTTTGAAACCACTCTGGTTTTAAACCACACTGCTTTGAAACCACACTGCTTTTAAACCCGAACACTCTAGAGAAAAATGATTTAAGAAATCTGGAAATCAGGGTCGTCTGGTTTTAAACCACACTGGTTTAAAAAAAATAATCATCTTATTTTTTTAATTTTGCTACGATTTATTCTAAATTATTCCAATTATTTGTAGATTTTCTTACCAAAACACAACGAAACTAAAACCAAAAGGTCTTTTTGGCCGAAATATTTGTACACAATCGAACCTGAAATTAAAACGTTTGTGGCTAGCCCTTTGTTATATTCAAAACCGAAACTAAATCTACAATTACACAGTTTAAAGTGATGTTGCTGTTCTATGGTAGATTGCTGGCACAGATAATGTACCTAAACTTGTGTTTTTGTTTGAAGTCATTAGGTATATGGTTTTGGTACTTAAATTTTAATTATTAAAGAACAGATGTACAGTTAAAAGAACTAACACAAGCGAAGAAATACTTTCAAAGTAATATAAACCAGTGTTTTGAAAAACCCAGGTTTAAACAAAAACAAACGGTTATTTTGTGTTTTTTTAAACAGGTTTTTTCCCACATCAGTTCAAAAATGTCAAAATCAGACTAAAAACCAGAAATCAACACCAAAATCCTGCTTTGAAATCTCAAAATCAGTTTTGAGTTGCTGATAGAACTTTGAGATTCGAAATCCCGTACACAAATTTTGCAAATGTCAAACCCCTCGGGGGCGATCAATACGAAAATTAACGAAAAACTTCCTACCGAAACGTAGCGAGTGATTATAATATCCAATTTTTTATTCAATAATCCATCATTATTTTGTCAAAGTAAGCGTTATTTTTGCTTTTGAAATCTTTTACATTTTTAATGAGCCTTGGCGAATCCCAACGGAGTCAGATTTTGTAGGTTTCTACCCTGTTGGTTTGTGGGTAAAATTTACAGGGCACTAATAAAATGCTTATATCGACTTGTTTATTTTTATATTTATCTTGATTTTTATCAGTTTTTTCGTTTCCCGCGCTCATTATTTTCAATGATTTTTTAGCTTTAGATTAATTAACATTTTGTTTACGTAACGTAGTGTCGTGCGGTGATGAATCAGGATATCTTTACGAATTAGCGCTCATACAAATCATAGTTATGTTATTTGTGATAGGATTTTTATTAGATCACAGTAGCGTAGTCAAATCCTGGCTATGCTACTGCTTTTGTGTACTGAAACCGAGTTGCAAATAATATTAAATAATTTTCCTTAAATCATTATCATTGTAGAAAGGGTTAAATACAACCTAAATGCATCTTTTAAATTACCCGAATGTTAACTCAGATTCCGACAATGTGACCATGAAAATATATCAAATAAACGAATGAAAATAATTGTAGGAAACATCTTGGGTTTCCGACACCCGCCAGCTGATATCACTTCCAACCATTAATAAAAATAAGTCGCTAGTTCCAGTTTCAGTTGGTAGCTCATCAGCCATTTAGTTTTTATTTCGGCTGTCGATATCTCGGAGCTAATTAACCGCGCGTTCCAGAGTTTCATGGGCGTCATTTCCTGAATGCGGTGGCCTTGCGGAGAAGCGACAAGGCTGTTTGGGCCCTCGCCCATATATATATATGGTTTCCAACGAAAACCCTACCAATGACTCTCACTAATTGCTTCAAATCTAATCTATTCATGTTATTTTCATATTAGTATTATTATTCTTATAATTAGTATACTTTATTTTTGAAAAATATTTTTATGATGTCATTGATAATGGTAACTTCATTTTGCTTTTATCGCAAAAAATAGATTATATTTTAGTCAAGGAATTATAGACATTCAATTTTGAATCCAAGTGTTAAATATGAAAAGATCATAAACAATTATATTCTTGAAGAATAAAAACAAAACCAAAAAGAAAAATTTTTCTACTTTAAGATGTTAATGTTGAGTGTGTGTTAAAAGCTAATCAGCACTCCAAATGACACTGTTATATAAATCAAATATTTAATCGAAATTATATTCTTAAAGAATAAAAAAAAACTTTTTTCTTCTTTAAGACTTATGTCTTTTGATTTTAAAGCAATGTCATAACGATTGTAAACGGTTAAAACTATGAATTTCAGTAAGTCATTTTATTAAATCATGAAATTAAAATTATAATATTTGTAATGACAAGATTTAAGAAATACTTAAAATAAAACCATGAAAATAAAATTAAAGTTATTGGTTTTATGCCGATAGAAAATTTGAAAACTCAATACTACAAATTTAAAAAAATTTTCACCCGTCAAAAATGAAGACATACAGTAAGCGTGTCTAGAATATATTCTTGGATTTTTTCTTCGAATAATAATCAGTTAAGCTAATAGCCAAGGCACGAGTCATCAAGCCACTTTTTTGCCATTAATCAAGATGGCCGGGTTATATGGAAGGGGAAACCGAAGAACTCGGAGGAAAACCACTTGAAACAGTGTGGAGAGAACTTTCAAAACTCAACGTGGATGTAGTTGTTCCCAGTGCCACAAACTGGGAACGAACGCGGCTCCTCTTGCTGAGAGGCTATAGTGCTAACCATGGCGCCACCATGCACACCTTGCATAGTATCTAGGTCAACCTAATTAAGTTCAAAGTTTCATTAAAATTGGTTTAACGGTCACCATAAGACGATGGCAAACATTTCGCCATTTGATGATTTGAGACGTTGATAGCGGAGCTTAGCGCTCTAAGACTGTACTTAAAATCATTCGAATTTTCACAAATCCTATTGATTAATTGGAAGAAATCTTATTCGTCCTTTTTCAGTTTTAAATGAACGGTAGCATGCGCTGAGAAGTCGTTTTATTTTCAACGCGAGCCATTGCTGGGAAGGGAGATTCTGCGGACCGATTGTCCGTTTCGTTTGAGCGAGATCAATGTTAAAACCGCTGATCCGCCAGAGAGCGAAACCTCGGACGAACGAGAGGCGAAAGTTGGGAGGAAATTGCCTTTTGTATTTTAGGCTTTCTCAGGCGCGCACGATACTCCGCTTTAAAAGCTTAAACTGCCAAAGACTGGCGACGGCTTATCGTTACAAAAGAATTCGCAATTTTCAAAGAAAATATTAATACTATGCGGGAAAGATTTTAACCGCGTTTCACGCGTATATAGTTGGTTAAAAATATTACTTCCATTTCAACTTCTACGAAAAATTATCTTTTGGAAGCAGGGTTCTTGAATTTTCTTATTTTAAACGGAAATTTGATTTAAATCGGATTTTTATTGATGTTGAGTTTTTGGTTTTGTAGATTTTTTCACATTTTATTCCTATTTTCTTGACAAAATGATTAATGATGTGAGTTCAGCGGTAACGTAAATTAAATTTTAAATTAATCTTGATTAAATTTAATTACTTATCAAAAACTAAATTTAAGTTTTGAATAAACTTGCTACATTTTCATAAATACATCATAATAGGTGATTTAAATAAATGATTTTGTAAATCACATCGATTTCACTCAGATAACCCTGTTCGGATGTATTAATATGATAATTTAAAGAAAAGAAAATTTTATTTAAATTTTGTGTCAAAAAAATTAACTAATGTTAATAAATGCGATAAAGAAAAATTCAAGTTGATAAACAAACAAATCAATGCAAGTTTTCAATAGATTGCAATATCATACTAAATGTTATTCCCACAACATTTTAATTTGACTAATTCGAAACAACGAATGTTATTTTACTTAAATAATGCTTAGAAACGCGTCACGTTAACTTTCAGTAGAATAAGTGGTATAATATTTAGGAATAATTATTTACTTTTAAAGTTGAAATTTTCTTCGAAACGAAATGCGTTTTAAATCCTAAAAATAGCCTTTCCAAGAAAAAAAATCGTAAACAATATGTTGAAGACAGGCAAATAGAACGTCCACTGCCGGAATTTAATAAAAAAATTTATTTTATTTTAAATTCTAAATAATGTCCAATAATATTACTGTATGTATAGTAAACATGATTAACTAATTGTTTTGGGATACATTTTATTATTTTCAAAATTCTACTCATAATTTGAAATGGCGTTAAGCCTTGGCTATAAGCGAACCGGGCTGAATAGATTTCGCACGTGTGAACCAAAAATTATCGTCGGCGGTCAAAACTGGCATTCAAACCGACCTAAACTGGGTTTTAGGCTCTAGTGTGAACGTGGCTTAAGAGTTTATAAACCCTCAATATTTCCCAAAGCATCACTTCCACACGACAATGTACTCACTTTGGGCGAAACTGTTGATTTGACAGAAAAATGGTCCCAGAACGAAACGGTCGTAGATATGGTTGACCAGATGCACCCACATACAAAACACGCAGATTAAAATGTCGGATATGGCCAAGTTGACTAAGTAACAATTGATGGTCGTACGCATAATTCGGTTGGCGGCGACGGCGGCGATCACCATGGCGTTTCCCAGCACCGCCACCACAATGGCCACCACGTACATTGATATCTTCAAAGGAACGGTCCACGAATACGACGACACCTCGGTTTCATTTTCGTCCCCGGCGTAAGGAAACGGGATGTCGGAAAAGTTAAAATTCTCCACCGACTCGTTACACCACATACTTAGAGCCCTCGAATTCCAAGTTCAATAATCAGCCTTTCGCGGGACAATTCACATCTTTCCTCGATCACTAAGAACCGTTCGAATGTTTCTCCAGAAGATACTGTTTAATTTTAGCTCTTTGGTAAATAAACAAATCGGGATAATTATTTGGAACGACTACCGTTACGCTTGAAACGCACGTGTTGCCTGTTGGGGTTTTAATCCCAGCAGCAGAGATCCGAGAGAGAGAGAAGTTGCTTCTATCCGTTCCCTCGAACTTCGTGGCCGATGTGAGCGGCGGCGGCCGAAGAAAACAGTTCGTGGTGCCGTCGGCGCAGCCTCACAAAGTAGAATCCTCGGGCGGCTGATCTCCCGCGAGAGGTCGTCGAAAAGCGAAAAAACTTCTTCCACTTCCGAGGGTGCACTTTCCTTTTCGTGTCTATAAGACAGCGACGGTAATTGCCAAACTCGTAAGCTGGGCAAACATCCAGGCACACCCTGTTTGACCGCACCATTTACAGCGAACTAACGTAGTAATTTACGGGGATGGACTTTCCAAGGATAGGGTGCTTCGGAATACATCACGTGTTTTTGCGGATCGACGCGTTCGGCCATTCTTTCCAGCCCCCTTCGACGGTAAAGGAAATAGCGTCGAGGAAATGAAATCGCTGTCTCAACAAGAACCCATAAATGTATACTATAAAACTGATAGTTGAGCTTTTTCCTCTTTGTACGGGCGCTGTTGTCTACATCACTTTTAAAGAAAAAAGTTTCGGTGTCTGTTTAACCTCGTTTCAAAATATTTTCGAAGCCTGTAAGTCTTGGCGTGAGCTCTGAAATGATGGCAAATAATAAATATCGTACAAACGCAAAATTTGAAATATTCAGTGTCCCATCTGAATTTAGTTTCAATATATAAAACAGAGATAAAAATAAAAATACCGAAAAAGAAGTTGAATAAATATTAAATGTTTCTTATGTTGACAAAAGAGCAGTTGGCATTACCGAGAACGTTAGTGTAGGCTAGTTTCGATATTTGGATTCTTTTCTCAGGTTTTACGTTATCCATTTTTTACTTAAGATAGTGGATATTTCGAATTAGAAAGAGTTATACTTAGGGTTGGCACTTTTTTGATTTTATCGATTTTTTTAATATTTTTATACAATTAATGGCTCTATTCCTGAATAATTCACGGATATTTTACTTTTATAACTTAGCTAATATTTAATTAATTTAAAATTTAATTGAATTAATTATTATTTTATATTTTAGTTGGCTCAAATGTATATTAATTTTTTATGAAACTCTTTTTTCATTTATTATACCGCCTTTGAAATACATTGTGTCATTTAAATCAATGATTTTTTTAAAAAATCAGTTGAATTAAATCTTGATTTTAATCATGATTAAATTCAAATTGATCCTGGTTATATCCAACCGGTGGATAAAATGATTTTTTTAAGGAGCGTAATGAAGTTCAATTTTAGGGATGTTATGAAATTTAATGAACTCAGTGATTCTCAAATGGGGCTCCATTTCATATTCGAGGTGCAACACGAGATTTTGAGCTGTGTTATGACAGAAATAGTTTCAGCAGAAAAAATTAAATACCAAACTTTTATCAAGCGAGGGTTCCACATAAAATTTTAAACTAAAATGGGATTCCACGGGGTGACACAAGTTGGGAACCACTGGCGTAGTATATAGGGTTAATATGGGCCGTTTTAAAGGATCAGCGTCATTTAAAATCGGATTTTTATTTTCATTTTGTGAGAAAGCAGGATAGAAGAAAAGTGTAATAGGTATTCCACTCTCAAGTAATTTAAAAGTTAAATACCTCGAGCAAGCACCTTCTTCGAATATTTGCGGTCCCATTTGCCAAGAGCATACCTACTCCTAGCGCTAAACATGGATAGCGGTTGGCTTTAGAACTACAGGTGCAGCACGACGCGGAATAAGGGAAAACGTCCCGCAAAACGCCATTGGAGAGGTGGAACATTTATGGTTCTGGAGAGTAGTAGGTGGCGCAGCAGCGTTACGGCCGTGGAAAATACAAGTTATTAAAACTAAATTTTTAATAGTTTTTTTTTCGCAAACCATATTAATACGCTCTACACATTTTATACGTTTTTAGGCAATTACATACCAATGCCGCCGGTATTTTAACTTCCGCCTGTAAGAAACAAAAACATACTTTCTATTAAGCTTATTAAGTTTTAGACACTCCAAATTTTAAAAGCTTTGTTGTAATGTCCAAACGAAACGTTTAACGAGCATATGCAGTTGCTGTTTAGGTTGCAATCTCTCGCTAAATAAAAATAATTGAAAAAGCGACGCGAAACTATCGCGAATAAAATGATTACGTGGGCCATTCAGCCTCTACTGCAGTAGCCAAAAACAAAAGTTTCCGTGAAATTTCAAGGTTGAATAAATCGACCCCGCCCCGGGTTTCAGTGGCGCCCTCTTTTGTAATCGTTGGCTGTAATGGACAAAATCCTTTTCTTAACGTCCTCAAACGTCTTCAAATAATAGAACATTTACTCAATTACTGATATTTTTAGGTTACATCTAAGTAATAATAATCAGCTAGGCTAATGCCCAAGGCACCACCTCTGGCTCAAGTCATAAAGAGACTTATAATGCCTTTAAATAAGTGGCCGGGCAGCCGGCTACAATGCGTAGGAGGGTGGTGGCAAGCCCTTCATTCCACGTGAGCCAACAGCGCCCTACACTTTTGTGTATGTACTCGGGTAATTTTTCGAAAGAAGTGTCATTGGAGAAGCAACGTAGCAACCGTTCCGGGGACGGGGTTACATATCTACAAATTCCCCACTAATGGCTGTCTTTCAAAAAGAATTAACTTCGCCTTTACTTCGGGCCCCTCTAAAAAATATGAACAAAGAAATTGCAACAGGAGCTGATAATTCTCCAACAACGACGATGGAAATCATGGTGATTCGTCTGAGTTCGATTTAAAAGCCTCTAGCGCGGATATTTAGAAGCTAAAAATACGACTTTGCATAAAACCAGGGTTTTAAAAGCCTAATTAGACTTGGTTGCGCGTCAGAACACAAAGTCTGTTGAATACAATAATAATCATGAGTACGTTTTTTTTTCATGATAGAAATGTTGTACTAAGAAATATTTTTTAATCCATTAATGCAGTTTAAGGTGTTGTGATGCCGAGAATAGGTGATTCCGAAAAAGATCGGTGGTCACATGATTTGGTTACTTTCTGTTGTATGGTTAAAGTATTCGAGCGCGCGCTTTATTTTTCATTTTCAACGCGCGTGCACAATCGCGCGAGCCACAATCTACTAATATATCAAAAGCGCGCGCCCATAAAATTAACTCTTTTGTACATGTATTTGTCGATATTATATTTCAGAATCAACTATTGTTGGCTTATAGTTAACCCTTGTACGACAGACCAAGTAAAATATACAAAACTTTTTATTTATATACAAGATATATATTTACCAGTTAGGCATGTTGAAAAAGGAAAAATGAAAAATAAAATGAACTTAAGCCCCTTTAAGAGAGGATCTTTCTTTGTTCCGTGCCGCGGCACCCCTTTTCATAGGGGTCCCCTCGGATGACGCCACCGTTCTCTAACCCGATTGGCTAGAGGAAAAAGCCCGCCAAGAAATCTTAACGGACTTTCCGGGGTGCAATAAAACGTCCCCGGCGACTTCACCCCGCTCATAACCTATTGGGTCAGAGGTCGCCCCCTTTCGTAGAATGCCAAGAGAGGGACGACGCGAGCGAGGATGAGTCGTCTTGGCCCTACCTGGCGGCGTTCGCCCAAAACAACGAGAGGTGTCTCCCAAGTAAAGGGAAAGGCGGCTAGAGACAAAGCCTACTTTTGCGATTGCAAATGCGGGCTTTACAGTGTTCAAGCGGTATATTTTAGCTTAGTCGAGCTTCTTAGAAAACCAAATGAAAAATTAGTACAATTAATATTTTGTAGTGGCGGAAAACGGACTTAGGCTTAAACTAAAATGAAAAGTAAATAATTGGATTTTTTAAGGTAAAATAAAAGGTAGAGTTGTTAATATTCCGGAAAAATAAAAATTGAAACATATACTACTTTTTAAGGGATTTTATTACCTCTCCGATTGAGTTTTGTTCCCTAGAAGAGGCCAGTCACCGTATCTGAGGGGGGGGGGGGGTGTCTGTCTGTCTGGGCTGCCAACGCGATTGGGGAAAAGTGTAATCACTGAGTTCGCAGTTTCTAGAAATTAGGGAATAGGTTTTTCCATTAACCGTTCTTTTGGTCATTGAGTGTATTGAGTGTAGAATGTTTTTGTTTTTGCGTTTTGTGATTGTGCTTGACGTTAAGCGACGTATGTTTTGTGGGTGTGACTGTGTGTGTTGTATGGTGATGTTGATTAGAATAATTGTGCGTGTTTAAGCGTGTGTTGTTGTGTTTCGAATGTACACTCCGTCTGTTACTAATCCTTGACTTTTGTGACGGATCGGGCTCTAAGGGTTACGTTAAACGTGATAGCACCCAAAGGGCAGGGTTTCCACAGCGGTATACGTCTTATTAATAATTTGCGATTGCGTCGGGCGGGATATGAACCCGGGCCCTCCTGCGTGGCAGGCGAGTGCTCAATCATAAAACCACCGACACTTTTTACGCTTCATTGAAAATTAGAAATTCATTTCAAGGAAAAGCGTATATTAATAGTGTTTTATGTGTAGGTTCTTATTTAAATATAACGAGATATCGTGTTCGATTTAAATTATTGCGTAGAATAAATTCAAATTTTGCGGCTTGTCTATTGAATAAAAACCGGCGACTAGGGTTTGAACTCAGACCCTCCTGCCTGCCAGGCGAGTGTTCTATACCACAGAACCACCGACACACATTTACAAAAGTAGCTTCAATGGCGACAATCCATTTTCCTTTAAGCTTTTATAAACGTCAATTTATTCTATTATATTTTTAATAATAAATTAAATAAAAATTAAAAATAATTAATTTAATATATAATAAGGTCGTAGCCAGGGTTCGAACCCAGGTCATATTTTTAACAGGTGGATTGTTTACCATTGCCTTTCTTACAAGGAGAGGTATATTTAAGCTTGCCAAATTGTTGTAAACTATTTTAGACTAATGTTTAGTTTTACTTTTGGATTAAAAAAATAGGTAAAAATGCCAAGATATTTAAATTTGCGAACAGTATTACTCTAATCATGGAGTTAAAACCTTTTTGTTCTTTTTTCATGTAAATATGGACATTTTTCTTGAAAAAAGGTTTCGCTAACTTTCCGGAAAATTCTCGAACTTCCAACTCTAATAAAAGGTTGATTTTTTCAATTAAATCTTAAGTGTTATTTTCTTAATTACGTCCACGGAGCAGAGACTCAAGAAACTGGAGCAAAAAATATTTCATTTGATCTCCCATATAATCAAATTAAGAGCTTTTAAGGACAGTGAAATACGCTCGGGGCTGTTCATCTGTCAGGTTGTCATTGTCTTTCCAGCCTTTATGAAAACTGACGGGTTTCACCTCTTAATCTATTTTCCCAATTTGGATTATTTTAAATGCGCAGCCCTGTGGTCTCCTTTTTTCGCAGCGATCTCTATGATTGAAAACCCGAAGCGAGTTCAGTCCCGCTCTTCAGCTGTTTAATTGACTGTCTCTATAATTTGTTTCGTCATCTTCCTTGTACGTCATACATATTTGACCATACATCGGAAAGGTTAAAGAAACGTGTGATTTTTACCCACTACTCCTTAAAGTGACAAACCACAGTTAGTATTTTCCAGAATACGATTGCTGCTAGTCGATTTTCACAGTTCAGCATGACCATTTAATAAATACGATAGTATTCGTTCTCCCTTTGCCCTTACCGAGGGGCAGGTCACTTCCGTTTTGGGTGCGTCTTAATCATAGTAAAATGATTTAATTAGGGTAATCAAGATTAAAAAATCTAATCAAGATTAGAAAATCTAATCACGATTTAAACGAGATTTCATCAGTCTAATCATGATCTAATCTTTTTAATCAGGATTTAATCATTTAAACTAGATTTCATCATTCTAATCATGATCTAATCTTTTTAATCAGGATTTAATCATTTAAACGAGATTTCATCATTCTAATCATGATCTAATCTTTTTAATCAGGATTTAATCATTTAAACGAGATTTCATCATTCTAATCATGATCTAATCTTTTTAATCAGGATTTAATCATTTAAACGAGATTTCATCATTCTAATCATGATCTAATCTTTTTAATCAGGATTTAATCTTTTAAACAAGATTTAATCATTTTAATCACGATTTAATCAATATAATCGGTCGAATCGAGAATTTATCATTAAAATCAAAACTAAAGTACGATTTAATCATACTAATCACGATATAATTTTTTTAATCAGGATTTAATCATTTTAAACAGATCTAATCATTTAATCATGATTTAATCATTTAATCATGATTTAATCATTTAATCATGATTTAATCATTTAATCATGATTTAATCATTTAATCATGATTTAATCATTTAATCATGATTTAATCATTTAATCATGATTTAATCATTTAATCATGATTTAATCATTTAATCATGATTAAATTAGATTGACAAATTTTAATCGTGATTAAATTGAATTTTATCAAAATAAACACGATCAAATCGGATTTAATCTTTTGAGGGGTGCGTCGTTACACAAGGAAGTGACCTGCCCCTCGGCCCTTACCAACCACGTAATTGTTTTAAAAAATCATGTTTTGGTTGAAGTGGAGCTTCAATAGAATTAAACTTGTAGACTAAACCTAGCTAAAATTCGAGGGGCAGGTCACTTCCTTAATTAACGACGCACCCCTCGAAAGATTAAGTTTGATTTAATCGTGATTATCTTGATTTAATTCAAATTAATCACGATTATGTTGATTAAATTAGAACGAGAATCAGAATGTTTATATTGGTGATTGGAAAGATTATAATTTTGCGTGATTAGAACGAGCGGATGATTTTAATTATAAAATCTCGATTCGACCGATTATATGGCTTAAATCGGGATTAAAATGATTAAATCGTATTTAAAATGATTAAATCGTATTTAAAATGATTAAATCGTGATTAAAATGATTACATCTAATTAAAATAATTAAATCTGATTAAGATGATTAAATCCAGATTAAAAAGATTAAATCCTGATTAATATGATTAAATCCTGATTAAAAAGATAAAATCCTGATTAAAAATATTAAATCATGATTAGAATGATTAAATCTCGTTTAAATCGTAATTAGATTGATTAAATCGTGATTAGATTTTCTAATCATGATTAGATTGTTTAATCTTGATTACCCTGATTTAATCATTTTACTATGATTAAGACGCACCCAAACTGGAAGTGACCTGCCCCTCGCTAAAATTAACGCTTGAGGATAACGAGAAAGTACATACAAATGATTTCGCCTGGAAAATATATTGAATTATTTTTAATAAATTAATCCGAAATTAGTGGGAATAATTTTCAAAATTATTCGCGTTTTAAAAGTAGAAAGACTCGAGTTTCAGACGCAGGAGGGCGTGAAACCATCGTTTTCTCTTGCATCGAAGAGACAAGACTCCAACTTACCACCTTTCTAAGAATTTCTAAGAAAATCGTTTTGGAAAGAGAAACTTCAAAGATGTAATTTTTCACGAAGCTTCTTGGTTCTGCGTGAAAGTCATAATTCTCAGTAACACAGTAGCTGTTTTGGCAACATGGGAATATTCTAAGTGCAAACAAATTTGGTTTTCATAAAAGGGTGTCTAGAACAGGGCATTTTGCTACAAAACTATAATAGGCAGAGTTTTGAAATTTTCAGGAGGAGCGTTTGAATTTAGAATCTTAAAAATTTCCGATTTTCAGAAGAATGTAAAAAGATTTTCATGTTTTATAAAAATTAAATTTTGACCCGTATAGGTGAATTATGAAAACTTTCAATGGGAAAGCTGTAGATCATACTTGACAACGTACAAATAGTAGTTGGTGGAAAAACAATTTTTTTAGGAGGCAAAAAGGCGTCAGGCTCGAAAATGTTGCAAATATACTTCTTTTGTGCCTTATATTTAGAAAAGCGCAATTGTATGAAAACAAAGATAGTTCTATTTATTCTATCAACTTCTACAATCTACATGGGAAGTTTATTAATACACTCGGTTTCTGCGATTAGTTGGCAAACACGTTTATGGTCTAATTAGAGCTAGATTATGAATAAAATGTTTTGTACATCGTAATGGTTTGTAAAGAGGTCCGTTTTTGTAGTATTTAAAGCAACACATGTATTATTTGATATAAGTATGTCCAGTGACGCATTCCAATCAAGTATGACTGGTTATTCTCATCAAGAGCTCAATTTAATGGTGGAGCTATTTTCAGTGTAGGAAATCGTATCGTTTCTAGAGTTACCCTTACTAGGTTGTTTCAAAAAGAAATTAAAAAAATATATTTTTTTCAATTTTTCTGAAATTCAGTAATGATAAAATTTCCGATTTCATACGAATACCCTGAAAATTTCAAAACTTTAACTATTATAGTTTTTGAGAAAAATGCAAAGATAGACACTGTATATGTATACACTAGGAATATCTAAGCAAGATTATTTTGGTCCTGATGATTCTCGTAGAAACCAGCGTGGTTAACCGCGATGTGCAAAGCTGGACTCGGCTCCTAATTGACACTAAGCCTTGTCTCGAATACACTTCCCTTCTGTGCTCTTTTTTACCATCTAAGTACGTGATTTTACGCCAAACTAGACCAGTTATAAATTATTCAAGATTTTCAGTGTGAAAACTAATCGGGGTTTCTAAAATTCAGATTCTAGTAAGTTTATTTACCGAGTTGGATAAAATGTTTAAGCTCCTCCTATTTCTCGGAACACTTTCGAAAAACGCTGGCAATGTATATCCTCAGACGTTACAAGTGCATTCGTAAAAAGTTTCGTTACTGGCGGAAGTGGAACATAGCCTATGTTACATAGGTTGCCAACTTAGCGTGGTAATGGCAATAGAGGTTATAAAGAAGGCTGCAAAAACTGTTGATGTTATACCTCATTATCAAAACTCGATAACTAAAAGTAGTTTTCACTGTTTGTATCGTCTGTATTTTCAATTTATTTTTTATTATTAATTAATAATAAAAAATATCTCTAAGCCTTTTCTGGCTGAGGATTAAATTTCTTGCGCTCTTCTCTGAATAGTAATTTCAAAATGAATATCTTTGGCTGCCACAAAATAATAATAACTATAATCACCATACGCCTAAGCCGACTAGCGACTTGTAAAGCCAATTACCCGTGGCCGGGTTAGAATTCGTAGTAGGGTAGTGGAAAGCCCTTCAAGCCACGCTAGTCAACAGCTCCCTATAACCTGTTCAGTCCTCTCACTAAAATGGTTTAGTAACTAAAGTGTTTTCATTTCTGGATATATAGTTTTTGTAGAAAATAAAAATGGGCTTGGTTAGATTGATTTTAAGGTAAACAGCAAACTAATAACTATATCGTTTTTCACTCAATCAACTCTCAATCGTGTCATAAGAGATTGACACCTTTAGTTCATTAGCCATTCATTTTGAAAATTTCGAGTTAGTAGTAAATTTCTGTACATCGGCGATTGGTACATTTTCCGAAACAATTTCAACCTGCCAAAAAAATTCCTGAATTAGTTACACCTTTAAACGCCTCCATAAGAAATAATGTTAATCAAAATAATGAAATTTAAATTTATCAAATTTAATAAAATGGAATTTACTGGGTTTTACCATGACATCGCCAAGTTGACACCGCTCGAAATGCTTTAGAGCACTTATTATAGTCTTTAAAGTGTACATTCAGATCGATCGAAAGTAGTTTTACAAGTATAAAGTAGGTTCCGTATCGATTAACTCATCATTATCGCCGTGAAATTAATATTTTAATCTACTCGCAACAAACTATCAACTTTAAATCGATACTCTATATTTTAAGGCCACAAATCCGGCTGTAAACATAAAAGGGGTTAAATCTTTATTGAAGTAGATATCAATGCGTAAAATGCTCAACCGACGCTAGCAGTGGTGAATGAATACCCCGAAAATTTCATAAATCCCTTTTCAGTTTATAATATTGAAAATGCATTCGAATTATAGATAATTTGCGTAAAGGAGGAAACGCGTAAACAATTTTAAAAAATGTTTGAAAAAAGCAATTTGTTCGTTTTTACCTCTCCGAGGGGACTTTGTACCCTAGGAGGGGTTATACAACCACCGTGTCAGTCTGTCTGTCTGTGGGTCTGTCTGTCAGGCCTGCGAACGCGTTCGCATTTTCGGGGCAAAGGGTAATCATTG
The DNA here is from genome assembly GCF_980474605.1 of Leiobunum rupestre. Classification (NCBI taxonomy): domain Eukaryota; kingdom Metazoa; phylum Arthropoda; class Arachnida; order Opiliones; family Sclerosomatidae; genus Leiobunum; species Leiobunum rupestre. The sequence goes on along the minus strand of NC_143389.1, from coordinate 68,645,744 downwards.
CGTACGCAGTTTCTTGGAATAACCGTTTTAGCAGTTTAAAGGTTGGCAAAACCACCGTGTGGCGGTAAGCGTTAACGGCTAAATTTTCGATTACGTTGCGTTTGGTTTCATTTTTTTTCGTTAACGCTCACCGTCGCGCCAGTTGTTATGGGTGCGTTCTCTTAAACTCCTTCTTATTGACTTTGGGACGGACCGAGTGCTGAGTGTTACGGCAACCTCTCAACGTCCAATGGCAGGGTTTCCACCAATTGTTCACGGTATTCGTCTTAGCATCAATTTGCGATCGCATCGGGCGGGTTTCGAACCCGAGACCGCCTGCTTGACAGGCGGACGTTCTACCACAGAACCACCGACGCTTGTTACGCTTCGTTGAAAAGTAGACCTTCAGCTTTATCGGAAGCGTATTTAATAGAGTATGACATTTTGGTTTAATTGAAATAGAGCACGATTTCGTGTAAGATTTAAATTATTGCATCGAAGAAATTCTAATTTAGCGTTTTCTCTATTGATTAAAAACAAATACGCCACCCAGGTTTCGAACCCAGGCCGTTCGGCTTGGCAGTCGAGCGCTTTACCACAGAACCACCGACGCTTATTACGCTTCATTGAAAATTAGACCTTCAGCTTTATCGGAAGCGTATTTAATAGAGTATGAAATTTTGGTATGTTATTTTTACTGATCGAGATAATGTTGTTTTTTGTCTATTCTTTGATCTTATATTTTTATCTTTGGTTTTTTGAGATTATTTTGTTTCCACGAAAACGTCCAGTTTTGGAGGAGACTTTATAGTGTGTAGGTCGTGTTGCTTAGCTTATCCGGTTTCATGATAATAACGTCGAAAATTCCTGTTTGTTAATGGTAAGGTGTCGCACTAACTATTGCGTCTACGGTCATTTATTGATATACGAGTTGTGGTTTAGTCAAGTGGCTTTCTGTGCTTTGTGAGGGTAGGTTTTTCGCTTCTTGTTAATACATTTTTTATTGGTGTGGATATTTGGACATTCCTAATGCAGTCATTGATTTCCTGGGTGTGCGAGTCATTATATGATATTGGAAATTGGACGGCATTGGTCTTTTTCATGCGGTATGTGTCACAATGTCAACAGGAAGTCTACGAGTCGTCCACTACCATCTTCATCAAGGGCGAGTGTTGAAATAAAATGAGCATTAAAGATGCAGCAAATATTTCGTAAGCGAGAAAAATACAATTACCCTCTGTAGATATTTCTTTCATTAAAATTTGCTTCGTATTATTTACTGATAAACTTGTTCTGTATATAGGGTTAAATTCAATTGTGCATTGTTTTAGTAAGTCTAACTCGCTGTTGTAACTACATAATTTATAATATTCTGAATAAATTAAACTCGGTTGTTTCGTCTCAACTATTTAAATTAAAATTAAAATTTTATACCGGGCAGGGATTGAACCGAGATTACGTTTTTAGTAAATAACTCTGAATTGCGGAGATATCTTTAAGGGTCGTCTCAAGAAATTTATACCACTAGGGACCATTCTTCCGAGGAGAGGTATATTTTCGCTTGCCAACTTGTTATTTGTTGCGGTAAAGCAGGGTACGCGATGATCGTCACAGAGTCAATGTTTGGTCAATTTCAACAAATGGACGATAGTTATTTTTTTGTGAACAATGAAACAAAGAAAGTAGAACACGGTATCTATTAGAAGCAATAACCTGATGAAAATGTCGTTCTGTTCAGGGTCAAAGGAACCCTTGAAGAGAGGCCCTTTAGTGTACCCGTTCGAAAGAAATATACCTCCCGAGAAAGAACACGACCCGGGCCTTGTTCGTTAGACCAGGTAGATCTTCCCAGCAAAGCACGGGTGTGGTGTCAGTTCGGGAAAATAAATCATTTCCGTACGTACTAAGAGTACAAATGACACCGTTGACTAGTCCCTACTGTCTGGGACAGAGCTGCTGTCTCGTTTGACCCCAAAGTTTGTACGGATACACCAGGAATGACCAATTTTGCGATCTTAACGATCGCCCTTTGAAGATTGAGATCACCGTTCTCAAGGTCAAGATCGCTTTGTGTATAGTTGTTATTTTTTATTATAAGATTTTACTTTATTTTCGAGAACACCATTCTCAAGGTCAAAATAGCCAGTTACTAAAGATCATCCATTTGCGCACCGATGGAGTAAACTGTACGCGAAAGCTGTATACCGCAGCATCTAATGCTATAATGCATAATCTTTGAAGAATGTGGATGATGGGATGTGGCAGCTATCACATTCTAGCGTTACGCTTTTTTCTTTCTACTTCTGAAGACGGCTGATGGAAGCTTACTAGTTCCTTATTTCTTTGCTATTCGAAAAAGCTACGTATAATATCAGAAAAACGTACATACGAATTGAAATGATTATCCGAGCATATCTTTCGTGGTAAGACGCGCTGGAACGTTGTGCCAGGCCAGTTTTGTAATAATACGTCAAAGCCGATAAGGTTTCTCTCTCGCCGTTCGCCGACTTCTCGAAGAGAAGGGATAAAGTCTTTTATTAGCAGGCCCTCAACCATGATGCGCGGACGACATTAAGAGCAAAAAGGCGTTTGCTGGCGCGTCTACCCAATAATGAGGATATACCGAAAAGTACATGCAGATAATATAAAATGAGACCCTTTTAACTCAGCTTCTGTAATGGTTTTCTTCAAGAACAATATGAATAGTATAAGTATACGTCTTTCCAAAATTCACTAAAGTGAGTTATTGAAAGAATCGTGAAAGAAAATTTTAAATTATCAGTATCTATTATTAGTCGAAGCTTGTTAAAAGGATAGGCTCCGAATTTGGAATATCCGGACTTCCGCCACAGTCCTTCCTGAAATTAATGATGTCATTTTCCACCAACAATTCCTCTCTGGACCCGAGAAGGACCTGGCTAATCGCTACACGGGCAGTGTTCGAGATAAGATCCTAATTAACGATCATTGTCACGAATCACCATTTTCAGCTATTCTAAAAGGTAATCCGCAACTCTATAGAAGTAAAATTATACGATTTAATTGAATTCAAGTGAATAAATTAAATGATGGAATTTTAGAAATATAATTAGAAGTATTTCATAATTGAAAACGAAAAAAAAGAAACATCAATTATCTAATTTCGTTAATTAAATTTTACTTTCAATTAAATTAAATAATAACGTTCAAACGAAACATGACAGATTATTCCGATTGACTGATTTCTGTTATCTAAATTCAGGGTGGATTTTGTAAGACAGTTTTGACAGTTCAAATGAAAGTATATATTATACACATATTTGTCATTATATATTATATAACAAAAATCACTGGAAATCGCGGAAAAATAATGATAAACTAATTTTATAAATATAAAAATGGTATAAAAAATATAAAATCTTTAACAGAGTTTAAAAGAAAAAAGAAACTTCGGAAGAATGGAAAAACTGAACTTTCGTTGGAAAAATCTCAAATAAAGGCTTTTCAGGATAAGTATACAGCTTTTCATCTTGTTCGATTGCAAAAGTACACGCACAAAAGGTACCGAATTACAGCTAACGACATTAGGGTAAAAAGTTCCGGACTCGCAAAATTCTTATTGAATAGGCTTTTGTACGACACGAGACCGAGACTGGAAGTTTCGAAAAAATATCGCCCAGAAAAAACGTTAGTGGACTACCAATTCTATCCTATAATAAATCGATGGCCAATTGGACGGCGCCCATTTATTTGTCTCTTTTCTTGTGTACTTTGCCGGAGATATGCAACATTGTATTTCTGCTTCTCGTTCGTCATAACGAAGCGAATTTGGTTTCCAATTTATTTTTAATGCTGATGGCCGATGAGATAAGAAAGGATAGCTCTCGTATGGCAGTGGAAGACAGTGCGGGGATACTACGCGTCCTAATTCGACACGAGTGCCTCTCGTGGAGAGATAAATTAAGACTTTTAAATCGACTAACAATAGCGACCTCAAGCGAATTTTCAATTCCAGCCTCGTCTTTAACGAGCCAGCTGGCGTCATGGAATCAGTTCATATCATCAAACTAGAAGTATTTGCTTTTTTTACGGGTTTCTTACTTTGAAGACGTGTTTTTAGAATTGGAGAGTTGACCGTAAAATAAATGGGAGTGGAGTAGGTAACCGTTGCTGCTACTTCAAAACTGGGCGCTAACAAGGGAGGGAACACCGGATTGGTTGATATTTGAGCATGCGCAGTACCACCGAGAAAAACATTTGTGTTAAACGTAAATCTCGATACCTCACGAAGCACGTGGTGCCATCTAAGTTCGCTGACCGTTACATTTCGAAAATTAAGGCTCTACAAAATGCTCGTTTAACTATAAATTTAGCTGTTACTTTGAATTCGTTAAATTAAAACGCTAACTATTAATGATTCATTATAGACGTGGAAAACGGCATAAATGACCTCAGTGACAATTAAAGCGCTGAGAGTGACATATTTTCCTATCCCCAAATTCAAAAAACCTTCAGAATCCTCGCAAATTTCCAAAAAATCAATCTAAACAATTCAGGCACTGCAAAATCATAACAAGTTGGCAAGCCAAAATATACCTATCAGTTAAATATAATACGAATCAAATTTTAATGAAAGAAATATCTATACCGAGGGTATTTGTATTTTTCTCGCTTACGAAATATTTGCCGCATCTTTAACGCTATTTTTATTTCAACACTCGCCATTGATGAAGATAACGTCGAATAGCTATATTCGACATCTGGTAGTGGACGACTCGTAGACTTCCTGTAATTATTAGAACGCTCACGACACGTTAAATATACTGGCAAGAAACTATTTCACAGAGAAAAGCCAACCCATTGTATTATAGGTCTTAAACAATCAAATTTATATGGAAACACCAAAGTTAAAGCGAAAACCACAACTATAAGTGAAAGCACTAATAAAAACTGCGTGGGCTCATGACGACCACCCAACGAAGCCGATAAAAATAAATGCAAATAAAAAATCGTAGCCATGAATTATCCCCCTCATTATCAACAAACAAGAAAAATAACCAATAGAAAAATATATAATAACTACCCCACTAAGTAACAAGTTAATTAAAATACTTAGGAATCAATAAAAAGTCTAAATCTAAATACCCACAGTAATAAACATTGTATTCACAGAAATATGTAATAAAAAATTATAATAATAACCCAATCAAACAACAAGGTAATTCAAATACTTAGAAATCCAGAAAATGTCAATCCATATACCCACGGTAATGAAAATTGTAATAGAAAAAAACAAAACACTTTACCGTTAACGATTCCCGGCTTATAACGCACACAAACCTTAACTGAATAGTGAGGGGTATACAACAGCGCATATCTCAAAATATAAAACTAACGTAACCACAATAATGAAAATGTATCACACATTTAAAGCCGATAAGAAAGCACGTAAAATAAATTACGAAGTTACGAGTTAAGTAAGCAAAACAAAACACGAAGCAAAAACCTTACCATTAACAAAGCACAGAAAGCCACTTGACTAAACGACAGTTCGTATATCAATAAACGTTAAACCAACGCCACCACATCAATACAACTATATCTAAGTCAATAAGAAAACCCGCAAATAAATTACAAAAAACTAACTAAGTGGACCACCCACAGGTTCTACCCTTTAATCTTCTTATCTCTGCTCACTGCGCTAAAACAATATTTGACCTTTAAAATTTCATACGTGAAAAATGTAGGCTGTAAAAAGTATTAATATACTCTTCCGCTTAGCTGAAAGTCTGCCTGTCATACAGGAGGACTCAGGTTCGAATCTCGCACGATGCAATCGCAATTTGATACTAAGACAAATCCGTAAACAATAGGTTTAAACCCTGCCATTTGGACGTTGAGACGTTTACCGTATCCTTCAGCACTCGGTCCGTCCCAAAAGTCAATAAGAAGAAGTTGGAGAGAAAACACCCTTACATACAAACAAACTCATCACCCACAACCACCCTAACACAAACTCAACGTTCCCACACACTTTCCAATAAAACTGATTCGAAACCGTCGCGACGGTGAGCGTTCACGAAAAAAACAACCGCAAATTCATCCGTTAACGCTCACCGTCACACGGTGATTTCGCCACCCTTTAAACTGCAAACACGGTTTTTCGACTTTGCCCCGGTAACGCGTTCACAGCCACACACACAGACACACAGACAGACAAGATGATTGTATAACCCCTCCTATGTCCCCTCGGAGAGGTAAAAACTGTAGGTCAAGAGTAGATAACTTATTTAATGTGAGCTTATTGAACAAGTTTTTAAAATTTCACCAAAACTCATGGTTTTATATATAATCTAGTTTTTATTTCATCCCCCCTTCAACCTAAATTAGCTATAGGCTTATAAAATCCAAAACTGGAAATCAGATCTTTCATTACGGACTGGAGATCGGAGTCTTGAATCTCTTCCAGCAGTGACTTGAGACCAGTGACCAGATTAACACAGAATATGCACATTGACAAAGGCACTAGATTGAAGAGTTGGACATTCAGAAATGAGAAACTGATTTTTAGATTTCGGTTTACTATTTTCTTGTGGATTTCTAGTTTTTAGGCCGATTTAGAGATGATTGGAACTAATTTGCACCAAAGATTTTGGAATTTTCAAGTTTATTCTGAAATCCTGTCCTCTGGAGTTTTACTAATGTCAGAGCCCTCACAACACATCTCATTTTACGGCTCCGCCAAGGCTTATTGAAAATTAAAACGCCTTCAAAAGTAGAACTAAATTTAACTTCGGTAAATCATTAAAATTGTATAATACTTTCGAGGACTGGAAATTTTTACAGATACCGAGAGAGAAAAATATATTTCTAGCTTCATGCAACCCTCGCGGGTAGCGCTTACGTCGATTTATGACGTATCGTGTAGAGCAAAGCTATTCCGCGATAACATGGGAGCGGTATACTTCGAGTATTATTTGAGCTGTTATTTTGAAATCCGAGAGAACGTATTTTATAGGAAAGGATAAAATTGAGTATCCTGCCATCAAAATACAACGATTTAACGACAGCTCATCTGATTTGGCTTTAGGGAAAGAGTCACCTTTTACCGAAAGTCTGGTTTCCACTTGGCCATTTCTTCCCGGAGAGCGATAGCGAAAGTAATTCGATTTTCGAGAAAATCCATTTGTCAACGCTTAGCTGTAAACCCTAAGCCTAACCTTAGAAATTTACACTGGTTGTCACATTTTTTTAACCATCCATTAATTTTTTATTCTTGTTAATTACTTTCGTAAACATTTTTCCTAAATACGCCTCTTGGGGTAATAATTTGATCCATTCTCCAAAAATTGGATACAAAAAAAAGCAAGAGCCATCCAGTTTGAATCCAATTCTAATTAGATCAGTAACATTTCATAAAATTGGAATAAAGTTGAATTTTATGCTTAGAAATTGGATCAAATATGAAACATTTGGTTTCCAAATTTAAATAAAAATCGCATTTATATCTGTCTAATTTGGGAATTATTTTGGAATTAAATTTGATCCACTATTTTCGTTAGGGCGTTTGTCCAACTTAAACCGCGTTCACACATACCCTCTGCAACGTTGCGAGTGCAACGGATTTATCCCGTCGTGTGAACAGTTACCGTTGCGCCTCCCAGCGTTTCAGATCGCTTCGGCTGAACCGCTTCGTTGACCATTAATTTTGGCAGCGATTCATGACGTCATCGAGTTGGTTTTTTTTTACAAAAATCATCAATCGTGAATTATTTTTTGGCTTATAATTTTTTTTAGATTTTTTAGAAGAAAATGTCTCGCAACTTTTTGTCTATTAGCTTAAAAAATACAACACATTTCTTCTGGGTGCATTCATTTTTAATTAGAATGTTTTGAAACGTCACTCAAATGCAGTAGCAGACGAGCTTCTAATTATATTTTTATACTACGCATGCCCAATTTTCTTCAAAACTCATTGGAAAAACAAACGTGTGAACAAAAAGATTTCCAAACGCTATACGAACCGCAGCGAGATGGAATCGAGGAAAAACTTTTTTGAGGGTACGTGTGAACGTGCTTTTATTATCATCAAATAAACTTTCTTTAGCGCATTTTGTAACCACGAGGTGTTGCGCTTATCCATAGTATTTCCATTTATGTGTTTTTGGTAACCCAAATAAAAAATGAACTTTTTTCGAGCATTTTGTAACCTTTCTCGAAATTGCGTTTGAACGGTTGGAAAAAGCGTAAAGTGTCCAAGTGCGGCGAAACGATCAAAAGTTAAGGCTTAAATCGCTGACCATTGAAGAAAGGTCAATTTCGTCGATCAATACGATGAGAAAAATGTTTCCAGAACCGATTTCGCTATTTTTAAGGGCAAACTAAGCTGGCCTGCGGAAGCCCGATATGGGACGATCGATCTCATTTATTTGAAAGGTCGACAATCAGCTCGGTTCGTGGTTTCTCTAACCTAAAGTATATTCAAGGGTGTATCGAAGCGTTTTGAGGTCAACCGTTCTGACGAATTTTTCCATACTCAAAGATTTACTTTTTTCAAGCCGCTGACGCGGAATAAATGCCTGAACAAGGACAGTAGATACAGGGACGAGAAAGCAGGGGGAAACAATTTGATTTTAAATGTCTTCATATTCACGGGGAGTTAGATGTAAACAAACCGCGGCCATTGTTAAGACGTGGCTCACCATGGACAGTATTATTGTAGTTAGTTTTTACCATTTTGATGTTAAATTAAAAATAAAACTACGAGCGTAAATAAAAAAATACCCACTTGTTTTGAACACTTTAGCCTCGTCAAGAACCGCTAAAATTAGGTGACCACCATTTTTACCTCTCCGAGGGGACAAAGTCCCCTAGGAGGGGTTATACAACGACCGTGTCTGTCTGTGGGTCTGTGGGTGGGTCTGTGGGTGTGTCTGTGGGTGTGTCTGTGGGTGTGTCTGTCTGTCAGGACTGCGAACGCGTTCGCATTTTCGGTGCAAAGTGTAATCACTGCGTACGCAGTTTCTCAAAGGGTTGGCAAAACCACCGTGTGACGGTGAGCGTTAACGGATGCATTTGCGGTTTGGTTTGGATGGTGTTTTTTCGCTCACCGTCGTGACGGTTTGGTGTATTACGGTTTTTGTAATGTTTATGCGTAGGTTGTGAGTGTTGAATTTGTTGTGTTTGTGTTCTGATGGATGTGCATGTTGAGTCTGTTGTGTTTATATGGGCGTTTTCTCTCCAACTTCTTCTTAATGACTTTGGGACGGACCGAGTGCTGAGTGTAATGCTACCTCTCAACGTCCAATGGCAGGGTTTCCACCAGTTGTACACGGTATTCGTCTTAGTATCAATTTGCGATCGCATCGGGCGGGATTTGAACCCGAAACCTCCTGATTGACAGGCGGACGTTCTACCACAGAACCACCGACACTTGTTACGCCTTATTGAAAATTAGACCTTCAGCTTTATCGGAAGCGTATTTAATAGAGTACGAAATTTTGGTTTAATTGAAATAGAATTGAAATTGAAATTATTGCATCGAAGAAATTCTAATTTAGCGTTTCTCTATTGATTAAAAACAAATGCGCCACCCAGGTTTCGAACCCAGACCATTCGGCTTGGCAGTCGAGCGCTCTACCACAGAACCACCGATAGCTGCTTAGATTCACTGAAATTAAGACAGGCATCGTAAGCATAATAGGTAATAAAGTCTTTTTTTATTAATGAATTTATGAAGGCCTAATCTGGTATTTTTTAAAGGTTAAATCTTGTTTTAGCGCAGTCAGCCGAGATTAGAGGGTTAAAGGGTAGACCCTGTGGGTGGTCCACTTTCTTAACGACCTATATATAGTTCTGTTAATTCAAAGGAGATAATTTAACGTTAATTGCTTTAAAAGCTGGCGGTTAGTCAAGTGGCTCTCTGTGCTTTGTTGATGGTAAGGTTTTTGCTTCTTGTAAATACATTTGGTGTGGATATTTGGATATCTACGATTTCTAACGCAGTCAATGATTTCTTGGGTGTGCGAGTCATTATATGATATTGGAAATTGGACGGCATTGGTCTTTTTCATGTGGTATGCGTCACAACGTCAACAGGAAGTGAACGAGTCGTCCACTACCCGATATCTACGGTATCTTCATCAAGGGCGAGTGTTGAAATAAAATGAGCGTTAAAGATGCGGCAAGTATTTCGTAAGCGAGTAATTCCAAAAAGCCTCTGTAGATATTTAATTAAAATTTGCTTCGTATTATCTTTAACTGATAAACTTGTTCTGTAAAAGGGTTTAATTCAATTGTGCATTGTTATAGTACGTCTAACTTACTGTTGTAACTACTTAACTTATGATATTCTGAATAAATTAAAATTGGTCGTTTCGTCTCAATTATTTTAATTATAATTAAAATTTTATACCGGGCGGGATAGAAATGGGTTAATATTTTTAACAAATAACTCTAAATTGCGGAGATATATCTTTAAGGGTTATCTCGAGAAATTAATACCACTAGGGACAATTCTTCCGAGGAGAGGTATATTTTGGCTTGCCAACTTGTTTTGTTTACAACTAACTCTCCTCGCGTTTAGGTCGTTTTAGGTGCTATATTCCAACAGAGGCCGCCAATACACTTTCTCGTCCCTGTATCTACTGTCCTTGGCCTGAAGGATAATTTATATTTCCTTCTATTTTTACAACCAAAAATATACGCGGTAAACAAAACATTATTTATTACCAAGAATATATTCAGTTTATCAGAGTATGTGATTCATGATTCTAGGAAGAAAGGAGGGAAGTGGTTTTTCTACCGGAAATAAACAGTGTGTACACTCTGTTCACTCGAATTTTTTCGTGATAATACGTTTATGTCATTGATTTACATTCATGGAGTGATCATGCGTTACAAGTGAAATGGCATATTGACGCATTCACATATTGCCTACCAGTGGCGTCGCTAGGGTGTTTTAGGCGGCGCTTGAGCCACCTGTCAAATTTCTGAAGCGCCACCTAAAATTTCCGAGAAGCGCCACCTAAAATTCCCAATTTTTCCAATTCACTTGTCGAAAAGTTTCTTTGAACTTAAAAATGGGCATCAAAAATTTAATTTTTTCATAGTCGGCCTCAATATTTCAACTTTAAAAACCTTTTTGGGAGCTCCCCCCCTTCCCCATATCACTCACTATAGGACGCCCCTGACCAGTGCTAATGGCTTAAGCGCCACCAGTTTGGAAATCCTGGTGACGCCACTGTTGCCTACAGGGAAATATTCAAAAAGGGGCGAAATCCACCCGAGGTACCTTCCTACTTAAAAATGTTTGAGGTAGATGGCGACACTATAAAGTTTATGAAAATTAAACTTTTTTAAAATGTTATTAATTAATTACTAAATTATAGTACTTTATTATATATATAATTTTTGTAATTTAAATTAACAATTAATTTTAACAGTAGTTAACACTCTTCGCCATAAATGGCACTATAATACGATTTAAACTATCCAATCAGGGAAAAGTATTTTGTATTTTAAATCTCGACAAAACCGTTCTCCACTAAAACTGAAAACTTTCAACTAATCGTTGAAAATCAAAATTATGACGTCATGTTGCTATCAGAGCGCCATCTACTAACAAATGAGGTCTGATCAGTAATTGCCTCTCATGTTTATAACTCCTCATACGTATATACACACAATAAGCTATAACTCTTAGTCAAACTCTCATTAATAACAATTTGTTATGCAATTGTTAGTTTAAAAAAATATGTAGCTAATAAAGTTTGGCTGATTTTCTCCTTTTTATTTCCAATTCGATGTAAAATAATAGCACTACATGGTTTATATAACAAAAATAAAATTATTATTTATAAATCTTTTCACAAAGTTTGTTATTTTATAGATGATAAATAAAAGGGGATTTCTAAAGTTAAATCTTTTCCAGAATTTTCAGGTCTTAAACATCAATTTATTTTCTTCTAATAACCATCTGAAAAGGCCGGAAATCATTCTAATAAATGTGTAGCTCCAGAAGTTTATAATATTTGCCTAAAGAGAGAAGTAACCATTTTCCTCATTAAAATTCGCAGACACCTCAGATTGGGGTGGCGGAGTGGTTAGCATTTTCGCCTCACAGAGAAAGGAGCCGAGTTCAATCCCAGCTTGTGGCACTAAGTGGAAACTCGGAACAACTCCATTTGCGTCGAGGTTGCAGGCTCTCTCCCCACTGGTTAGTGGGGTTTTCCCCCGAGCTCTTCGGTTTCCCCTTCCATAAACACCTGTCGAGGTTAACGGTAGTAGTTAGTGTAGGGAGCTGTTGGCTCGCGTGGCATGAAGGGCTAGCCACCACCCTCCTACGCATTGTAACTTGAAAACCGGAATTAAAGGCTTTAAAAGTCGCTTGATGACATAGGCCTAAGGTGGTGCCTTGGGAATTAAGTTAAAAGGAACCACATATGGACTGCTTTGTAAAGGATGATAAAATTAGCGATTGAGTAGATTAGTCCATTAAGAAAAGGGATAATAAAGCTAAACCTTAAACAAATTTGAAGAAATTTAAAAACTTACTAAATCTGGCTTGCGACGATAACACCGAAAAGAGAAACTAAGCCTAAACATTAAAAATTTCAAAACGAGTTGCATATTCGGCTTTCCGTTGCTATGCAACTCGTTTTGAAATTTTTAATGTTTAGGCTTAGTTTCTCTATTCGGTGTAGTCGCAAGCCAGATTTCCCGCACGGTACTGACGAGTCCCAATTAGGCTATTTCTGGCTATTCAATTTAATTTAATTTAGTTTTTCACTCGAAGATCTATTTGGTCTGAGTTTCGCGTCTTTTTGTTTGCTCGAAGACCTATCGGTATGAGCAATTAGTAAGTTTTTAAATTACTTCAAATTTGTTTAAGGTTTAGCTTTATTATCCCTTGGGTATTAGCCTAGCTGTTTATTATTGTTCCATTGGGCGCGAATTTCCAAATCGCGGATGAGTAATGATGTAAATTAAAAAAATTAAACTTCGTATGGATATTTTTTAATTTAATGTTTTCCCGATGCAATAGTTTTAGAAAATCAATATTCTACAGTCTTCGCTACGCACTATTTTGTCTTCCCAAACGTTATTGAATAAACAACGGGAGCTTGCGAATAACATTATCAGAAATAAAATACTTCTATCGTACTTCAATGTTCTTCTGGTAGCTCTTCTCTTTTCGAAAAAATACATACAGTCATTATTTTCTTTCATTCTTCTTGTACTTTAAAAGTTCAGGATTAATCCTTCATTTAAATTGGGTGAAATCTTATTTTAAAAGCGTGTTCCGACTTCCACCGTTCCGCGTTCAGTTTTGCCTGACAACTGTGCTTGGAAATCACTCTTCGATCCGCCCAAATTTCCTCACTGCAGCCTCCAGATAATTCGCCGCGTTAAGTTGAAGGGCGTCACCGAGAAACAATTACCGCGCTCATTCTTTGATTAAATATTTGGTCGAGTGTAAAATCTTTTTTCAGGTTTCTTCAGCATAACCATTTATATCATCTATTAGGACACAAAAAAACGAATTTATATTATTAATTGTAAAACGATATAACTACCGTAGCTGATTAAAGTATTCGCGACCGAAAACTATCGCTACCCCCTCTTTGGTTCGAAATTCAAACCTAGATTGGGAACGGCTAAAGCATACGCTATTATAGTTTTTCCTCATCGTTATTCTTCAATTTTACTTAAGAAATAATGATACTTGCATTTTAACATAATTTTTGCATCGTTTGCTTATATTTTCATAATTTTATTTAAGAAAAAAAGTTCTTAAGACTTTTTAATTTGTCTGTAGCAGACGCTAGATCATAGGCACTACCTCGGATTAGCTGGTGCTGTTACGCCACCTATACTCAGTTGCAGGTTAAGAAAGGCCAAATATCTGGTTCATTTGGCGAAAAGATACTAACACAAACTTACGGTAAATTGGCGGTGGGAATTTAAAATTTGACCTGTTTATGGTTGAATTTCTAGGTATACCCGCGCTATATCTAATTTTAGAAAATATCATCCATTGCTTTCTATTTTCTAGGAGCAACAAACACAAGGAGAACGCAGCTATAGCCTTTAAACACGCTAAGGCAGTATTGTGTACAAATTTCATTGGACAAGCCTTTACGCTGAACGTTTTACGGGCGGGGGGAAGACAATTTCCGAATTTCCCCCTTCCGACGGCAGCCGGCGCAAAAGCGTCTAACCAATGAAAAATGTACGCAAGAAAATGGACGACTTTTGACGGATTTCGTTCTCCTTGTGTGGGGTGCTGTGTTTGTTGCTCCTAGATATTTTAAAATTACAATTAATTAATTCACATAGATAAGATTCAAAACAGTTTTAGTAAATTATTTTTAGTTCTACAAGTTAGGCATACCTAAATTTGGTGAGTCCAGGGTAATTATAGAACAGGTTGACGTACATAAACGTGTGATTTGATGATTGTTATAAGTATAATACTATAATGAAGTTTAAAAACAATTTACATCACTTTGAAACTTACGCAATAGATATTTCTGAAATGGATTAATATAACACGCTTAGGAACATTTAGGAATTCAACAGAAAATAAGCGAAATTCGAATTTTATTACCGGAAATTCGTGCTAGTTTCTTTCCACCAAATGTATACAAGATATTTAACCTTTCTTAAGGGGGAAGAATACAGTAAAAGCCTCTTTTTCGTTCAAGCTGAACGTTTCTGTTTTAAAAATTACATAATTGAATTATATTTTTCTTATTAGGCTGAACCTCCCTCTAGTGCTTAAAATAATTTAGATAATTCTTATATTAATAGTTAACGAGATATAAGGTCCTAACTAAAGGGTAGTTCGCTCGCTTGCCCAGCTTGTTTAGCTCCGGGGGTCCAAATTAAAACGTAATAACTTAATAACTTTTAAATTTAAAATTGTAAAAATTATTTTAGTCACTAAACAAAAGGCTGTTTTACACTGAAATATTAATTTTATAAGTTAAAATACAAAATTAAAAGAGTTCAGCTTGAAATAGCGCGAAAGTAGATTTGGCCACTGTAGTCTTCCCCCTTAACCAGCGCAACTGCTGAGTATAGACTCGTTTCGGTCACGAATAAATTCTATAACTATTTCATTAAATGACCGGTTCTTAAAACTAGATTTTAATGATAGAAGATTAATAATAAATACTTAAATATCAAAGCAAACGGAATATTACCAAATCGTAAATTTTATTTGGGAAAGTAATAATCGCAAGTAGAAATTTACTGTTTTTGAATCCTAGTATTTACTGGCAATATCAACTTGGTTTTCTAAAGCTGATCTGATCCGTGTACATATAGTCGTGGTATCCCAACTATTATAATTTTATTAATATGTATTGATTTATATTGATTATGTTAAGACGAATTTTAGTGTTTATCATGGTCTTAAACTATGCTCTTCACCTTTAATGATAATCAAACTCGATACACTGCGTCGTGGAATTATACATGACATCGAATGTGAGAGAAACTTAATTGGTAATGTATGATTATTCTATTGATAGACCTTAAAACAAATGTATTTATTTATACTTGGGAATATTGAGTATGTTGAAACAATTAATTTGTGGCCATCGTGGTTAATTTTCCCCCATCACGAGGGGTGGGGGGAAACGTTACCGATCTGCACTTCAATTGGGTCGAAAGACGTAGGTTTTCGAGGGGTTCTACTTTTGCATGCGTAAAATCTCAAAGGGATTTTAGAAGTAAGAAATTGATTTGGAGATTTCAGAGCACAATTTTCGTGTTGATTTCTGGTTCTTTAGGCTAATTTCGAGATTTTGGAACTGATTGTCGCAAAGATTTCGCGATTATCAAGTTGTTTTCAAGGTTTCTAAAATAATTTTTCTCTCGATCGAATGTACAGGAGTTTTACGATTATCGGACCACTAGTAGGTTTAAGGGAGCCAATGATTCATATTGGTATTAAGTATTACATAATCTATATTTTATATAAACCAAATTGCTATAAGAACTGTTTTGAGTTAAAATGCATAGCCTATGGGGTTGTCTGATAAACTGATATAGCTATTTATAATCAAACGTTTTCTTCAACAATTTATTTATATCACTATTATTATTATTATTGAGTGGGGTGGCAAGCCAAACACTTCGACCTAAGGTCCATTGTGCATCCCCAAACTGGGTGACTTAAATAAGTCCTATTGCCGACATAAAGCTTAAAATCTGCCCGGCCGTGATATTAGAGACGTCATTCGTCTCCAACCGATGCATACCCAAATGCTCAAACCTCTGGTCTGCATAGTAATCGCAGCTACAGAGTACATGTGAGGCAGTTTCCTCCTCAGCTAGACAAGCTCTCAAATCGGGTCATCACTGACCCCAATAAGCGTTAAATGTCTGTTAAGATGGCAGTGGCCTGTAAGTAGGCCAGTAACAATCCTAATACTGGACCTAGAGAGCGAGAGTAATTCTCTAGCTCTCTCCCTAGATGGGCCAAGAGTGAACTCTTTGGCCTGCCTTTGACCCTCAATTTCAGACCATTGTCTGAGTTGACGATCTGACATAAACTTGGAGATCAAGCCGCGTACAAGTCCTCGGGAGATGGGGAGAGCAGGTTATGGACCAATGAACCCAGCCCTCGCACCTTCCTTGGCCAAGGCGTCGGCCCTTTTGTTCCCAAGATGCCCCTTATGCCCAGGTACCCAACAAAGTTGAACTTTATTGTGCAACCCAAGAGCACAGAGGAGATCCAAGCAGCTAAAAACCAGTTTAGAAAGAATACTATACTGGCTGAGAGCTCTAGGAGCAGCCTGGCTATCTGAATAAATCTGGATAACCTTCCCATGATACCCCTGATGTAAACAGTAAGCAACAAAGGAGCAAATTGCAAAAATTTCAGCCTGGAATACACTAGTGTGTATCCCTAGGCTTTCATAAAAGCCAAAATTATTAGTAAGGCAATACATCCCCGCACCAGTGCCATAGTGGGTCTTAGACCCATCAGTGAACCAGACCATCTCTCCTCTGGTACCGAGGGTCAAGTGACTCCACTCCGCACGGCTAGGGAAGTTGACCTCAAAAGGTTTACTAAAGTGGAGTTTAGATCAGAACCCATTGTTAAAATCGGCATCTGATTGGAAATATCTCGGAAGAGCTTGGTGTGGCTATGCTCCCAATTATTAGCCTTCCACCAGCCATTTTGGTTAAGCCTATAGGCACCTAAAAGGGCAGCTTCCTCAATAAAAAGGTGGAGAGGAAGCATATTCAGGAGTATTTCCAGAGAAGCGCTTGGGGCTGTTCTCATGGCTCCTGTAATGCCGACACAAGCCAGCCTTTGCAGAGTGCGCAGATCAAACTGCACAGTTCTTAAAGTAACCCTTGGCCACCAGACCACAGCTGCATAAGACAGGATAGGTCTGATGATCATGGTGTACAGCCAGTACACAGCCCTGGGGCTTAAGCCCCAGGTCTTGCTAACTGCACTTCTAGTTCTCCAAAATAACATTTTGCCCCTCTTGACTATGTAGTCAAGGTGTGGTTTCCATGTTAGTTTGCTATCCAGGATGATCCCGAGGTACTTCACCTCGGTGCTCTCCACTAAGGAAATACCCTCAAACATACCTTTTATCCTTCTACGAGTAAAAGTAACCAAGACAGTTTTATTAGGATTAACCATGAGGTTGACCTCCCTGCACCAGCTCTCAACTGATGCTAGGGCCCTCCTCATTACGTCCTTCACTGTTACCGGGAATTTCCCAGTAATGATGATAGCAATATCATCGGCGTAACCGAAACAGCGGCATCCTCCCCTGTTCAACCTCCGAACGAGTTCATCCACCACCAGGCACCACAGAAGGGGAGAAAGAACGCCTGGTGGAGACCATAAGGGAGTCACCCAGCAAGGAGGATGTCACTTTCCGGTCAGTTAACATAGATTCGATCCAAAGGCACAATGTGTCATTGATACCAAACCTTTTCGCAGCCTTAAGTATCAAAGGCTCCCTCAATATCAAGAAAAACTGCTAACGCAATTTCCTTGTGCTCAATCACTATACTTCAATGTATTTATGAAAATGGATAAAACAGTTTTTTTGAAAATGCAAATCCACTTACAAATATTAAGGATTATTTAAAATTTAAGTTTACAATAAAGCCTATTTACTAATTATTTGAAAATTGATTAAGAAAAATAGCCATATTGTTCAATTGAATGCTTCATTTATTATGTCATTATTGTTATTTTGTCATATAATCGGCTAACGCACTTCTAGTGTATATATAAAGTATACATCAATTCACACGCGGTTGAACTATTCCATTCGTACAGCCTTCGTGGAATAATCAAGACGTGGCGTCAAATTTTCCGAAAAAATATGTATCTGAAAAACAAACTAAAAATAAAGTCGTGTTTACTTTGAAAGTTATCCGAGCGTGTTGAAAAGAAAACATTTGGCTCGTCTGGCGCGTGGTGGTCTCGATGGGTGGCGCGGATCCTTTTATTGTCCTTCGGAATAGCGATAAGCAATTTCCGCCGTTTGGCCACAATAAGCAGGACACGAGTCGATGAAGGGCTGGCGACCTCTTTCGAAGTGAGAAAGAAATGGGAGATAATGGAAAGAGTGGATAGAAAAATATGAGGGTAAACATTGAGACTCCGCAAACATAAGGCTTTTCCCGATGATCATCTTCCCCAACAGAACGGTCATTCGTCAATCCTTCTATAAAGATACAAAACAATTATACGATGACAAGGTGCGCGGAAGGTAGATACCATCGATCAATGATCTAGTACCGCTATAGAGATATTATTTGCAGAAAATAGGCTCTGTAAAGTACACCTCAATGTCCGCGTGGCCCCGAGGGTGGTAGACACCTAAGTATCGTATAGCTAATGGTTTTACTTAACTATAGCTCTCGAAATCACATAAAAAAATGTGATAAATCAATGAAAATTACCGAAATATTGTTAGAAATTGATGAAAAATACACAAATACTGCTAGAAATTAATGAAAAATACACAAATACTGCTAGAAATTAATGAAAATGGCACAAATATTGTTAGAAATCAATGAAAATTACACGAATATTGTTAGAAATCAAGGAAAATGACACAATTAGAAATTAATGAAAATGACGCAATTAGAAATTAATGAAAATGACACAATTAGAAATTAATGAAAATTACGCAATTAGAAATTAATGAAAATGACACAATTAGAAATTAATGAAAAGGACGCAATTAGAAATTAATGAAAATGACGCAATTAGAAATTAATGAAAATGACACAATTAGAAATTAATGAAAATGACACAATTAGAAATTATTGAAAATAACGCAATTAGAAATTAATGAAAATGACACAATTAGAAATTAATGAAAATGACGCAATTAGAAATTAATGAAAATGACGCAATTAGAAATTAATGAAAATGACACAATTAGAAATTAATGAAAATGACGCAATTAGAAATTAATGAAAATGACACAATTAGAAATTAATGAAAATGACGCAATTAGAAATTAATGAAAATGACACAATTAGAAATTAATGAAAATGACACCATTAGAAATTATTGAAAATGACACAATTAGAAATTAATGAAAATGACGCAATGAGTTTGCAAGTTCTCTCCTCACTGGATTAAGGGGTTTTCCCCCGAGCTCTTCGGTTTCCCCTTCCATAAAAACTTGTTGAGGTTAACGGTAATAGTTAGTGTAGCGAGCTGTTGGCTCGATCGTGTGGAATGCCGGGCTTGCCACCACCCTCCTACGCATTGTAACCCGGCCACCTGAATTAAAGGCTTCAAAAGTCGCTTGATGACTTAGGCCTAAGGTGGTGCCTTGGGTATTAGCCTAGCTGATGATGATTATTATTAATGAAAATTACACAATATTTTAAGAAATTAATGACAATTACAGAAATATTGTGAGAAAACTATGAAATTTACCAAAAAATTAGAAATCAATGGAAATTACAAAAATATTAGCAATCCTTGAATATTACACAAATTTTGAGAGAAAACCATGAAAAATACAAAACTGTTATAAGTAGTAACTGTATATAACACAAAAATATTATGAGTTATCACTGTAAATCATAGAAATATTATAAGAGTCCACTAGAAATCACAAAAACGTTTTAGAAAGGTGTACAACTGCCTTAGAGATGAGCGGGCCGCCCGAAATCCGTCAAAGTTCGCGGGTCGAATAAGGTCGGCCCATTGCTTATGCAGGCGGATATTTAAAAAACCTTGCGTTTTGAAAAAACGGGCGGGCGGACTCCCTATCGGTCAAAATAAAAGTGGGCACGGGCAGGTTCACTGATTCATTGAAACAAGCGTATGTTGGCATACGGTGTTACACCCGCGGGATATTTCAAGCGTGGGCTAGAACCCTACAAACCTCCACGGGCGGGTTATTGGGTACGACGCGCGCACTTATTTCGGGTCGGATTATGAAATAGCAACATATATTGGGCGCGAGCTTGTAACGTATAAATTTAACAGTCGCAAGACGGTATAACAACAACAGTGCAAAAACCTCCATTGTTAAGGCGGTAACTGCCCGCGATATTTATCGTTTACACATTAATTAATAATATTGTTATACGTCATTTACTCGGACCAAATATACTCGTCTGGCTTGGCTGTACTAGCAACAGCGCAATTTGAGAAATATCCTATATTAGACGATATACTTGAACGTCGATGTTCCGTCATCTACAGTTAAGAAAAATCTAGTAATAGGAAAGGCAGACGCAGTGCGCTACCTTAGAGCGAGACTCAAGCGAATCTAAATACGGGTCATTCCACGTGAAATCGTCAAGCGTTGTTGGTCGATAGTAACGGATTTCGCCCAAATTTTTTTCCCTGGTTTATTTACCGTAAATATGAAGCATCCTGGAGTTTAGCGAGCTAATTTCAAAAATTCGAAAAGTTATGATTTTTTGAAATTTCATGCATTTTGGCTAGAGTTTCGTTACTTAATAAACATTTTTTTTAGTAACATGATTCGTAAAGCTCTTCAAAATGTGGAAATTGGTACTCATAGCTCAAAAGACTTACAGATACCGAATTTGGCTTCCAATTTACTCTATGGGCTCTAGTTTTTGATATAAGAGCGGTTTGGGGGGTAGCGCAAAACATCGTTTTTACAAAGGGGTCCATCTCAGAATTCCATACAAATTTCAAATAAGCACCTCCTTGCACATGGAAAGGTCCCTCCTAAATTTGGTGTTGGCGAACAAATTATTTTTATCAAAACGAATTTTTTGAAATTTGCCAATTTTCGCGTTATTCGCAAAACTGCGGTGTATGAGCTGGATAGAGGGGTGGCACTTATCATTTATTTAACGAAATATGCCACATCCAAATTCAACCAAAAGTTCAAATAAGCACCTGCTTACGTATAGAAAGGCCTCTGTCAAATTTGGTGTTGTCGACGAAACTATTTATATCAAAACGAATTTTTTTGAAATTGGCCATTTTTAGCATCTTTCGCAAAGCTTCAGTGTGTGAGCTGAGGCGGGGTGGCCCTTAATATTTAAAGATCCCTTCCAAAATTACCAGAAATTTCGACAAATTTTTATTTCTAGTTTTCAAAGAACTTAATTTTTCATTTTCTATTCTTATTTTCTATGAAATATTTAAAATATTAAATGAAATCAACAGATAATTTTAATTAAAATCCTAATTTACATTTTTTTAAATAGTGTCTTGGCCTTTAATAAACACCATTTGAAAAGTAGTAATGCCTTCCCCTTGGCGATTTTGGACGATTAACAGGGCAAAGTATTTCACACTCTGGAATCCAGTGCTCATCTTTTCGATTGGGAAGAAGTTGAGATACCGTGAGAGTGAATGAAACTGATTAGTTATTCTTGATATTTTTCATTTGTTTACACAACAATTTTAAAATACATATTATCAAATTATAAATACGGTAGCTCATTAGTGTATTTATAATTAAAATTTATAAAAATTTAATTAATAATAAATTAATTAGTACTGTTTATATACATTAGAGGGCATACCAGTATCATAGTAGAAAACAGGGTTTCCTGTCAGAAAACGCTAGCACGCATGAAGGTACAAGTAGTCTAACCCGTGTAAATATATAAACTGTGATAATAGTAGGAAACCTGGAAATTGCGCGAAACGTATTGTAATAACCTTACTGTATAGTGTATAAGCAGGCGACGCGTCGATTAGTACGGACTTATTTCCCGACATATATATATATATATATATATATATATATATATATATATATATATATATATATATATATATAATCATTGGGGACGGACGAACGGTCTATATATATATATATATATATATATATATATATAGACCGTTCGTCCGTCCCCAATGATTGCATTGCTAGATGCTGAAAATTTTGAATGTTGCCTTTTTCGTAAAATATTAAGTGCCACTCCGCCTCAGCGAAAGATGCTAAAAATGGCCAATTTCAAAAAAATTCGTTTTGATTTACATAGTTTCGTCGCCAACACCAAATTTGACAGAGGCCTTTCTATACGTAAGCAGGTGCTTATTTGAACTTTTGGTTGAATTTGGATGTGGCATATTTCGTTAAATAAATGATAAGTGCCACCCCTCTATCCAGCTCATACACCGCAGTTTTGCGAAAAACGCGAAAATTGGCAAATTTAAAAAAATTCGTTTTGATAAAAATAATTTGTTCGCCAACACCAAATTTAAGAGGGATTTTTCCATGTGCAAGGAGATGCTTATGTGAAATTTTTATTCAATTCTGAGATGGACCCCTTTGTAAAAACGATGTTTTGCGCTACCCCACCGAACAGCTCTTATAACAAAAACTAGAGCCCTTGGAGTAAATTGGAAGCCAAATTCGGAATCTGTAGGTCTTTTGAGCTATGAGTACCAATTTACATATTTTGAAGATCCTTACGAATCATGTTACTAAAAAAAATGTTTATTAAGTAACGAAATTCTAGCCAAAATGCATGAAATTTCAAAAAATCATAACTTTTCGAATTTTTTCATATTTACGGTAAATAAACCAGGGAAAAAAATTTGGGCGAAATCCGTTACTATCGAGCAACAAAGCTTGACGATTTCACGTGGAATGACCCATACCTTTATTTGAGAGAAATGAGTTTTCAGTTTTAAATCTAGAATAATAACAATGATAATCTTATAATGGATGTTTACAAAAAGATGGTTTAAATTGATATTAAAAGTGACGTATTAAGTCATTCTAATGTAAACTCATTTGAGGATTCTTATTTCGAAATACTTTCAAAAGTAACGTATCTCGACATGCTTGATTCTTGCTATCAGGTAGCGAGCGCCGCGTAGACGGCAATCTCGACTAATCCCACGCATTTAGGGAGGGAGGGGATAAAAGGGTCTCATGAGGTCAAATGAGTTGGTCATACTTCCTTTGGTATCCCACCGATGGGCGTAGTCTTAAACATCTCTCGACCCCGATTACCTATTTATGAATGTCCCCTTATTATATTTCTACGACTGGCTCTGGTTTTCCCAAGTTCGCTATTGCTCTCTGGTATTGCCCAACTATCCGAACACCTTCTCGAACTTTCCATACGTGAAAGAACCCCAACGACCCCGTAGCGAACCCTTGTTCTAAAAGGGATAAAAAGACGGGTCACACGTGTCTCTTCCTTCTTTTTGATCCCATGCCATGAAGCTGACTGGACCTCTTCACCAACCTCCGAACTCAAGCCGAGTTTACGGCGTTTAACCGAAATTCCAAGTTTGCGTCCGATATTCTCCGCGAGTATGAACTATGAACCGTGTACTGCGCTTTGGAAGAGTGTTATTCGGGCTTCAATCCGCGGGATCACATGACCGTCCACAAACCTCCACGTTGCAACTTACGTAAGAACGATTTAATTCATTGGGTACCAGAGAGCCATGTCGATTATATTTCTCCTGGTGATTAATGATTTCATTTAAATGTGAATGTTTTATGTTACTAATAATTTTGCGTATACGAAAATACAAGTCTACCATTAAATTTATTTTTTGATTACTTTACAATGCTGGCACTTTAATCCTAGAAATACTAAAACCTACCCCTATAAAACTTCAACGACGGAATTAACTTACCATTTATTAAATTACTTAAAAAGTGTCACATGTCCCACTGAACGGTGAACCCACTAGCCTCGTGAGTTCAATTGTTAGAGTGAATGGTATGTTCATGTCATAACCGACCAAAAGTAATTGTAACGGTGACGACCATATTGTAGCGCGTATTCAACCCAGTTTGAGAAAAGAAACAACTTGTAATCCGACTTTGTTTGACATATAATAAGCACATTTCATTAACTTTGCAAATTTTCCAAAACTCGGACCACATTGGCCTTCGAGTCAAAAATACCGTTGGAATTTCTGGCTATTTAAAGTGTTTTTTTATATTTTTGACTCCAAGTCAATATATATTTTATTATCGCGGTCTTCAGCAATATGATTTTATTATCGCGGATACAAACCATGCTGCATTACGAAACACAGGCGTCAGCCCTCAATTTTTAAATTTGATTTTATATACAAAATTATACATGTATGACCTTACAACCGCCTGCACTTACAAGGAGACATCCCGCAGTGTAACCCACCGATTTTGTTCAAACTCGGGGAATTGGTAGACCTTCATGTATCAAGAAAAATCCTAAAGGGAATTTATTCAATTGGCAACCGTTTTGCCATGGCAACGAAAAAAAATGTTTTTGACTACAAAAAATGGAAATTTTCCCATTGAAAATAACATGGTATTCTGACCGATTCTAGGGCCCCCCTGTGAAAAATTTGAACAAATTTCAAAATTTCGAAAATGTCAAAAAAATAAATAAAAATTGACAATAAAAGCATCAAAATTGATCAACTTTTGATCAATTTGAGGTTAAAATCCCATGTTATTTTCAATGGGAAAATTTAATATTTTGTATTGTCAAAAACATTTTTCGTTGCCATGGCAAAATGGTTGTCCATTGAATAAATTCCCTTTAGGATTTTTCATTGTACATGAACGTCTACCAATCCCCCGAGTTGGAACAAAATCGGTGGGTTACACTTCGGGATGTCTCCCTGTTAATAAAATTCACCATAATAAGCCCGTTGTTTCACTTAATAAACATTTCAAACACAATAACGCCAATCTGCAAAATGTATTCTTACGGGCGCCATTGGTGGCCTGCATTTGATAAAACACTTTCCTTTCGGGAAGAAGCCCGATATCGTAAACGGGCAATAGCCCGTAGCCAAATATGACCCGTTTCACGTTTTTCAAACATCATTAACAGGGATTGTGCCCATAGGGACTCGGCCCGCGGGCGTTTGAGCCCGCTAAAAGTGGTGCGCCCACTCACCTCTAAACTGCCTTAAGAAATTACTGGAAATCGCAGAAGAATATGAGTGATCAAAAGAAATCACGGAAGAATTTTGAGGAATCAAAAACAAAAAACAACGGCATGTGGAGAGCAATCAACGGGAACATTCGCTTTTAAACATTTTTGAAAAACGTCTGCGCTCACCAGTCCTGATTTCGTTTCTTCCAATGTTCACCCCAAATCATACGAACCACCTTCGCCTTTGAACAACATTAAGAAGCTCTCATGATAAAAATAGCAAACTTCCCATGAGCCTCTGCGCATTTTTCTTATTCTAGATTTGGCTTGTTGTTGGTAGACCTCAATTTCATTTTCGTAAAGAAATATTCGCGAATTTAGTTTTTTTTGCCCAAGAAGCACATTATTTGCTTATCTGTCTTTGCCACCAATAACCTCAAACATTTTGTGAAATCCGAAAATAGGAATGTTAAATTTTCAGAATATTTACTTTTTAACAACTTATTATTTGTATCAGAAGTTTTTAAACTTCCATTACATATAAATATATAAGTATATCAAACAATATCGAGTCCCATGAATCATACATTTATTCTAAATAATTAATTAATTTAATGAAAATTACTAATAACAATTCAATAATTAGTTTTTATTAGCCGCACTATTTGCTAATAAGTCATTCTTTCTGTAGCCAATCAAGACCTTTTTTGAATACGCTACAGCGTGAGCTTAAGAAGAGTGATGTTTCCCTCGAATAACTTTAGTAAACTAGAAAGATAGATACTGATCTCGTACGAGTTATAGATGATTTACTTTTGGTACTATGTAATGTCATAATACCGTTAATAACAAATTCTTAAATTTTGCATCATCAGTAACCATCAAATTAAGGTTAATTTATGTCACTCAGAGTCGAGATTTGGTATATTTTGTAGAAGTCATATTCGAAAAGTATCCGTTAGAATGGTTTGAAGGCAGTCCATTGTTTGTCAGCCGATGACACGCTCTTCTCGGCTTCCGGCTTCGAGGGAGGAAAACCTTTAATTAATGGTGTCTCAGCCAGCTCGCGGGACTCCATCCGTCGCCTCGGGGAAATCGAAGGTCCGGAAAGAAGCGTCGCTTTCTCTACACGTTGCTGGGATATACTTCACAAGTCTGCCCACGTACCACCAGGATCGGGAGTACAGCTTTTGTTGGCATTAGTATTGGAGTACAATCTGTGAAACGTTAAACAGTAGAGCGATCTAATTAGTGGTTTGGGCTTCTGTAGTAGATGCGCCGCGTTAGAAAGGCGTCACCCGAAAGATAGTTTGGCCCTTGGCTCACTCTACGCTTAAAAATCAATAGCTAACATCGTATGATCGAAGTAAGTTTTACAACTCACACTCATTCTGGTAAGCCAGGTTCGACTGCGCTGTTTCGCGAGTTTTACGAATAGGGTTCGTGCTATTTTTTTTGGTAAACCAGGTCACACGGTCAGCGGCGTATTCAGACCTGTGGTCGCCCGGTGCGAACCATGAAAGATGCGCCCCCCCCCCCTCATATGATTTTCATAATTTCATATCAAATATAAGTTAGTTAAAAAAATTGTCATTTGTTTTAACAACATTACAATACTTCAATTTTACGAGATTTTTCAGTGGCAAAACAGTCGATTATTTTATCGAAATCAATTTTGGACGAGAGGTCATTTTCTATTGGCCCATTGTGTGTATGATTTCATTAGTTTTAGCTTCGAAAAACGGCGCTCACAACTTGCTACTGAAATTGCAACTGTTAAGAATATTCTAAGAATGACAGTTATGTTGCGACCACTTTCAATCAATTCCCCATTCTCCAAGTTCATTTTCCAGTTCTGCTGTAGCCGATTTATAAATTGTGAGCTGTCTTCGTAATCTTTTAACTTCCTCTACCATTTCTAGAGCGTTAAGCTCTGAGTTGACAGAGCAAACATAATCTATTTGGTCATGAATGTACTGATCATCGTCAACACTAGAGACACCGAAATTCTCTAAAACCCAAAACGATTCGAAAATTCTTTTAACTGTTGCGATCTCTGAATATAGCTTCTCAATTCGCTTCCAGCTGCTCTCGTTCAATTTCTTGTAGTAGAGTAAGTCCAGCATCTCTCGCATTTTATCTAGCCATTCGTTTTCGGTGACGTATTCTTCTCTCCCACGATACATCATTGGAACGACAACTTGTTAGAGCCTTTTCTTTCGCATTTTTGACCAAAGTGTCTCTATTTTCGGTAAAATATTTCGATAAAGCTTCGATCTTTTGATGACACATATCCAAGGCCAATCCTCGCTTTTGTAGAAACAGTTGAGCATCATTGACTTCATTCAAAATAGGTGCCCAGAAGTACAAAAATTCAAGAAAGAGTAATTTAGAACACTTGCTTTGATAAATCCTGCGTCATTTCTGGTTTCTATCGTTTCATTTCTTAACTCTTCCAACGTGTCTATTATAGTATCAACGTGGCCAGCCAGAGCCTGAACTGCAACGTGTCTAGAACTCCATCTTGTTTCGGCTACTCGTTTAACTCTAATTGGATCTCGTGTAGTCAATATATAGCATCTATGCGTAGACTTTGAAAAAAATGTGTATAACCTTCCAAGAGTTCCAAAGAATGTACTAGCTGCATGTACGCCAGCTCAATTCAACGAATGATTGTTACAAGGGATAAAAAACGCTTAAGGGTTTATATCTGTTATCCGCTTTTTTACTCCACTTATATGTCCAGGAATTGTTGCTGCACTGTCATACCCTTGACCATAACAACTTAGGATATCGAGGCCGTCTGCGACAAGTTTATTACACATCTGTGTTGATGTTTCTTTAGCAGATTTCCCACCTATTGGAAGGAAGTCAATAAACGACTCAAAAACTTCTACGTTTTCGCCATCAATATCCACAAAACGTATAACTTGTGACATTTAATCGACATGAGATACATCGGTTGTGCTGTCAAATATGATAGAACAGTACTTTGCTTTCGATCATCAACCAAAAATTGAGAAATATGCCCCCAGTCTTTCGGAACCCGTTGAAAGCGCCCCCAGTAAATACGCCACTGTACAATATAATTCGAAGCGTTATTTCGATTTTACTATCGCCGAAGGTTCATGCAATATTTCGTGGTCCTTTACTTCAGTAGGACTTGCAAATTTATTTACTCTTTGGTTTTAAAAAATCTGTTAATGCTCATTCCTATTTTATTGGTATTTTCTGAAGCGTCACCCATAAAGTCGATTTTCGAAATATAGTTAAGGTACCCTACGTGAAAACAATATATTTCAAAAAATAGGAAGTCCATAACTGAAATGTTTACAAAATTAATGAGATATAATTAGCTAACTATTTATAATGGTTTGTATAAAACTAAAACCGTTAAATGAGTAGGATTTTGATAGCAAATCCACTATTTATACAGGCAACTAGGTTGGCAGGTTTGCCAGAGAATCCTTTTATGAGGCTTCCTAACTCATCAAAAATCGGACCAAACCTACTGCCCCTCTATACACAAAACTAAAAACCACAAAAGTTGTATTTTATAGAATGATCTATTATGGTTTACAGCTCGTACGCCCTACTTTGAATAAAGTAGCTTTGAAACCCTTTTCAAAAGCTTGATTTAAAGCGAGAATGAGCTAAGAGAAAGGTGGTCTACTAACACGCACTACAATCTGTTTTTACGTAACTAGCGCCAATCACCCCTCGCTTCTTTGATACGTGGTGGAAGAAATCTGAAATTCGTTAAACCACACGAATAGCAATAATAATCAGCTAGGCTAATACCAAGTCATCTATAGCGACTTTTATGACCCTTAATAGGCGAAACTATAAAGTCCAGGGGGGGGGGGGCTGAAAAGATGGTAGTCACGTGACTTTTTTGAGAACGACAGCGCCATCTATCCTAGGAAATACGAACTATTAATCACTTTATTTTGCTAATGGTGGTTTAAATTTTTATCGATTCGTCTAAACTATCTATTTACTAGTATTATTTAAAACATTTTGTAATAGAAAAGTGTAAGTTAATTATCTGTCTGCAGTATCTGGAAGGAATATTTTTTTCTTTAACGTCACACGGCCAACTATGAACATGAGTTACCGAATCGAAGTTGACTGTGAAAAGGTAGTCACGTGATTTTGTTTTCCCATTTTAACAAGTTGGTTAAGACCAAATTTACTTGATAGTTTCGCCTATTCAGGTGGCCGGGTTAGATTGAGTAGGAGGGTGGTTCATACTTTGTATAAGGGAACCGCTTAAAACGGTCATTGATGGTTTGATTTAATGTATCATTTGGTGTGTTGGGTATAAGAATAGCTGATTATTATTATATATTTTATATCATTTATTAAATGATATTTTAACTATAAGTATTTATGTGATTTCGATTTACTTCAAAAAGCTTACCATTTACAGTTTGGGTTTCCTAATTAGGTTTTATTAGAAGTGCTTTAACACTAAGCGACGAGATTGTCCAAGCCCGCCTCAACCTTTTGAAACAAGATGGCACAGGCCATAATAGCAGCTTGACCCCTACCCTTTACTATCGTAATTGTGGCCTCAATGCTGTAATTGTGGCGTCAATGCTCGCTTAGAAATCAAGGGTTCAAAGTTACGGGCCCCCGACGGCTCAAACGGGTATCGCGTCTGATATTTTTTCATACCAACAGAACGAAGTATCAATTAAATTTTTATCAAGTGCCATTGAGGACCTACAAGTAACTTTTGCATTTGGGGGACAAAAAAAAACCCTTTTATTAATAACAACGTTGCTGCTTTGACATGGTTAGATAGAGGGAACTAATACCAATCGAAGGACACATCAATTAAATTTTAATCGAGTGCCTTGATGAGTAATCGACTTTTCGCGGAGTCCCTTTCGGAGTTGGCGCCGCGGTGTACTCACCACGGCCAGCCACCACCACCGATAACGTCAAGAGTGAAAATAACCCCCTCAATCCCTCTAAAACTAGTGGGGCTAGGCTAAAAATACCCAGACAACCTCTCTTAAATATTAACCGCCTGCAGAATACCAGCCAAAACCGGAGCTATTTCCATCATCAAGACAATGAATATAATAAGAATACGCAAATAAATACCTAACTGGAAGACAGATAAAATATCACACAGCGTATATGATGGGCATTTTATAATCTCCGGGGCATAGGATATACAAAAGTAGACTTTAACGTCAACTAACCTATCAGGAAAATATACCGTAGAACTTCAAGTCTGGACCTTCTTGGTCGTAAAAGTACTAACGCGATTGAAACTGGCAGAAGTAGTGGTACGCTGGTCGTAATCCGGGGCCAATAGAATACCTCCGTTCCCTGAAGAATTAGCTCCAGCGTATTCGTTAAGTCTTGAAAGTAAAAAATTATAGAGACAATCTTTAGGACATGGACGAAGAAATCTGTTTGAGGGACACGCCGCGAATCAAGGAAGAGTTCCGCAAAGATACAGCACGAATTTCCGGTAATAAAATTCGAATTTCGCGTATTTGCTGTTGAATTCCTAAAGGTTCCTAAGCGTGTGATATTAATGCATTTCAGAAATATCTATTGCGTAAGTTTCAATGTGATGTAACTTATTATTTTTAAGATTCATTATAGTCTTATGCTTCTAACAATCATCATATCGCACGTTTATGTACGTCAACATGTTCTATACTTACCCTGGACTCACCAAACGGAATTCATTTAGGTATGCCTAACTTGTACTACTAAAAATAATTTACTTAAACGGTTTTTAAATCTTATCTATGTGAATTAATAGTTATAATTTTAAAATATAAAGCAATAAATGATATTTTCTAAAATTAGATAACGCGCGGGTATACTTAGATATTCAACCGTAAACAGGTCAAATTTGAAATTCCCACTGCCCATTTACCGTATATTTGTGCAAGTATCTTTTCGACAAATGAACCAGATATTTGTCCTAGGAGCAACAAACACAACACCCCACACAAGGAGAACGCAACCCGTCTAAAGTCGTGGATTTTCTTGTGTACGTTTTTCATTGGCTAGACGCTTTAGCACCTGCTGCCGTCGGAAGGGGAAAATTCAGAAATTCTCTTTCCCCCCGCCCGTAAAACGTTCAGCGTAAAGGCTCGTGACGCTCGTCCAATGAAATTCGTACACAACCCTTCGTTAGCGTGTTTAAAGGCTAGTGTTTGTTGCTCCTAGCTGCAACTGAGTAAAGGTGGAGTAACGGCGCCAGCTAATCCGAGGTAGTGCCTATGATCTAGCGTCTGCTAGAGACAAATTAAAAAGTCATAAGAACTTTTTTCTGAAATAAACTTATCAAAGTATAAGCAAACGATGCAAAAATATATTAAAATGCAAGTATAATTATTTATAAATAAAAGTCAAATAGTTCTTCTTATAAATTCAGCTATGCTTCCCGAACTTGGTTTTATATTGCTCTTACGTCACGATGTCATAGCTTTATTAGAACAGTTTTGACACGCGCGGTTTGCACGCGCACATTAAAATCCGCGGTTTCTCGCGCCCTAACCGCGCCCTCATATTATTTCCAAAGTTAAAGTTGTGACGTAGTACCTACATTCAAACAAGAAGGCCACGCTAATTTATAAAAACACCAATTTACAACGATGAGAAAAACTAAAAGCGTCGGCTTAAGCCGCTACCTATCTAGGTTTCAATGGCGAACAAAAGGGGGCGTAGCGATAGTTTTCGATCGCGAATTTTGTCACAGCTGTTGGGTATTAGCCTAGCTGATTATTACTAGTATTATTATTACTTATACTTTAAAATATTATTATCAACATTTAATTGACCTTTATTAGCAGATGGTGTTTTTATAAAACATTTTTCCACTTTCGAACTTTCAATTCTGGCAGTGAAATCTGAACTATAAACGGAGCACGAAATGAAATCTGAACTATAAACGGAGCACGAAATGAAATCTGAACTATAAACGGAGCACGAAATGAAATCTGAACTATGAACGGAGCACGAAATGAAATCTGAACTATGAACGGAGCACGAAATGAAATCTGAACTATGAACGGAGCACGAAATGAAATCTGAACTATGAACGGAGCACCAAATGAAATCTGAACTATAAACGGAGCACGAAATGAAATCTGAACTATGAACGGAGCACCAAATGAAATCTGAACTATGCACGGAGCGCGAAATGAAATCTGAACTATGAACGGAGCACGAAATGAAATCTGAACTATGAACGGAGCACGAAATGAAATCTGAACTATAAACGGAGCAAGAAATGATATCTGAACTATAAACGGAGCACGAAATGTAAATCGATAACCAATAAAATTTTATCCTTAACACATCTACTTTTTCTTTTTGAAGTCAGACCTACCTCGTGGCAAAAAGTGCATAGCGAATCCCTCCGTAGATTTCTTAGTCCGTGTTAAAGGCAGATAAAATGTATTTTTCTTTCCGAACGTAAAACGGTGAGTAAGAAATACACCCCCTCGTAAGCTTTTATGCAGGGATCAAAAGGTCTTTGTGATTCTAGAAATATTGATTCTGCGGCATGGAAGGTTGTGCGAGAAATTTCTCGTTTAAATAATATTATGATGATAAGGAACTTGGAAAAGCAACAACGGGAAACCTTGGAAAGCGCCCAAACTTATTACCTTTATTCCCAAAATGAAAATTACTTACTAAAATGGTGGAAACAAATTTAAATGAATCTCCCATAAAAGAGCCTACCCTGCAGAAATTCCCCGCGAAATTTGCATCAAATTTGCTTTCCCCACCAATTTAGAGATTATGCTCTTGCGCTTTTTCCCATTTGATTACCTTTTCTCTGAAAAACCACAAAATGCGTCATTTTCTGTGCGGAATTCAATAAAATATGAGATTTGGCAACTAAATCTTTTTACCATAAAGAAAAACCGCTCCATTTTACTTGAAGAATTCGGTATTTAAAACTAGGCTTTGTCAGAAATATTTCCAAGCTGGATTACCTAAAAATAACATACAAATAAGCTTATATATTTCAAAATGGATTATGTTTAAATTTAAAAATATGTTATTTTTTTAATTTCAAAATGGGTTTGTTTAAAATTTGAAAATTATTTTTGTTTAACACTTGAAAATGAGCTTGTTTAATATTTGAAAATGTGTTTAAAAAAGGTAAAAACGAATTAAAATGGAATTCAAATAGGCGGAGTTTTCATCGGTAGGCTGTTTCGCCCTAATTGGAGCTCATCAGTACCGCGCAAGGAATTTAGTTTGCATTTTTGAGCGGTAAAATAAGCGCTCCTCTCTTTCCGCTCTTTTTGAGCGGTAAAATAAGCGCTCCTCTCTTTCCTCTCTTTTTTGAGCGGTAAAATAAGCGCTCCTCTCTTTCCGCTCTTTTTGAGCGGTAAAATAAGCGCTCCTCTCTTTCCGCTCTTTTTGAGCGGTAAAATAAGCGCTCCTCTCTTTCCGCTCTTTTTGAGCGGTAAAATAAGCGCTCCTCTCTTTTCGCCCTTTTTTGAGTACTGAAATAAGCGCTCCTCTCTTTCCGCTCTTTTTGAGCGGTAAAATAAGCGCTCCTCTCTTTTCGCCCTTTTTTGAGTACTGAAATAAGCGCTCCTCTCTTTCCGCTCTTTTTGAGCGGTAAAATAAGCGCTCCTCTCTTTCCTCTCTTTTTTGAGCGGTAAAATAAGCGCTCCTCTCTTTCCGCTCTTTTTGAGCGGTAAAATAAGCGCTCCTCTCTTTCCGCTCTTTTTGAGCGGTAAAATAAGCGCTCCTCTCTTTCCGCTCTTTTTGAGCGGTAAAATAAGCGCTCCTCTCTTTTCGCCCTTTTTTGAGTACTGAAATAAGCGCTCCTCTCTTTCCGCTCTTTTTGAGCGGTAAAATAAGCGCTCCTCTCTTTCCTCTCTTTTTTGAGCGGTAAAATAAGCGCTCCTCTCTTTCCGCTCTTTTTGAGCGGTAAAATAAGCGCTCCTCTCTTTCCGCTCTTTTTGAGCGGTAAAATAAGCGCTCCTCTCTTTCCGCTCTTTTTGAGCGGTAAAATAAGCGCTCCTCTCTTTTCGCCCTTTTTTGAGTACTGAAATAAGCGCTCCTCTCTTTCCGCTCTTTTTGAGCGGTAAAATAAGCGCTCCTCTCTTTCCTCTCTTTTTTGAGCGGTAAAATAAGCGCTCCTCTCTTTCCGCTCTTTTTGAGCGGTAAAATAAGCGCTCCTCTCTTTTCGCCCTTTTTTGAGTACTGAAATAAGCGCTCCTCTCTTTCCGCTCTTTTTGAGCGGTAAAATAAGCGCTCCTCTCTTTCCGCTCTTTTTGAGCGGTAAAATAAGCGCTCCTCTCTTTCCGCTCTTTTTGAGCGGTAAAATAAGCGCTCCTCTCTTTTCGCCCTTTTTTGAGTACTGAAATAAGCGCTCCTCTCTTTCCGCTCTTTTTGAGCGGTAAAATAAGGGATCATCTCTTTGCGCTCTTTTTTGAGCGGTAAAATTGACGTTCCTCTCATTTACGTTTCGCGCTCTTTTAAAAAAAAGAAATTTACGCTCAATTTCGCTCATAATAACAAAAGCGCTCACAGTGAGAAGAGCGCCCCTCATCATTGCGAGCGTTGTTGGTTACGGGCTTAAATTGCGAAGCCCTTCATTCGACCTAAGCCAACAGTTCCCTACACTTACTGACATTACCGTGATCCTCTAATTGTCAAACTTAATGTTATTACGTTACTTATAGTATGAGGTATATCACTTTTAGTTAAAGTAAAGGGGAGACGTTTCTAAGTAAGATAAGTGGGCGGTGTGTGTAAAATTCAAAAGAGACGAGCAAATGCTTGCGTATGAGTTTGAGAGAGAGATGAGTTACGGATTTTTGGAAGTATGTTAATTGTTCTCCGTGCCCTAAATACGTTCATAATTATATTTCGTATAAATATTACCTGAACCTACAATCACAACCTTTTTACTTTTACGTTATTATTCCGGAGTAACATCATTTGCTTACGTCATAAAAAAAGTTTAAAGAAAACTTGATTCTAATCTAAGGTAGCGTCGCTTTTCTAGCGTAAATATTTTAATTTATCGCCTAAAAAGGTACAGAAATATCTTGGGTGATAGAAGTAATGAAAATTCTCTATTATATTTTTATAAATTGGTGGCTGACCGTTGGTATTATTTTGTCGTCGTGGAAAAACGTCGTGGTCCTTTGAAAAATAAATCAATCAATACGGAACCGGGCGTAATAGGATTTCGCGTTGAAATCAATTTCATTAAAAGCATTTGACGAGCGAACTACTTTACGTACGAGGAAACTAGCCCCATAACGCGGGATATAAATGTTTTCTTTGAGTTTAGGATTTGCCGCTGTCGCTACAAAATAACGCGGGGCTGCGCTTATAACGTAACGGGCTTTTAAGGTTAATCGCGCTCCTCCCGAATTTATGGCGGCTATTTTGTCTCGGATTACACAGCCTCACATCGAGCGTCGACGCTATTAACGGCTTTTAAAGGCCTTCGACACGACGAGATTCAGCAGGACGAACAAGTTGATCGCTCACCTTTAACATATCCTTTGTGTGGTTTTCACCACAACCACTTCTTAGCTTCATTGTCACGTTAAGGTAGTTAAGTCACGTGTCTAGTTATTAATGTTTTTTAAATATTTCACATCTTCTTAATTTACGATAGACAGCTTAATAATAATAATAATAATAATAATAATAATAATAATAATAATAATAATAATAATAATAATAATAATAATAATAATAATAATAATAATAATAATAATAATAATCAGATAGGCTAATACCCAAGGCATCTCCTTAGGCCCAAGTCATCAAGCGACTTTTAAATCCATTAATTCAGGTGGCCGGGTTACAATGCTTAGGAGGGTGGTGGCAAGCCCTTCACGCCACGCGAGCCAACAGCTCCGTACACTAACTATTACCGTTAACCTTAAAACGTTTTTATGGAAGGGGAAACCAAAGATCTCGGCGGAAAACCCCTTAAACCAGTGGGGAGAGAACTTGCAAACTCAACGCGGAATGAGTAGTTCCGAGATTCCACCCAGTGCCGCAAGCTAGGATCGAACCCCGCTTCTCTTGCTGTGAGGCGAACAGGGCCGTAACCAGGGGGGGTGGTCGGGCCGTGCCCACCCTGAACCGTATGGTTGTATGTACAATTTTTTATTATTTTTTATTTGTTTCCATTGCGTGCCCCCCCTGAAATCAAATCCTGGTTACGGTGCTGGAGGCGAAAGTGCTGTTTTCGAAGAGTAACTTAACCTGTCGAATGAATAAGGATTTACTGTTGTTTCGTATACCGGTGTGATTTCGGCGAGGAATTCAGATTTCATGATTCTTGAAAAAACATACGCTAGTTTTATGGCGCTTGATATTTTTGTGTTGACTACCCAGACTACCTTGTACCTTCTCAAACTTAGAGAAAAGCTTTGAATTTAGACTTCTAACAGCCATAGTCACCAACTGGCCCTCAAGGGGTCGGAGAGTGCAATAACTGGTGGCTTTACCGGGGAGTCGGGGTCCGGCTCTTGTAACCCGTAAGGGCGGTGGCGCACTGGGAGATGTTAGCTCCGTCCAAAGGGTCCTATCTCCGACCTCCGACTTCGGTCAGGTGTGGGCTGGATACTGGGCTTCGGCCCAGGCTAATGGAGAGGGGCCGGGCAAACTGGCCGCCTCGGCGGATTGGGTAGCCTGCTGTGGGGCTGCGGGCCTCCGTATGAGGGCACGGCGGACCCATCTCCCGGCCTTTTGGGCTCCCACCGGAATCTCCGGTGCCAGCTGTGCCGGGTTATGCGGGCTGCTGTGTGCCCGCCGTTCCCCTTTAGGAGCTCTCTCCAAAGGGCTTGGCTCCCTGCCTTTGTAGGTGGGGTGTCGGCCGGCGTTGCTAGAGCATCCGTTCTCTATCCCACTGCTGTGTGCGAAGTGGCGGGCTGGTCGTCCCATTGTTGCACATTCTGCTGGGTTGAGCGGCTTGCGTCGAGGGTGCGACCATCAGTAGTGGGGTTCTGCTACCCATGCTGGTTTTGTCACCTGTCCGGGCTTGTGGACGCTGGCGTAGGGCATTCTGATGATAGGCCTCCGGTGGTGTGGTTCTTTTCTTACCGGTACACCGGGCTATAAATTCTGACAACATAGTCACCAACTCGAATCACATTGCGGTTCATGTCAAAATTCTCAGATCACGGTCAAATTTGAGGGCTACTGCTAATTTCGTAGTCATCAGCGTAAAAAGTGTCTCGGATCACAGATCAATGTCGAAATATTGACCCACTAGTTAAACCTCCGAATTTGGCGGATTACGATCAAAATAACTTTCTTGACACTAGAAAATAGGAAGTAAAATGGCGGACGGTCTATTGAATTGGGGGTTAGAAGAGCTCGATCTTTTTGACAATTTAGATGAAATCGAAGTGATTAGGCGGCCTAGAAGGATTTTTCACAATAAACGCAATGATCTTAATTATTTAGACGATTATGAATTTCTACAGCGTTATCGTTTAACAAAAGATACTGTAGTTCAAATAGTAGAAATGGTTAGGCCTAGGATAGAATACGCCACTGACAGAAACAACGCATTATCTCCGTCGCTTCAAGTGCTTATTGCATTACGATTCTACGCAACAGTAACATTTCAAATAGTATGTGGTGATTTATAATATAATTTATAATTGCTATATGAATATAATTTATAATAGCTTCATGAATAGTATTTATAATAGCTATATGAATATATTTTATAATAGCTATATGAATATAATTTATAATAGCTATATGAATATTATTTAAAATAGCTATATGAATATAATTTAAAATAGCTATATGAATATAATTTAAAATAGCTATATGAATATAATTTATTATAGCCATATGAATTTAATTTATAATAGCTATATGAATATAATTTATAATAGAACTATATTCATATAACAATTTTAAATTATATTCATATAACAGTTTTTAATAATATTCATATAACTATTTTAAATAATATTCATATAACTATTTTAAATTATATTCTGGCAAACTGAATTCCTGGAGTGTTGTGAAAATTTACTGTTATTTTATCCCAAACTTTCTCATTTTGGTTGACACTAACCGCGTTGGTTTTCTTGTTCTCTATAATGGCTGGAAGAATATTAAACAGTTATTAATGCGAATATAGCTGAATTATGTAAGGTAAGGCAACAAAACGTAGTTTGATAATATTAGTTTAATTACAGGACATGTTCTCGTTGGAAAAACGACTTTCAGCATTTAAAAGATTCATGAAAAAAATTACTAAATGCAATTGAAATTTTGTTTATATCTATTACAGCAAAATAATTTTTTATATTTTATACATGGCCCCTACGCGTCAATTTACCCTGGATAGCACCCAGGACACTTCCAATTGCATTTATTATTTAGGTATTATTTATTATCATAATGGCGAAAAACTTTACAACCCAGATCTTTCCTTTAGGATTTTATAACTTTGCTATTATGGCCAAGGCCTAGGTAGTGAGTTTCCTTACCTTTGTGATCTTTTACTAGAGTGACTAGCAATTGTTTTTCAAATTCATTTGAATATGATCTCTTGTTGTTTGTATCATCATATGTCTTATCACTAGTGTCTGACATGATGAATATCACGGTAACTATCTAAATAAAAACCGCAGTTGGCAACTTGACTTTAGAACCACTGTTCGTAAAATTAGCTTTTATAGCAGACGATTATGGTTAGCGAATCAGAGGGGGAATATTTATCGAGTTCGGATCAGTTTTAATCTGTGTGTCGGATCACCTTATCTGTCTAGGATTTCAATTAATGACTACGAATTCCACATTTAACTGATCGTGACCGTTAATTCAGGATCTCGTGAACGAGATCACAGGTCAGTTTTGAACGGCTGTGGTGACTACGGCTGTAACTGGTTTAAAACGATTTCCAAGATTTAAGACCATATGAGGAATTGCCACAGAGCATTTTTAAACCTTCTGAAACCTTCAAGTATACCGTTTTTTAATTCTTTCAAAAACTCAATATCTTATTAAGAAACCTTACTAAGAGCATAATATATTCATAATACCGCATTTATAAACGATTAACTGAAACATTTAAAACCTATTTCATAAACATATATTCTCTTTATAATAATTTTATGATAAACTTTACGTGAAGATGTTTAGAACTTTTAAAACACTTGTTTAAACTGTTCATATGATACAATCTGTAGTCTCACTTAATGCTTTTGATGATCCACATTCAAATCTTAAATAATTAAAATAAAATTATTTATAAGCCAAATGCAACCCGGAATAAATCATTTCCGTTACAAAATTTTATACATTTTCAACCCATCATAATACTTTTTAAACCACAAATTCAATAATTTATTTTTAGGTTAATTTTGACTACGGGTTGGGGGGCTATTGCGTGTACGCGTAAAACCCTATATATGACCTACATCTGTTTCTCACATTTATTTTTTATTTTTCTGGGTCACAGAAAGATGTTAGCACAAGGAGTTGGCTCAATCCATACACATTTTATATATATTCTGCTCGAACGTATCCAAAACTATTAATAAATTA
This sequence comes from Leiobunum rupestre, assembly GCF_980474605.1. NCBI lineage: Eukaryota > Metazoa > Arthropoda > Arachnida > Opiliones > Sclerosomatidae > Leiobunum > Leiobunum rupestre. The sequence continues at coordinate 68,605,877 of NC_143389.1, read as the reverse complement.
AAAAATATATAAAGTATTTGTAGAAGACGAACGGGTCTAAAACACTCAACAGGATTCCCATGAACACCCGCGGGTGGCTATCGATTTTAGCGGGTTTACCCAGTTGCGGCTCGTTAAGGGTATCTATTGGTTTTTTCCCATAGTTTTTGCTTATTGCTACTGGGAATTGGTAAATTTTTGGTATGCGGGTTCCCATCTGTGTCTCGAAAACATATTTCGTTGAATTGCAAAAAATTTAGTGTCTTCTTTACCAGTTTCGTTTTATCCATAACATTATACCCATTTCGTTGAATTGAAATATTCCAACATTTAATTGGTTTAATTTGATATGCCACAAAGGAAGGAGCTTCCGTAATCATTTAATGACCATTTGGGATAAGAAGTTCACGTAGCTGCTGTGTTTTAAAATGGAAAATATGAAATGAAAAATCTCATTGAATGAACTTTCAAGCGACGAAATGGACCCATATTTCTAGGCAAATCTACAGTTCTATGAGTTATATATGTGTTTTTGGTTCTCGCAAATTGTTGGAAAATGTAGTTGCGTAATACATACATTTCAACTGTCCTGGAACTAGCATTGTACACCTTTCCCTCTAAATAACGCTTTTCGCTTGGCACACCACTATTAAGCTTGTTTTCCACTAGCGCGCGTCATAATGTTATTTTCTTTACGCGCGTAAAAACGTTTGAACGTTTCAAAGCTGAGAAACGCGTCGTTGCGCGCGCCAGTGGAAAACAAGCATTAGGTGATTTTAGTTTCACGTGACACGACGTCATCCATGCTATTTCGTATAGAGTAAAAAAATTCGCACAAAAAGGTGGCCATAGCCAAAGCTACGAAATGAAATTACTCTATAGGAGCTCCGAATACTACTTTTAAGCAAACGATCAAATGCGATTTTTAAACTAGCTTTTGAGTAGAAGTAGGAAATGAAGTCTGAATAATTTGGTTAATTATTTTGGATGTCAGTCTCACCAGTAGTTATTAGTTATAGATTTTTGTAAATTTGTTCCAAAACACTGAAAGTTAGATTTATCTAAACGAGCTAGTCATAGATATAAGAAATATATATAAAGGTCTAGATAAATTTCGGGGCGTCTAAGCCTAACATAAAATACGGAATTGACACATAGCAGACACCAAGGAAGGCACGTGACCAAGAGCGCGAGCTCTTAGGCATTTTAGTACTAAGTGCTTGACCTTTCCGCAGGCCGTAGTCTTTAGTATAATTTTTAAGCAGGAGACAATGGCTGTCGCGACGATAGCACGAGTTTTCTTACCGATAGATAGCGCCTTATAAGGATAGCCTGCAGAAATTACGCGTTTCTGCTAGCTGTCAACTCCGTATTCACTCCCTTTAAAATATTTTATCTAGACCTTTATATACGTTTCCTATATCTATGGAGCTAGTAGGCTGGAACAATTCCTTTCTGACAAACAAAAATCAGAAGAAACTAGAGCACTTTCAAATTTTCAGAACATTTTCTATCCCAACAAATACGAAAAATCTAATAAGGCATCTACTTCAATAACTACTAATAATTAATAATAATAAATCCCCAAAACACCACCTTAGGCAAAAGACAGCTATCAACTTTTATTTTCTTAATTTTGGTGGGCGGGTTACACTAGGTAGGAGGGTGGTGGCAAGCCCTTCGTGCCACGGGAGACAATAGCTCCCTACACTCACTCTAACCGTTAACCTTTAGAAGTTTTTATGAAGATGGAAAAACAGAGCGCTTGAAAAAATTTAACAATCGCCAACAGTCAGCCCATCAAGCCAAACTCTATCAGGTCATATCTTTGACTTTCATTTAAAAGTAAAAAGCGCTACGATCTCTGTTTATCCGCTAGCTAAGGCATCGATTTTCCTCATTATCTCTTTTTTGTGTTTGTCATCCACCTGCTTTTTAAAAATAAAGACGTTTCCTGTATCCAAAAGAAAAGCTAATTAGAAGCGTAGATCAGGAACTAATTAGCTCTAGACCAGTATTATCTTTTAATCTTCTCCTAATATCTCTAGTTTCTACTCAATTATGCTTAAAAGCTGTCCTATCTTGAACCGTTGCAAGTTTTAAGCCCTATCATTTATTACAGAGTAAAAGAATGTTTTCAAAAAAAGGGCGGTGTATTTCTGGCAGGACACTCCCTTTAATCCGACCCTGATTATATTTTATTTATTAGTCATTAAATAATTTTGTAAACTTGATACGCTATCTATTCTAGTTAGAAATCTAATTTTGAGACAGATTTTCTATTGTAGTGGCCGTAACGTTTCACCTGTTTGGGGATTTTGGAGTAAAAGAGCTGGAGAAGCTCTACGACGCCTGTAATGTCTCGAGGTAGATAAATAAGACATGGTTTGACAATAAATAAATATTTTTTAATTATTTAGTGCTACAATAAAAATCATTTTGATTTCTGACGTTTTCCGACTTTTTGTTTTTTTAAAGTCATATGACAGAACCATATTCTAGTAGACGGCGCCAGTGAAGTTTTCAATGAAATTAAAATGTCACAACGCCACTTATCTCCTATAATGTCCTTGAAGGTGAAATAAAAGCGGTCGACACGTTCGTTGATAAATGGCGTCTTGCGGCGAAAATTTTCTCTTGATATTAGATTATCTTGCTGTTTTTCGTCTCTCGATGAAGAACAGAAAATTATGATAGACCATTCTAAATATCCTAAATTCTACAACTTGACACTAGCAACATTTTTAAATAGCTTCCCAAATTTTGCTATCGTCGCGATAATAAAATACCCTCTATCCTCGTTTCTAGCTCCTTGTCAGACCCATTTGTTCATGCCACCTACGAGAGTACCAGGAATTATGATCGCTCACGGTACAACACTCACGTATTTGTGTCTTGTCACCTTCTGGCGCGTGGTACGAAGCGGGATATCACATCAAGGGGTCGTCATGTGGTCAGAAATTTTTATACCGGTGCTCTAAGCCATCAAACAGCCTACTACACCGGCGGTCTAATCAAAACGCCCTACGCCAGCGTCCACAAGCCCTGACAGGTGACAAATCCAGCATGGGTAGAAGCAGGGCTGGATTAGCCATTAAACAAGATAAGCAGCTGCTTAGGGCAACAAGAGAATAGGGGGCAACACAATACTTTCTATGAAACACAATTCCCAAACTTACCTGATCCAAATTTAAAAAAAAAAATGGGAATTTCTACTATCAAATATTGGCAACACTAACTTCGAGGTTGAAGTTTTGAACAGTGAGGAGTAATCATCGTGTTTACTACCCTCATCACCCGTCACTGGTGTTCGCTGGGTGCCCGGGGTTCGTGATTGGAACCATAGTCCCTGTAGAACCGGCCGCAAGCGTGTATCGCGCGCGCAACAGTTACTCTGAAAAGTCTCATTCTGAGTCGAGTTATTTGTAAACGTTACAGCAAGATGGGATAATTTCGCGACTGCTGATACTTCAGCTCTTCATCTCGTGTTTGCTGCATTTTGTAATTGTAAAAGGTATGTCTTTAATTAATATTATTATATTTTATTTCATTGTAAAACATTTTCTCAAAATACTAGCCAGCTAATCTGAAGTGTAAAATAGTGTTCCATAAGGGTATTTACAAGTCGTAGAAATGTAGTAATTTCAATGTTTTTATGACGGCTGGGTAATGTGCACTTTTGGTTTTTATTGGAATTAACGTAAGTCTTTCGCAATGGTTCATTTTCCTGTTTTGGTATGAGTAAAATCAGTGCAATTTCAATTCAGTAATGTGTAACATATGCCAATAATTTAAGACTACCAAATCATTCGTGGTTTGTAAAAGTGTAGGTGCAAACGGACTTTCGAGGAGACTTTCGATTGCTTTTCTATTCTCTAGTTATTTTGGTCTAAACTAATCAACCATACTCTTCACTAGCTGTGCTATAGTAGAACTCATGTATAAGGTTTTTTTTATGGCGTAGACAATACTCAAATTTAAATTTTTGATCATGAAACAGGTACGGGGTACACCAAATGCCTGATAATAATTCCAAATATGGTGCACAACATAGAAAAATTTCAAAAAAGAAAAATGAACAGGATTTAGATTTAGTACACAAGAATTCAAATCTGACTGATTTTTTCACACAAAGTCATGTTCCTCAAAATGGTTTACCAACTTCCCATGACGACTTTGGAATCGCCGAGGCGTCCCAATCTGTTTCGTCTAGCACTGCTACTGAAGTAAATTCTCCAAGTAACTCTATTTCCAATGGTGATTCACTTTACTTGAAAATTGCTGCTGAAAAGACAGTTATTGAAAACCATGATAGTGAGGGTCAGATGGTACAGTCTGAGAAATATGAAGTAAATAAAGAAAATTGTCCGGGGCTGTGGCATGATTTTTCTACTGATGACGTGGCTTATTGGATTTCGTCTGGACCCAGTCAATGTCAGCATCACAATGGAACTTTTAAAAAATCTTACCGACAATTCAGTAGTGACAAATATCCAAGATGCTGTTCACATAAATATTTTATTGGGAAAAAACCCAATGGTGAAAATTACAAGAGAGAGTGGCTTTTATATTCACCATTAACAGGATCGGTTTATAGCTTTGTTTGTAAAATGTTTGCTCCCAGAGGTTCATCGCATTTTGTTCAAAGAGAAGGATTTAGTGATTGGCGAAATGCTGTGGGAATTGATCACCACGAAAAAAGCATTGCTCATCGAGATTCTATGCTATTATACTTAACTCGAAGACGAGGAGAAGGACCTGCTGGGCTGAGACACGAGTTGGAAAAACAAATTCAAGATGAATGTGATTACTGGGAAAATGTTTTAAGGCGTGTTGTAGCTGTTGTTCGAACGTTAGCTGAACGTGGCTTGGCTTGTCGAGGAAAAGAAGAAAAATTTGGATCATTGCACAATGGTAATTATTTCGGACTGCTTGAACTCATCAGTGAGTTTGATCCATTTTTGGCGGTCACATCTCTAAATACGGAAATTCTGGAAAAGGAATTCCTTCTTACCTGTCTAAAACCATTTGTGAAGAATTTATTATCTTATTGGCTCAAAACGTTCACGCGTTTATTGTTGACGAAATTAAATCATCTGGTTATTTTAGTTTGTCAGTTGATTCAACTCCAGATGTATCACATATCGATCAGTTAAGTGTTGTAATTAGATGTGTAACAGACGGACAGCCTATTGAACGTTTTTTAACCTTTTTGGAAATGAAAACTCATACCGGCGAGGAAATGGCAAATCAAGTGTTAAAATACTTTCGCGAGGATTGTCAACTTAACTTTTCAAAATGTAGGGGTCAATCTTATGACAACGCTGCTAACATGTCTGGACGGGATAAGGGGATGCAACAAGAAATATTGGAAATAAACCAGTTTGCTATATATGTGCCGTGTGCAGCCCATTCACTGAATTTGGTAGGCCGAAGTGCTGTGGACTGCTGCCAAGATGCTGTTAATTTTTTCTCTACAGTACAGTTGTTGTATACGTTTTTTTCGGCCTCTACCAGCAGGTGGAAGATTCTAAAAGATTGTATAGGAAGAGGAAGTGTTTTAAAGTCTCTCTCTGATACCAGATGGGAGGATCACGCTGTGGCAACGTCAGCTATTTTGAAGTCTGTCTCTGAACTCTTAGAAGCATTAGAGTGTATATCTGATGACCAGGGACAAAAAGGAGATACTCGAAACAGGGTTGCCACACGTCAGGGAAAACAGGGAAATCAGGGAAAAGTCAGGGAATTTAAAAATGGGCCTATAAAGTCAGGGAATTTTAAGAATTGGTAAAAATTCAGGGAAAAGTCAAGGAATTCCATTTTATCTTGGCACCTTTTGAAGGTAATTTAACTCTAGATCTATGACAAATTCCACGATTATCATTTATTTCCATGAATGTTTGGCTAATTTTTTCAAAATTGCAATAACGTTTTTACTGAAATATAAGTCTATCAAATTTATTAACTTCTGATAAAAATAAAATATAAAAGAAACATTTTGGCTTTAATAAGTCAGGGAAAATCTCTTAAAATGGTCAGGGAATAGTTAGGGAATTTGAATCTGAAAATTTTGTGCCAACCCTGTACAAGTCAGTTAAAACTCGAAAATATATTAGAAAAAAAGAGCCAAATGACGGAGATGCACCAGAGGTATATTTAAATGCCCGAGATAAATTTAGAGTCAGCACGTTTTACTTAATTCTAGACAAACTTAAAACTGAGATGAAAAGAAGGGGCGATATATACAAAGAAATATCAGATAAATTTTCTTTTCTAACTGATATACCAAAAACCAGCACTTTGTCATCTGCTGAAACTTCGAGGTATTCCCAGTGCTGTAAAAAACTTATTGATGCTTATCCAGAGGACTTGAACGATAATTTTTTACCCGAAATTCTACATTTTCATTCATACGTGCGTCAAAAGTTCAGTGCGACAGAAAATGTAAAAACAGCATTTAGTCATACCGATCTTTATGAAGTAATTGTAGAAGACAATATCGATAGTACATTTCCTAATTTAGATATTTGCTTTCGTATATTTTTAACATTGATGGTCACAAATTGCTCAACAGAGCGTTCATTTTCTAAGTTGAAATATATAAAAAATAACAACAGGTCGACTATGCAACAAGACAGACTGGATGCGTTATCTATACTTAGCATTGAAGCTGATGTTTTACGTAAAATTAATGTCGAAACTGTGATAAAAGAATTTGCAAACAAAAAATGTCGTAAAAGAGTTTTCAAATCCAACTGAATTTACTGAAGTTAAACTAGAAGTTTTTTTATTACAACTTTCTGCGGGGTGTACGGCTATTAATTAGTTCCTAGTTTTCTAATGTTCCTATATTCAAGTGTGATTTAGTCTTTTCGATAATTAAAATATAATTTTACTGTTTATTGTATTTATTTTTTCCATAGTGGTCCGAGGGCATAGCTGCACGGACTCGTGAGGCTCACGAGCTAACGTGTTAATTTTCCATAGGAAGGGCTTGTCTCTGGCTCGCGGTACTATACTTTCTATGGAAAGGGCTCACGAGTCCGTGAAACTATGCCCAGAGGGCAACAAAATGTTGGAAGTGCTTAGGGCAACAAAACGGGTTAATCCGCCCCTGGGTAGAAGTACCCTACTACTGATGGTCTCACCCTCGACGCGAGTCACTCAACCCAGCAGAAGCTGCAGCAATGGGTGGACCAATTCCCACTTCGCACACAGCAGGGGGATTAAGAGTGGATGATATAGCAACTCCAGCGTATTTAAAGAGTCATACCCTTCAGAAAGAGTGTATAAAGGGGAACGACGGGCACACAGTGGTCCACGTTACCCGGCACAGCTGGCACCGGACACCCGGTGCTGCCCCAAAAGGCCGTGAAACAGGACCACTGCGCCTCATACGGAGACCCGCCACCCCACAGCAGGCTACACAATCCTCCGAGGGTCATTCAGCTGTACGACGTCCAATCTCGTCTACGCTCTTAATTGTAAAGTCTGTTCTATGCTCTACATTGGAGAGACACATAGGCGGCTCGCCAATAGATTCAGGGAGCATCTCAATGACATAAAAAAAGACTCCAACTAAAAACCACGTTACCCATCATTTCACTCATGTTCACCACATCAATGAAGTCTTCATCCGCGTCATGAAAACCACCAACTTTCCAATGATAGGCCGCCGAACTGAAGATAACAGACTGATCTGCAATCTCGACAATGAGTTTTTGGTGGGTTTTTAATGAAACAATTAGTTTTTAATGAAACAATTAGTTTTTAATGAAACAATTAGTTTTTAATGAAACAATTAGTTTTTAATGAAACAATTAGTTTTTAATGAAACAATTAGTTTTTAATGAAACAATTAGTTTTTAATGAAACAATTAGTTTTTAATGAAACAATTAGTTTTTAATGAAACAATTAGTTTTTAATGACACAATTAGTTTTTAATGACACAATTAGTTTTTAATGACACAATTAGTTTTTAATGAAACAATTAGTTTTTAATGAAACAATTAGTTTTTAATGAAACAATTAGTTTTTAATGAAACAATTAGTTTTTAATGAAACAATTAGTTTTTAATGAAACAATTAGTTTTTAATGAAACAATTAGTCTTTAATGAAACAATTAGTTTTTAATGACACAATTAGTTTTTAATGACACAATTAGTTTTTAATGAAACAATTAGTTTTTAATGAAACAATTAGTTTTTAATGAAACAATTAGTTTTTAATGAAACAATTAGTTTTTAATGAAACAATTAGTTTTTAATGAAACAATTAGTTTTTAATGACACAATTAGTTTTTAATGACACAATTAGTTTTTAATGACACAATTAGTTTTTAATGACACAATTAGTTTTTAATGAAGGCTTATAGGCCGAAGTAGCAAGCTTGTTTCCCAAGTGAAGCTTAGTTTTTTTATTTTTTTTATTCGGGATTGTAAAGTGTGGAACAAAATTGGTCCGCTCGTCCACCTGATAAATCAGGGCGAGATATGTGTAACGGCCACGGCAACGGCGTGATCCGTGGGACAGGGGCCTTATTTGGGGAAAGAATGTTGCAAGAAGTCTACGAAACCGTCTAATTTATGCCAACTGAATTTCCCACGTGTTTTTTATTTTGCACTACTCTGTCACTTAAAATGTGGCTCCATTTTAGACACAGCTTCGTTTTAAAATCATTCCTGAACGTACTCCAATAAAATAAAAGATATATAATATAATCAGCTAGGCTAATACCCAAGGCACCACCCTAGGCCTAAGTCATCAAGCGACTTTTGAAGCCCTTAATTATGCCTCGTTATACCTGTGAACAGCGGTCCATGATGGTCGAATTATACTACGGAGATGGTCAACGAAATGCACGTGAATTGAGTCGATTATTTCAATTGTTGTATCCTGACAGTGTGTCCGAATTTATAGCCCGGTGTAACTTATAACAGAGACCATACCACCTGAGGCCTATCATCATAGTGCCCTACGCCAGCGTCCACCTAGCCCGGACAGGTGACACATACAGCATGGGTAGTAGTACCCTACTACTGATGGTCGCACCTTTGACGCAAGCCACTCGACCCAGCAGAAGGTGCAGCAATGGGTGGACCAATCACCACTTCGCACACAGTAGTGGGATAAAGAATGTATGCTGTAGCAACTCCAGCCGACACCCTAACTACGTAGGTAAATAGTCAAACCCTTTGGAGAGAGCTCCTAAAGGGGAACGACGAGCACACAGCAGTCCAAGTAACCCGGCACAGCCGGCACCGGATATTCCAGAAGGCCGGGAAACAGGACCGCCGTGCCCTCATACGGAGGCCCGCCGCCCCACAGCAGGCTACCCAATCCGCCGAGGCGGCCAGTTTGCCTGGATCCTCTCCGTTAGCCTGAGCCGAAGCTCAGTATCCAGCCCAAACCTGACCGAATTCGGAGGTGGAGATAGGACCATCTCATCAGTGCGCCACCACCCTTATGGTTTACAAGAGCCGGACCCCGACTCCCCGGTAAAGCCAGCAGTTATTGCACACTCTAACCCAATTAGGGCCTGTTGTATCCTGACAGTCGTCCAAATCACAACACTGTTCTCCATGCTGTCCGTGACTTTGAAAACTAAGGCAACGTGAATCACAGATTCCGCGGACCTGGCCATGACAACATCGACATGGAAGACACAGTCATCGCCTACTGTGTCGCCTACCCTCGAGCAAGCATAAGAATGGCCTGCTCTGATTTGGACTTGTCATAACTATCACCCATTACGTGCCACGCTCCACCAAGCACTTTACGATGGTGATCAGCGACTACGGCTGGATTTCTGTAACTGGTTTTGTACTATGGCCGACGGGAACGAAGATTTCCTCCGTTTGATTCTTGTGTCCGACAAGTGCTCCTTTGGGAGAGACGGTTATGAAAATCCGCACTAGGGATTTCCTCACCACAATCAGGTACAATTCCGTTTAAATGTCTGGGCTGGTCTTCTGGGAGATCGCGTTATTGGGCCATTTTTTTCTTCCACGTCGACTCAATGGGCAGAACTACCTGGCCTTTCTACATAATGAAGTCGCAGACGAGCTGGAAGATGTGCCATTAGTCGACGTCCCACGCGTTTGGTTCCAGCATGACGGTGCACCTGCCCACCAAGAAAGACACGTCGTGCAGTACCTTAACAACGAGTTCCGTGGGCGATGGATAGGCAAGAACGGTCCAGTACGATGGCCTTCGAGGTCCCCAGATTTCGCACTGCCGGACTTTTTCCTGTGGGGATTCGTGACTCGTCAAGGAGGAAGTGTATAAAACGCCTGTCACTAACGAAGAAGATCTACGGCAGAGAATCATCGCAGCGTTCCAACTCGTAACTTCCGAGATAGTCCGTGCTGTGTTTCAAAATATGCTTCATCGCGCACGGATTTGTATTGCAGCGGACGGTTGAGTTATTGAACCTCATTTAAAATACGACGCGTGAATTCTGGAATTCTACTACGTAAATTGTATATTATCTAAAATATTATTTAAAATGATTTGGCATCTTTACAAACATACGATCATTTCAAATTAGATAGGTTTCTATTTCTTTTTCATGAAACGTAAACCTTTTTGGGTAGTACCAGCTTGTTTTTTTCATGACGTATTATTTCAATGAAAAATTGTCCGTTTTTTGACCAAACCAATTTCATTAATGATTTTCGAGTACGCTCTACAACTTGTTGATTGAAAAGTTTCGTCTACCACCTATCGTTCAAACAATAAAAATTTCAAGAAAGGGGTCCTCCGCGAGAGGGTATATCCTGATAATTTCACATTTCTTGCAACTATAGTTTTTAATTTGGATATAGATTACCTCATGGATCGTAATAAAATGCTTTGCTGATAAGTTTGGGTTTGCCCAATGTTTTGCTGATAAGTTGGGGTTTGCCAAATGTTTTGCTGATAAGTTAGGGGTTTGCCAAATGTTTTGCTGATAAGTTAGGGGTTTGCCAAATGTTTTGCTGATAAGTTGGGGTTTGCCAAATGTTTTGCTGATAATTTGGGGTTTGCCAAATGTTTTGCTGATAAGTTAGGGGTTTGCAAAATGTTTTGCTGATAAGTTGGGGTTTGCCAAATGCTTTGCTGATAAGTTGGGGTTTGCCCAATGTTTTGCTGATAAGTTGGGGTTTGCCAAATGTTTTTCTGATAAGTTGGGTTTTGCCAAATGTTTTGCTGATAAGTTAGGGGTTTGCCAAATGTTTTGCTGATAAGTTGGGGTTTGCCAAATGTTTTGCTTTTGTCGATGGGATAATAAACGCTCAAAAAAACCAGATTTTACTTCAATAAAAAATAATTTTCTAAAAGTAAATCGCAAATTTTAAAAGGACTTCTTTACTGCTACAGATCATAATAAGTAAAACTAGAATAATTTTGTAGATATCCTTGCTTGGAGTATGATGCCAGACTTCATAAGAACTAATTTTTTTTATCTTACAGTAACAACTCTAATTTGTATAACACATGTGTGATGCCTATCTTTTGCAAGCTTTTGATTTTTTTCGTCTAAAGATAATGGCCGTCTTACAGTTATTCAAAAAACCTTTTACAACAGATATAACAAAACCAGCGCTCTTTTAGAAGAAACGATTGATAAACTGGCATAACCTTAAGTACTCTAGTGGCGAGATTTGTAGTCTCATTAACTTTCAATGAAATTTTTTAATTTTGATATTTTAAATTAAACCCTACCAACTTATTCAATTTCGCATTACTCCGTTTTGACCTAAAAGACACTAACGTTTTGCACCCATCGATCGATTTTGCGGAGATTTGAAAACTCAAAAACCCTCCCTTAATACAGCCATGGACCTAACAACTCTTTCTGCGTTGAGTTTACAAGTTCTCTCCCCACTGGCTTAAAGGTCGACTACATAAATCTTCGGTTTACTCTATCTTTCACTGGAGGTAGGCTTACTGCAATACACCTGTGCCATGCAGTCAGCCTACTTCCAGTGAAAGACAGAGTAAACCGAAGATTTATGTAGTCGGCCTTTAAGGGGTTATACCCTGAGCTCTTTGGTTTCCCCTTCCATAAAAACTTGTAGAGATTAACGGTAATAGTTAGTGTATGGAGCTGTTGGCTCGCGTGGCTTGCCACCACCCTCTTACCGGCCACCTGAATTAATTGCTTTAAACGTTGCTTGATAACTTAGGCCTAAGGTGGTGCCTTGGTTATTAGCCTAGCTGATTATTATTATTATTATTATTTATATTGCCTTTAAAGCTAATTAGAAACTACGCAATTTGTATTAAAATAATTCGCCTCCAGCTTCTAAACTCTGACGTTTAAATTTTATAGTTTAACAAGTTCCTTAGAAAAACTGTTTCTAAAGTGCCAGTGCTTTATTCAGTGATTCATTGAGCGGAAGATTCAAATCTTCCAAGTGGAAAATTGTTCATCTATTCCGAGATCTTATAATTAGTCTAATTTCTTTAAACACCGAATAAGTGCTACTGTATTGTCTGGGGAGTCGGAAAAGTTAATTACTTTCGTGTATAAATTAGAGATTGGATTTTCCCGGACAAATTTCCCCCGATGCAAAGGCTCAAAAGGCGCTTTGTTTGGCGGAGAAACTCAATATCGATTGATTCAAGCGCTCCTTTGTGTTTGAAGAAACATTATCCCGTTCTAGTCATTTTTGTTTCATCAGCGGCACTTGGATGGCAGCGCATTGTGCATCTGAATTTTGCCGATGTATTCACTCGAGTGACCCGAACTGGTGTCTAACTTCTTTTCCATGGTTTCGTTGATCAATTAGTTGTAGTAATTAAGTGAGCCATTACTAATTCCCAGAAGTAAATGGCTGAAGTTATTGGAAGCCTTTATTTTCCCTAGTTGACGCATTTTTCTTACCTGACAGTGACTCCTTGAAGTCTCTTTTTAAAAATTCAGACTCTATAATAATAGCCCTAGCTTTATTTTCGGCCCCTAACGAAAATTGGCCATCAGCTTTAAAATTGATCAGTAAAATAAAATATACAAGAGCGTTGTGCAATATCTGGAGCCCAAATAACTTAATTTCAGCTTTGATTTAATTGACTTTTCGGACCAATGGCGGTAATTTTGGTCGTCAGATTGACAACTTTTGACAGCAATGTTTGAGTATTTAATAGTTGTTAATCTAACTGTTATTAAACTTTTAAAATGAAATTTGGAACAGTTTGACGTTTCCTTTAAATATGATACATCAAGAACACATAGAAGTAACTGAGAACTCGCACCATCATGGACCACGAATCTAACGCGGTGATGGGCAAACGGTGGACCGCGGGCCATTGTTGCCCCACCAGGTAATATTTGGTGGCCCTCGTTGATTTAAAACTTTAACGTTTACAGTGTCCCACTACCGTAAATCTGGTGGCCTGCGTTGTAATTCTCATGAGCAATCGGTTAGTGAGCCTATTTTCATTTCATAGTTTGTTAGTTTGGTCTATATTTATTTTGTCTTTTACTCGCGAGCCTTACTTTATCTCAAAAATGTGTATTTTTAAATAATTTACCAGAATCATTGATTTTTTCGTTTGGTTAAGTTGTATAGAGGGTGCCCGTGGTGGTTTTTCTAATTACTAAAGAAAAACCGACAGATTATGTAATAAAATGGATTTAAGTTCACATAAAAGAAAATTCGATGATAAAGTTTGATTTTTCCAAGAAAAGTGGACTAACAGTAACAAGTACATATTTGTTCCCATTCAATGACAAGGTAGGCCTGTAAAGAATCGATAACGGCTATGAAAGATAAAGAATACAATTTTAGAAATCGAAGCATATAGAAACATATGAAAGTATATCCTGACCAACTCGCGAAGATATTATTAAAGAGTTTTCTCAAAAACGACGTAATGGAAAATTGTTAAATTGGCAGGGTATATACAACACATAGTAATGAATTGAATTTGTAAATTTCAGAAAACTCGAAGCATTTTTGTGCGTTTTAGAAAAGTTATTTTTTCACCGGTAGGTCGCAGACAAAAAGTGACAATGAGAAATTTGAAGAGCATATTGAAAAAAGTAGGAACCCAATTGGTTCGGTAAAATACGGTTATTTTGAGGGCTTGAAAGAAGACAAGTTGACCGTAGGAGGCAATAGCTTCTTTTGAAACCAAAATAAGCATAAAACCAAAATGTACGTTTGTTGGAATTAAAGATTCCGATTTTCGATAAAAAACGTTTAAAATTTATTAAATAAAATGAGGAATAAGAGTAGATGATTGTAGGACGTAGTATATATTTTTAGACCAAGGCATATCGACCGCTATTGTTTATGTTTTTGGTACAAAGGTTAGTTTACCATTTAGTTTTTAAAGCGATACCACTGCCTAATAAAATCATTTTTTGTAGTTACTAAATCAAATTAAGTATGCCTCGTTATTCTTTAGAACAGCGTGCCCATATGCTAGAGCTTTATCATGGTAAGTCAGTGATTTCGAAATCGTTATCCTAACTGCCGACCTATCACGCAACTGTTCTCCGACTGATCAACGACTTGAATAATACCGGAAACATCAGCCCAAGGTTCCGTGGACAAAGTTGAATCAACATCGACACGTACTTCAATACTTATCCTCGATCGAGTATCAGAACTACGAGCATTAACCTTGGCTTATCTCAACCGTTATCGATACCATCCTAACCGAGCGACCCCCCACCAAGCACTACGTGATGGGGGACACGCAACGCCGTCTTGCAACTGGTTCAATATCATGTCAGATGGAGAACAGGATTTTCCGCGTCATCTACTAGTGTCCGATGAGTGCTCGTTTGCGAAAGATGGGCCATTCAACCGCCAGAACACCCATATGTGGAATGACGTGAACCCCCACTGAGGATTTCCTCATCACCATCAAGAACAATTTCGATTCAATGTCTGGTAGGTCTCGTAGGAGATAGAGTTATTGGTCCATTTTTCCTTCCGCCTCGACTCAATAGATTTGATTACTTGACCTTTCTGCAAAACGAGGTAGCAGACAACTTGGATGACCTTCCCCTGCACGTTAAAATGCACCTTTGGTTCCCACAGGATGGTACGCCAGCTCACCAGAACCGAGACGTTATGAACTACCTCAACAATCAGTTCTCAAATAGATGGATTGGGAGGAATGGACCTGTGCGTTGGTCGGTTAGATATCCGGACTTAACACCGCTGGACTTCTTCTTGTGTAGCTTTATTAAAGACTACGTCTACCGTACACCCGTTTCGACCATCGAAGAGCTACGGCAGAGAATCCTCGAAGCTTTTTGTCATAGGTGACATAGCCTACAAATATTAATTATAGACATGTAGTGTGATCTAAACCTGAAAGAACATTCAATGAAATAGGGAAAGATATCCAAACCCTCGAAATAACGCTTTAATGATGAGTTCACTTTTCGGAAGTACATATATTTGTGGGCAAATGTTTTCCAAAACGAAACAGACCAAAAGTAAAATGAGAAATCAGCTTACAGACGGTCACCTTGAAAATTGCTTACGCATTTCAACTTCGAGACTAGAACCCAAAATTGATAAACTGGTTAAAGAAAATAAATGTCATTTTTCTCACTAAACATTTTTTGTTTTGCTGTAAAAAGTGTACAAGTAGTTAGTAAAACGTTAGTTTAATTTTGAGGTCCGCTCGATTGTTTCAAATTCTGATTTTGGCCCGTCATCTAAACTAATGGCCCACCAATGATCTAAGGGGACATTTGGTCTATAGTCTATGGACTAATACTACGAGATGCTAAGTACGTGCGAGAAAGTTAGGTTTGGCTTAGATTATTTATTTTTTTAGTTAAGAAATTAAATGGTTTCCAGTTTGATTAAAAAACCTCAGCTATATGCGGCTTACGGGTTATATTTACTTAACACAATGGTTAATTACCATTACTTAAATTTTTAAAGAACTAATTTCAAAACTAAAAGGTCTAAACCTTACTAAGCCTTATCATTTAATCGATAACAACGGCGCCATTTAGTCAAAATTCAACGTGAACGCACCCGCTTCGCTACGAAACAACATCGGAAATCAACTTCCGCGACCCCAATTTTGTCCCAATTGAACTAAAATAATCCGTGATTTTCTGCTCCCAATATTAACGCTAGCTTTTTAAAGCCTGAAAAGTGAGTCCCCTAAGATTCTTGGTCCATGGCACCATGAGCTTGAAGTTATATATACTCAGGCAATTGACTGGTGCCTTTTATATCGTCCTGGAAAATGGTATTTATTCTTTAGCGCCTCTTGTACGTTTGCTCGAACTAACCAAAAAAATATTTCTTCTAACGTTTTCTAAGTAAAGAATAAGATAAAACCTTTTTACGCAACAAACGAAATTTATGAGTTTATTCTTTATAGATATATTGTTTTTTGGGAAGGATTTCTATTATTGTGCGGCATTAGAGTTGGTCAATCGGTTTGTAGTCCGGCTTTACGGACCACTATCTCTGTCTTTGATTTATATACTGTATCCAAAGCGAATATACCGTTTTTGAGCGAAAGCTTTTTGCCTAGAGTTCTCTCGGTATTACCCACGAATAACGACTCGGCTCATCTACTTCAAGAAGAAATTTCTACGTTCGATTTGGGCTTCAGATCCTCACATCGGACATGAACGAATTTGGACGGGAAAGAAATGAAATGGCACTTTACTTGGCTAAAGCTTTCTAGTTGGAGAGGTCGTTCATCTTTTGCATTACGGACTAAGATAATTCCCGATGGTCTTCTAACTGGGTGAAAACTTGGAACAGCTCCTTTCGCGTTGAGCTCTCTACTCATTTGTTTATGGGATTTCTTCTTAAAACATGTTGAGGTTAGCGGTAATATCATGAATCTATTAAACCCATGAATATTCAAAGGTATACTCCTAGAGAATGTTGGTCGGAATGCCTGTAATGTTTTTTAAAAATTTAAACATACAAACTGAAAAGCTTTGGAAGTAAACCTGACTCAGTGTTTTCCAAAATTTTATTTTTATTATAATTTTATTATAATAATAACTATTGTAATAATAATAATACATAAATATATGAATATATTTAATTAAATAGTTAAATGATAAATACTGCAAAAACGAAACCGAACCATAGTGCGCCATTTCGACTGCTTATAAATTCTATTTCGATACGTCACAATAAAGTTCCGTCCCACGCGTCGCCGGAGGTGACCTAAGGGATTCCAGTTGAATATTCAAGGGTTAAATAGATTCATGGTAATAAAGAGTGTAGGGAACTGTTGGCTCACGTGGCATGAAGGGCTAGCTACAGGGCCGTCTTAAGGCATGGGCTAAATGGGCTACAGCCCAGGGCCTCCAGCCAGTTTTGGGGCCCCGGGAAAGGCCTGCCATACAGCCTCTACTCTAGGGATAAGGGTTTAGTTGATTCAATATTATTTATGCTCATTTAATATTATGTATATTTTGGTTACATCTAAAGTAATTTGACTCATCACCATATAGCGTATCATACGGTACCAACAATTTCTAAGACCTAAAAGCGAGTCACTGTCCGTAAAAATCTTATTTTCAGTAGGCCTATGTTACACTTTTAAAATTAAAGCTTTTGGTTTGATTATTGTGTAGTTGAATTTAGACAACGGACATACAAAAGCTGACCGTTGGTGATCGCAAAGGTCTTAAGAAATAATTTAGCCCAGGGCCCCAAAAGGTGTTAAGATGGGCCTGGCTAGCTACCACCCTTCTATACGCATTGTAACCAGGTCACTTGAATCAAAGGCGTGAAAAGTCGCTAGCTGACTTGAGCCTAAGGTGCATGGTGCCTTGGGTATTTGTCTTGCAGGTTATTATTAATAAATTAATACATTTTATACCGCATTGTTTCGAAGGGGACAATTTTTGGCATAAATTAAATAATGGACAGATTCAAATGATATTTTCCTAGTTAGATCGAAGAAAGGACTAAAAGTTATAAAGATTTACCAGCTACTTCGTCTACTGGCGAGCTTGCGAAGTTAACTTCCCTTCAGGGATATATGCTTTTCTTTTTATGGTATGAGATGGCCTTAAGTAACGTTAGTACATGGTCCAAAATTAACATTCAAAAGTTACTTTAAACACTGTCCACAAGTAGTGACCTAAAAGAAAATTTTTTAGCTTGTTGACATACGTTTTAATTTCAAAACAAGCAACTGGAGAAATTTTCAAAGGTTAACTAGAAAACATTCCTGTAAGTACATTTCGTAAGTAAATTTTAAATTAATTTAAAAACCTTCTGATAAATTAGATTTATAATATTTAGAATTAAATTTGGAAATTAGAGAGTTTTTCTGTAATTTTGGCCTATTAATTATGTGTTTTATTACCTATATTTAAAATTGTAATTTTTGCAAGAATTGCGAAAGAAAACATACAATACTTACGAAATGGACTTACAAAAGTTGCGTATATTAAACCTTTGAAAATTTTGGTAATCCAGTTGCTTATTTTGGTATAAACAGGTTGTCTATTTGCTCAAAATTATCATATTTAAGAGCCTAAAACTACTTGTAGACGGTATTTAATTAAGTGCTACGTAACTCTTAGTCTTTTTCTTGATCTTAAAATGTAAATAGCGTAAATGGGCTCTTTGTGCACCTGTAAGAACTTTTTTATTAGAATTTTTGGTTTTCACACTGCACCTTCGAACACTTTTCTGGTAACAAGAGATTATTACGTATTTGGTGTATTTCAAGACCGCAAATTTGAATAACGTAAAATAAACTATATTACATTTTACGTACGTATAGCAAACGTTTGGGAATTGTTATATTCAGTATAAGTGGAATTTAGTTATTTAAAAACTTCGGAATATAATAAACAAACTGCAATGTCAATAGTTAACTTTTTCTAACTCGTTATTAATTTTTAAAATAGATTTTATTGATAGTCTGGGTTCTTCATTCTCAATCGATTTTTTATAAATTAATAAACAGTATTTTAAAAACAATTTCTAGTTTTTTTTTGCTATTTTCAAAACGTTTTCCAGTTGCTTTTTTTATTATTTAAAAACAAATTTGACTTATTTATTTTTATTTGTTATTTCAAAACGTTTTCCAGTTGCTTTTTATTTATTATTTAAAAACAAAGTTGACTTATTTATTTTTATTTGTTATTTCAATACTTTTTCCAGTTGCTTTTTATTTATTATTTAAAAACAAAGTTGACTTATTTATTTTTATTTGTTATTTCAAAACGTTTTCCAGTTGTTTTTTATTTATTATTTAAAAACAAAGTTGACTTATTTATTTTTATTTGTTATTTCAAAACTTTTTCCAGTTGCTTTTTATTTATTATTTAAAAACCAAGTTGACTTATTTATTTTTATTTGTTATTTCAAAACGTTTTCCAGTTGCTTTTTATTATTATTTAAAAACAAAGTTGACTTATTTATTTTTATTTGTTATTTCAAAACGTTTTCCAGTTGCTTTTTATTTATTATTTAAAAACAAAGTTGACTTATTTATTTTTATTTGTTATTTCAAAACGTTTTCCAGTTGCTTTTTATTTATTATTTAAAAACAAAGTTGACTTATAAATTTTTATTTGTTATTTCAAAACTTTTTCCAGTTGCTTTTTATTTATTATTTAAAATCTTTATTGACTTATTTATTTTTATTTTTTATTTTTATTGGCTTATTAATTGAACATTTAAAATATTGATAAAACTGCTTAATTAAATGTGTACTTGGTTATTAATAAGTACTAACACACAAGCACGTTAGAAAAATGTATATTGTTTATGTCAAAGAGTGCTGGGAGAGAGGAACGAGATTATAATAGAAATTGGTGGCGAGAGAGGTCGGGCAAAGATTGCCAAGCATATATTCGGTTAGAAGGTATCTCCCAGAGACAGTTTCTAAGGAATTAAGTGAACAAATATCTCAATCGGCTCCTTCCATTTGTGTCCCGGTTGAAGTGGCCACCAATTCCGGACGCCTTTCTAAAACGGATGCCGTTGCTGAGTTGCTTCATATTTCATAGGATTAAGGAATTTCGCGTCAAATCAGCGAACTGCATTTTCGATAAAGCTAGGTTTGCAAAAGCTCTTGATAATTGGCAAGCCTAGGGATCTATGAATGAAACCTGGAATCGAATATCAATTGAATCAAGTTATATGTGTAATTAAATATATAACTTGATTTGATTGCAATTCAAATATAATACTTCATTTGATTGCAATTCAAATATGTAACTTTATTTGATTGCAATTCAAATATAATACTTCATTTGATTGATCTTCGAATATATTACTTCATTTGATTGATCTTCGAATATATTACTTCATTTGATTGCTCTGCGAATATATTTCTTCAATTGATTGCCCTTAGAATATATAACCTAATTTTATTGCTCTTTGAATGTATTACTTGTGTCGATTGCTATTCGAAAAGATCGAATCGGGTCGATTCGTTGTGCCGGCCGTTAACTAGTGGCTGTAGGGCATGTTTTCCCTCAGACTTCAAAAGCCACCGATTTTGCCTTTCACCAAAATTTTGGCCCGGGGCTCATGAAGTCAAATAAAATTAAATTAGACTGAAAATAGACGAGTCTAGCTGGGGGTTAATAGCTCCGACATTGGAGAACTCAGATAAAATCTTTAAAAAAAAACAGATATTATTTTGTTTTTTAAACTTAATCGCGATTAAAACCAACAACTTGTAAGTGCCCCAAACTTTCAAAATTCCCTCTTTATAATGATCCAAAAATATTTAACCATTAATGTTTTGCGAAACTCAATATGAATAGTCGCGTTTGATCCACAATCAAATTTGTGTTTTGTTAAACATCGAATATTTACATTAAAGACTTTGATGCAAAATGGCTTCGAGGAATTCACCGTCTTTGTACAGCCGGTCTTCTGGAAGTAATTAACGTTGTAACGACTTTGACGTAGAGCGCTGGATTTCCTTTCACATTTTAAACTATTTAAAGTCTTAAGAAGCACCGTTGAACACAATTCCAATTATAATGACCTGAAGACCGGAATCACTTATTCCTCAATTACCTTCCATATTGGCTCTAAAATTGCAATTAATTTATCCATTTACAAATTAAGCGTAACAACCTTTAACGCTTTGATAATAAATCAAAGGTGTAATTTTGAAAATTTGGCCAACGAAGTTTAAGTCTGTGATAATAAATAAGCAATATAAAGTTTTAACAATTTAAAGTAATAATAATAATAATAATAATAATCAGCTAGGCTAATACCAAGGCACCACCTTAAGCCTAAGTCATCAAGCGACTTTTGAAGCCATTAATTCAGGTGGCCGGGTTACAATGCGTATAATAGGAGGGTGGTGACAAGCCCTACATGCCACGCGAGCCAACAGCTCCCTACACTAACTATTACCGTTAACCTCAACAAGTTTTATTTGTGAACCAATAATCTCAGATCGTAATGTTTTTTAAAAGTGTTCTTATGAGATGGATATGAAAGAAAGTTTTAATTTCGTATTCTGATCAGAGATAAAGCAACTATTCACTACCTTTAAATGGTATTTTACCATAAACTATAGACACATTATAAAAATTTATAATTTATGAGAATCGCTAATGTATAGAAAGTATTTTTAATGGTAAAACCGTGTAGGCCTCTTGCATACATCAACAACAAAAAGAAGACCAAAATTTCTTTTTTTAATTGTTCCACGACTTAATTATTTCAGTTGTAAGACCGAAACGCTTCGAAATTATCTAAACTAATTTTTCCGTTAGAATAGACAATGACAGAATTCGTTTCGAAACCAAAAGCTACTGCGGCTACGTATCTCAGTCAACGTTAAGTTAATCTTTGTTTAAAAGTTAACAGGATCGTTTGAAATTTGAAAATCTCTGTTCGAATTCGATAGTTTCAATAATGTAAAGGTATTTTAAAATGCCACAAGTACAGCCAACTTCAATAGATTTGACACGCGCTTTTATTTTATCGCAATTTTCTAAGACGGTACTATTGCGCGAGACTAATTTGAAGAACAAGCATCCTATTTCAGTGCGAAATTTTTGAAACCAATAGATGGCGATATTATTGTTGAAACGAGCAAATTGCAGCTTGCTCCTCCCCTTCCGTCACGTGACTCGGGCCATTCAACAGACGAAAACAACTCAACAAAAGAACGTTTCTCATTAGCCGATAGGTGGCTCTGCAGTAACTGAAAAGGTTATTGATAATGCGAACTAATAGCAGGTCTGTTCCGAAAGTTACGGCGAAACAAACATTTAGGAGGTTTCACGACAGACTTCACTCGTCGCCGTGGTGACAAACTAGACGGTATTCAAAAGACGCTTATGAAAGTTCTGCAAGGGAGCGCTGCTGTCGCTCGGAAGTGAAGAAAGACCAGGATGTAATAAAGATATAATAATAATAATTGTAACGTTTTCAATTATAAGTAATTATTGGTTAGTTGTTAGTGGTTAAGCTAGTGAAAAATACTTTTAGGCCTACATTAGGATTTTGTGGAGAACGGAAATTGATGTCAATGGATCCGGTACAATACCATAGATATAAGAAATGTATATAAAGGTCTAGATAAATTTCGGGGCGTCTAAGCCTAACATAAAATACGGAATTTACACCTAGCAGACACCAAGGAAGGCACGTGACCAAGAGCGCGAGCTCTCTTAGAATTTTAGTGCTTGACTTTCCGCGGGCTGTAGTCTTTAGACACCATCTGTTAGTATAATATTAAGCAGGAGACAATAGCTCTCGCGACGATAGCACGAGCTTTCTTACCGATAGATAGCGCCTTAAAAGGATAGCCTGCAGAAATTACGCGTTTCTGCTAGCTGTCATATTTTATCTAGACCTTTATATACGTTTCCTATATCTATGTACAATACGGCTAAAAAAAGGCCAATAGGCTAAAATTTGAAAGGCGAAAAAATTAAAACGGCTAAAATCCCAAAATGGCGAATGCTCAATATCGGCTAACACAAGAAAAATAATAAAAACTAATATAAAATATGAAATATTATAAAACCAGATAGTAAAAACTAGATTTCTTTAGTTGTATGTTATTCGTTAAGCTCGTATCATGGTTTCGCTCAGTCCAAAAGGAAAGCGTCTACTTAACAAGTTGGCAAGCCAAAATATACCTCTCCTCGGAAGAATGGTCCCTAGTGGTATTAATTTCTCGACACGACCCCCAAAGATATCTCCGCAATTCAGAGTTATTTACGAAAAAAAAATTGAGACGAAACAATCGAGTTTAATTTATTCAGAATATTATAAATTAAGTAGATACAACAGCGAGTTAGACTTACTAAAACAATGCACAATTGAATTTAACCCTTTTTACAGTACATGTTTATCAGTTGAATATAATACTAAGCAAATTTTAATGAAAGAAATATCTACAGATGGTATTTGTATTTTTCTCGCTTACGAAATACTTGCCGCATCTTTAACGCTCATTTTATTTCAACGCTCGTAGACTTCCAGTTGACGTTGTGACACATACCGCATGAAAAAGACCAATGCCGTCCAATTTCCATTATCATATAATGACTCGCACACCCAGGAAATCATTGACTGCGTTAGAAATCGTAGATATCCAAATATCCACACCAAATATATTTACAAGAAGCAAAAACCTTACCATCAACAAAGCACAGAGAGCCACTTGACTAACCGCCAGCTCTTAAAGCAATTAACGTTAAATTATCTCCTTTGAATTAACACAACTATATATAGGTCGTTAAGAATACCCGTAAATAAATAACAAAAACACTAACAAAGTGGACCACCCACAGGGTCTACCCTTTAACCCTCTAATCTCGGCTGACTGCACTAAAATCAGATTTAACCTGTAAAATTTCATTCGTAAAAAAACCATATTAGGCCTTCATAAATTCATTAATAAAAAAGACTTTAATACCTATTATGCTTACGATGCGTGTCTTAATTTCAGTGAACCTAAGCAGCTATCGGTGGTTCTGTGGTAGAGCGCTCGACTGCCAAGCCGAATGGCCTGGGTTCGAAACCTGGGTGGCGCATTTGTTTTTAATCAATAGAGAAACGCTAAATTAGAATTTCTTCGATGCAATAATTTCAATTTCAATTCTATTTCAATTAAACCAAAATTTCGTACTCTATTAAATACGCTTCCGATAAAGCTGAAGGTCTAATTTTCAATAAGGCGTAACAAGTATCGGTGGTTCTGTGGTAGAACGTCCGCCTGTCAAGCAGGAGGTCTCGGGTTCAAATCCCGCCCGATGCGATCGCAAATTGATACTAAGACGAATACCGTGTACAACTGGTGGAAACCCTGCCATTGGACGTTGAGAGGTAGCATTATACCCAGCACTCGGTCCGTCCCAAAGTCATCAGGAAGAAGTTGGAGAGAAAACGCCCATACAAACACAACAGACTCAACATGCACAACCATCAGAACACAAACACAACAAACTCAACACTCACAACCTACGCATAAACATTACAAAAACGTAATACACCGAACCGTCACGACGGTGAGCGAAAAAACACCAACCAAACCGCAAATGATTCCGTTAACGCTCACCGTCACACGGTGGTTTTGCCAACCCTTCGAGAAACTGCGCACGCAGTGATTACACTTTGCACCGAAAATGCGAACGCGTTCGCAGGCCTGACAGACAGACAGACCCACAGACAGACACGGTGATTGTATAACCCCTCCTAGGGGACATAGTCCCCTCGGAGAGGTAAAAATGAAGGATTTACCTACGCGGAATGTCGTACATATTATAGAGGAAAAGTGTACTTCAGATGTTCCAAAAAGAGTCCCAAGTGCCTCGGGAGATGTCGTCTAAAAACCAAAATATATATATATATATATGAAACACTAAGTTTAAAAAAAACTTGAATCAGTGGTGCCGCTAGGACGTTTTTAGGGGTAGGTGACTTTCACAATACATAAACGTTTCGTCAAAATCATCTTCTATTAACTTTAATTCCCTTCGGTAATGTTGCATGGTTCCCCTTACCAAAACAGGAGACTTATTTTAGGCTATAATAAGGATCAATTTCGGTTTAAATTAAGTGTAAAATAAGACTTGTATAAGACTGTAAAATTAGTATTTTAGGCAAACATAAATTTTAAAAATGAACATCAAAACGAGTCTTGAATTCTTTTTAAAAATAAACTTAGGAACCAAGATGAAATAAAATTATGCAGCGTAAATTATCCATATTTTAAACTTAAAGTAGTCTTAAAATAAGACTGAAATACCTATTAACTACGACTGTCTTTTAGATTAATTCCCGTTTAGTTCAAGTGTAAAATAAATCTCAAAAGATAAGATCTAAAAGAGTCTTGAATTAGGTTTAAAAATACAGTCTTAAAAACACAAATGAAATAAAAATACGCAATCCAAAATATCCTTATTTAAACCTTAAAATATTCTTTGTATAAGATTGGCAGTACATTGTTTATAAAACTAACTTCAATTAATGAATTTAACATATCAAAATGTTTATCTTAGCACTTTCAACAAAATTTGTTACTTACAGCAATTGTTCTTCATTTTGTGCCTTAAGATTTCCGTGAAGTTCTAGTGGCGTAGACATGGGGGCTTCCGTGTCCCAAGCCCCTTTGGGCGTACCTTTGACTTCACTTCATGTTCACCCCCTTCTCGACCGCTCTGAATCTTTACATAGTGCGAACCACTCCTGGGCGTATTTCGGACTATGCAACTGTTATACGTTAGTTCCAAAAATATAAATCTTAAATAATTTGTAATGAAAAATAAGCATTTTAATTAAATTTAATATTAATATAATTAATATGAAAACTGAAAAATAATTATTAGGTGGTTCTTGATCATCAACAAGGGATTAATTTCCAGGAAATTTTTGGATTACTTCAGAATGTTTTCTAGGCTATTTGATGATGCGTACTGAAAATATTGCTTTCTTCAAGTACGTAATTTTATCAATAACCTATTTTGTTATTAAATCACTTCCAAACGCCACAACCTATCCGTAGTGTATAACGATTAAATTTTCCCGGATTTAAACGATCAAAATAAACCATGCTCTCCCACCGGTAAGTACAAAACACACTTACAACACGGTTACTTAAATCTAAATACATACTACGCTGTAAAAAATAACGGTTAGGAAAGGGGTTTATTGCAATTGCGTAACCCTTTTTGTGGGTAAATTCAAACCATTTACGTTTATTAATTAAACGCAAAAATTATAAAACGGAAACGGGTTTTGAATAACCTATAAAAAAATTCATAATGGATTTAACAATCTATTATTGGTACAAGTTAGCTCTAAATCGCATAACTTAGTTCCTTCGTACAAAACCAATTAATTTCTATAAAATATTATTTGAATGTGCATTCATGTAAACGGCGCCCTATACACAATTTGGTATGAAATCCAATTGTTTTTTATTTTATACTTAGGAATTCGAAACTAAAATATTAGTATTGTTTCCTTTAGTTTTCTCACCAAATAAGAAGAAGAAAGTGGTTTTGTTGGCTTCACTGTAATATTTATTCTAAATGAGTATCTAATGTTGTAGGAATAAAAGAATTGCTTTCAAGCTGTCAACAAGCTAATATCTAGAAAGATATTAAGATTTAGTTACTGTTTAAATAAAGACCAGATTTGTTGTAATTTTTGCAGTTTTAATTGAGAATAAAATATGCATAATTTTTGCAGTTCAATTTGAGATTACAACATGAATTATTTTTGCAGTTTAAATTGAGTCTAACATTTTTGCAGTTTAAGTTGAGAGTAAAATATGCATTATTTCGCATAAAATTGAGACTAAAATTTATATTATAATTGCAGCTAGTAAAAAGTTTAAAATAACCATAGTAATATACGCTTAAATTAAATCTTAAACAACCCTTCTTTTTCATCTTAAACAAGACTAATTTAAGTCTGATATTCCTCCTCTAAATTTAAACTGAAATTAACCGTTATTAGGAGTCTTAAATAAGACTTTCCCAGAGCTGAAATAAATCTAAAATAAGGATGTATTTGGGACTGTGGCAGTTTCAAAAAAGTCTTAGACAAGTTTTATTTTTGCTAACTTGTTTGAGACTTAAACAAACCAAAATATAGTAACTTTAAATAAGTCTCAATTTTCACTCCAAATAAAGGCCTTTTCACACGAGCCAACTTTTTGATCCAACTAGATGAGTCAACTTGAGTTTAGTCAACTAGTTGGTTCGTGTGAATAAAAGTTCGATGAGTTGATCCACCAAAAATGTACGCGAGAAAAAAAATGACTCAGCATTTTGATTTAAAAAGTTGGCTCGTGTGAAAAGGTCTTAAGAATGAATTACCTCTGAAACCAGGTTGGATTTGCTACTGTGGCAGCTTAAAAGGAGTCTGTTTTTATACTAAAAAATACATTTTCGATTTTAGTAACGGTAACTTCCAGGTCCTGGCTATCGGAAATATTACTTCTTGGCGATATAATTGAAAATTATTAAAATTTACATGAAAAAAGCTGCAACTTCATGGCTTAAGTTTTAATATTTGTAGTTAATTGAAGATGTTTTATTTAAGTGCATATTTTGGCACCAAACAAAGCCTCTAGTTATCGAAAGTATTTAGCAATTACCAATACAAAGGCAAATTCAACTGAAAAAACACCATAAATATATTCTCTTGTAGTAATGTTTTCCCTTTCAGAATTTCTTAACGTTTCTAGGAACTACTACTACGAAAAAATAAATAAAAAAATACACTCCTAACAGCATTTTCTGACACTTTTTGTTAGAAAAATTGTGTACGATATTTTCGCCCTAAGGGTTTCACATAATAGTTTACTTGTATATGAATGAATTTTCTAAAATGAAACCTGGAAAATATATAACTTGGAAGAAAATATTGAAGAAAGGGCTTTGGGTTGGAAATTCAATAGTTAGCATCGTGTCTGAAGAGACGAGTTTCCAAAGTACAAACACAATGGATCAAAGGAGGTTATTTCAGGACAACGCTTTTCATTAGCTGGTAGCAAAGAGATTCAATTTAGAACGGATCTTTTTCATGTTTTTGAGAGTTTGCATTGTCTTAGCGCAATGACGTCAAACAGCTTTACACACAAGAACTGTTTTAAGTTTCAACGAGCTAAAAATTCATATTACCATCATCATAAGAAAAATAATAACATAGTTATGTCAATTAAGAACTTTTTTCATCGAACTGATTTTCAGAGCTATTGCGCAATTCAGGTTTAGTTCTCAGCACAGAGCCCATAGTGACTAAATATGCCATAGGCCAAATAAACTACTACCAAGGATGATAACACGCTACTCAGTTCGAGTGCAGGTCCAAGTCGAAAAAAGGTTAAGTCAGAAAATTTGCATTAAAACAATAGGAAGTGTCATACTATTATTACTTATGCCATTATAACTGTTGTTGTACACATTCAACACACGATTTCATTTCATTTCATTTTATTTCATTATAAATTGTTATCATTGTTACCATGGTGCTGTGATATTTATGTAACTTTTGGGGGAATCGGTATTGCTACATGGTTTCCCTATTTATATCGGATAGTTAGCGCCTTCCAATCATAGACAAATACATTATTATCTACGACAGTTATCGTTTCCAAAACGCGACTTCTCAATGTAACTCTCGACTACTAGTACCACCTTTTGAAAAAAATGTTGAAAACGCAGTATTACGTCACTGTTACTATAATTTACGTCACTGACTTTCTAAGCTTTAATTAGAACTACTGATTACGTACGGGATTGCTGTCCTGGATAATCTTTTATTTGTCTATGCTCCAAGCATCAGATTATTTTTAATTTAAAATTTGACCGAGACCCCAATTAAGATGAAAAACACACTTAACTTCTAAGTACGTTTAAATGCCATTTTTTAACAGGAAAATCTTCGGCACCCTACCATGGATTAAATATATGACGAAAGCATATCATTAGGATAAGAGTGTTAATGTTTATATTAACGGAACTAGAATTTCCCTCTGCCCCAAAACGCCACCTGCCCGCCAATTAGGGTACTATGAAAATAATTAATATTTAATCATTTTCTCGAGGGAGGTTAGACGGACGGCTCTAGCGATAAAAAAATTTGGTTTTTAACCCAGAAATATCTTTTTTCCATTTCTCTAAAGCTCATTGAAGGTAATTCTTGATTATAACATGATTAAATCATTTTCTAAGCGTTTTATTTCAATAAAACAATTAAGGTTATGCCACTTTATAGGTTCCAAAAATGGATTGAGAATTTTGGAAGGACGGTTTTGTTCTCAAATCATCGTCCATCTCTTTGTGTCCTGTTAAATTTTCTAAAAAAGCGAGTTTTAATTATGACATGGGAAAGTCTATCGTTTATTAAATTTATTATCTTGAAAGGAATCTGTTAGCGAAAAATGCTGTCCGTTTTGAAGAAACCTCCTGCAATAGCTTTATTTGAAGATGAGCCAAATGACTACGCAGACGAATGCAGTCAAATTGATGTAACTATGGACCATATCCAAATACAATGACAATGTAGAACTGGATGAACCATAAACAATGTTGAACTATGTGATTAAAATATAGAATTAACCGAAGAACACTCCGAAACTATCAAAGAAGATGCTTGTACTGATACTGATAACATGCAAACTACTCACGACTTTTATGAGATAAAAATATTGAAAGCTAGACGCTTACTGAAGACTCAATATAATAAGAACCAAACTCTCACGAGGAAAGTGGATTCAAAATTCAATCCCATTGCGACTTATTTTTCAATTTAAGCAGCAAAGGACAAGTTCTTCCTTGAAATGTAATTAAGACTTAATAACAAAGCTACAAAGGCAGAAGATTTATAAAAAAAGAAACAAATGTGCCTTGCACTGCATTTCCAAGGACCGAAAGAATATAAACAGTTAAGGAAAACGTTCCACTACCAGCTCCACGAACACTCAACTCCTGGCTGGTTAGATGCATAGATAAAATAACTTCGTATATAGATAGGAAACTTCATGTTGTAGAAGTGACGCCAGAATTTTGGCCGACATCTGGTGGCGGCACCCGAATAATATTATTTGGTGAAGCTCGCACTACTTGAAGTACGTACTAGAACCTTGGTGTAACGCAATCCCAATTGCAAAGGCTTAAGCGAGCTATATGTATTAAAAGTACTTTTTCTTGAACTGAGAGCAAATTTAAAAAAAAAATAGCACTAAAGAAATAGCATTCAGTAAAGATTTCAAGTTTGTTTTTAACGCAATTTCTGGTATATTTGAAGACATTTACCTTGCAAAATACGTTTATTCCCAAAACTCCGACCTCAAATTTCTCAATACGTTCTTGAGAACACAGCCAACTGACGCAGTCACTAGATTTCAGGGCAATCTCGTGTCAGTTTGCCTTATTGAAGTTTCCTATCTATATACGAAGTTATTTTATCTATGGTTGGAGGACTGCAATATCTTGTTTATTGGAATTAAATACAGATGTTTTTGAAAAAGAGCATTTGAAATATATTACGACTTTCAATCTTAACCAAGATGTCCTCAATTTTTTTTTCTCCAAAGCAAGGTGGCAGCATAGATGATCCGACCTGTCAACAATTTAGTTTTACGTTCTGTAAGCTCATGTGTTCGACACTTTTTTAAAGATCGGACTCATCCAACTGTAAGGATGTTGAAGAGACAAATATAGTGAAGTTAACTGAACTTATGGGTACTCATTTACATATAAGTTTTGTACAAGGTCAAGAAATAGACTTCTGCGAATATTTAAGTAATGGTCAACCCCTACATCAATTGACTACCTAAGACCCATCAAAATGTTTTAACTAACGTCGCTGGATACAAGTTGGAAATGCTGAATCGTGAATTTGCTAAAGCAAAACTGAAGTTTTAGGTATATTTTGATTAGTTCTTTAGTCGCACTATGCCCAAAGTTAACCTGGTGACAAAACAAAATCAACTCATTTTTGGCACTTTCATATTGTATAAAGTTGCATAGGCTTAGTTGTTTTAAGTGGCATAAAACGCTTAAAAAATGATTTAATCACGTAATTATTAATAATTACCATAAAAAACGACATATGTGGGTGAGATTTCAATTAATCTGCTGCTAATTTCCGAAGTGACCGTTTTAATTGGCTAGTGCCCTCGATTTTTGAAATTCTTTCCCGTCGAGAAAATGATATAAATTTATTTTCCCGTGGTACCCTAACTGGAGGGCAGGTGTCGCGTCGTCGCAACGGGAAAATTCAGTCTGTCAAATATCATATGCTGGCTTTCGTCATATACTTCATCCATGACCCTACCGGCATAGTCACTAGGCGAAGACGCAAAAACCAACTTGCATAGGTTAATACTGACGCGCGCGTTATTGGCGCGAACTAATACACGCGGGAGTCGAGTCGTCATGGTTACAAGTCGCTACCTTAGAGCAAGAGTCAAGAAAGTCTGAAAAACCCTATTTGGGAAAAAATAACAGGTTTAAGTTTGAAATCTAGCATAGTAACAATGATAATCTAATAATGAAAATTGATAAAAATAGAGTGAAAATATATATTGAAAATTTTGTTCTGAGTCACCTTAATTTAAAAACACTCAGGGATTCTTATTTTGAATTTCTTTCAATAGTCACGTATATCGACTTACTTGACTTTTGCTCTCAGGTAGCGAAGTGGGACTCGAAGGACGCTCATTATCGTTCATCAAAGTTTCAGTAGGGGGCGCAGCTGTCGCTCTGAAGGGAAGAAAGCTAAACTTCAAATATTCATTACAAAATATCCGGCAGAATATTTTTAAAACTGTTTTCACCATAAAATTAAGATTTTCGTCACCTACACGATCACGCTACTGGCTCAAGTTTAGCCTTTCCCCATAAAAAAACAATGTCTTTAAATAATAATCATTAAAGTATATAATGCAATTATATAAAACAATTAAAC
The DNA here is from genome assembly GCF_980474605.1 of Leiobunum rupestre. Classification (NCBI taxonomy): domain Eukaryota; kingdom Metazoa; phylum Arthropoda; class Arachnida; order Opiliones; family Sclerosomatidae; genus Leiobunum; species Leiobunum rupestre. Next base: position 68,574,022 of record NC_143389.1, on the reverse strand, counting down.
TTGGTGAAATTAACAATTGGGTAAAAGGCCTACGCGAGCTAGAGGGACGTCCTAGGACTAAACCGTACAAAAAGGTTATTTTGTCAACCTTGAAGTTTGTTCAAATATTTGTACTGGTATAATTTAAGAATTGCGATATTTATTGAAATAAAATACGCCCTTACAAAAAGGTTAGTTTTCGACCTTTGTTCAAATATTTCTTTAAGAATTGTAATAATGCTGCAACGTCTCTTAGCAAAAGGTGCGGGAGTGGAGTGGCTAGCACTTTCGCCTCTCAGCAAGAGGAGAGAGGAGAGGTTTGATCCCAGTTTATGGCACTGGGTTTCACACTAGTTTTTCGGTTTCCCCTTTCCATATAAACTTGTGCAGGTATAAGGTAATAGCGAGTGTAGAAAGCTGTTAGTTCGCGTGGCACGAACGGCTTTCCGCCACCCTCCTACGCAGAATAACCCGGCCAACTGAATTAATAAAATTAAAGGTTGATAGATTACTTACGCCAAGTATGGTGCCTTTTGTATTAGCCTATAATAATTATCCTAGCTGAATCTTTTTATTAAAAAACAAAGTAATTATATGTTTAAATATCCGCATACATGTTTAAATGTATTAATGGTTTAAGTGTAATAAAAGCTATTAAGAAAATAGGCGAAATTTCTCGTTACTTTCATAACGATTACTTACCATATTGGATTAATCTCGCTTTCCTAACCGAATGACGGTTTTCAACACGTGTATCGCCCCTATCAGATTCTTATCCCACCTGAATACCCATAATTCCCTCGAGCATTTTATAATTCACAGAGTGCTTTACGTCAGATTACGATTTACCCATCACGAAAATGCCTACCAGTTTTCGGGTCTATTTCAAGAATTCCGATTCAAAGTTACTTTTGTTTGAAAGCTAAAGGTAGAAAAAATAATTCTTTCAAAGCTAATGCTTTGCATAATATATAATATATATCAAAATTTAGAGGTTTGATTGAAACTATCTCTTAGTTAATTTTGGACGTGACCAGCGGTTTAAAAAAACCAATTGGTTTGAGATTCCGATGATCTATAACTCCATTAAACTTGGTTTCGTGTCGAGCCATGCGCGCTGCCATTGCCCCATCTCTATGCCCGCCATTCTGACTCACCTAGCACTGACTCCCGCTGGTGATTTTGATTCCTTCCATATTCCTCCAACTGGCTTCTGTTAAAGTGTTTTCATTTTTTTAGTAAGTAGGGTCGAAGGCTTAGGGTGGCGAAGTGGCTAGGAGGTGTTCTAGCGCTTTTGCCTCGCTGCAAGAGGAGCCGGGTTCGAAGCCAGCGTGTGGCACTGGTTGAACACCAAGAGCAACTCCTTCCGCGTTGAGTTTTCCAGTTACATTATCATTGGCTTACAGAACTTCGACAGAGTTCTTCAGTTTCCTCTTCCCCATAAAACTTGTCGAGGTTAACGGTACTAGTGAGTGTAGGGAGCTGTTGGCTCGCGTGGCATGAAGGGCTTGCCACCACCCTGCTACGCATTGTAGCCCGCCCACCCGCATTATTTTCATTAAATGTCGTTTGCTAGCAAACTATTTTTATTAAAAAGAAAGATTATAAATTGCATTTATCGATGAAATTCTTTAAACCAACTTTTGTGTATAATGATAAACTGAAGTCTCAAGGTTGTGTTAATATAAAAATTGACTCGCTGGTTGGGCATTTAGAAAATGGCAAAATATAATGGTTCTTTTCTGGCTGTAACTAGGTAGAATTATTAGGCCCACAACGAAGTCTATACGCGTGTAACGTTTCAACGCTATCAATTAAAAAATTGTGATAGAAACGTTGCGAAAAAAATGGCTAATGAAATTCGCTATTGACAATTTTTCGCTCCTTTATATAAATGCTTATGGCCAAAAGTGGAAGAGTCCTTTGAAAAATGTTTTGGCAGTTAATCAATCGAAATCCGATAAATCGATAAGATGCTCCGCTCACGGGATTTCAAAGTTTTGGAACTAAAATACATGTACACTGCTATAGAATTTTATACGCCATTTTATTATTTACCTGTCGTTACGTAAAGCAAATCTAATTCAATTATTAGTTTTACTAGACATTTTATTGATGTAGAATTTTCAACTCCTAACGACTTCCGCAGTTTCCTTTTCAATTCAATTAATTTTGTCTTTAAATCATTTATAATATTGAATTTATACTCTTCAGCCAATAAAATCCGTATAACTTTTGCTTAAAGGTAACTATGGATTATACTGATGTAATAAATCCCCACGTAGAATTAGCATTAAATTTTATATTCTTAGGCGAAATGTCGATTGCAAAAGTCGGTCCAGTTCTGTCAGCACTTGATTCTGCTTTCAGGGGTAATCTATAGCAGCAGACGTCAAACCAGACTTAGCTGGAAGTAGGCACTCGCCACAATTGGAAAATTTCCCAACGCTCTTATTTTTAACCCCCTTTCTCCTCCCCCTCGTATGGACCAATCTATGATTGATTCTACGAAAGGGTACCCTCTTCAGTTGTTGAACGATTTTCTCTGTCTTCCAGCTTCTTTCCGCACAATTGGACGTACTATTAATGAACAACTTTAAACATCTTGACTTTTGAGATTAAAAGTTATATCTTTATTAAGAATGGCTGGCTGGATGGGTCGTTTCAGCGCTTTTACCAGCTTTTGTTAATGATATATATTCATGTGGTAGATTAATGTTTTTCTGTTTCAATGATGTCGCGACCTTTGACTTCCGCTGGTTTTACGAATACATAATTTCTAGCCCCTGACAATTTAAGTATACCATAAGGGATAAAGTTGACTTAGCACTTATATTAAAAATTATCGTTCTACAGTCTTAGATCAAACTGTAGTATCTCTTGACCTACAACAATGACATGAAAAATGTAAAGCGAAAAACCACGCAGAGAGATTTTCGTACCACAAACCAGAATCTAGAGAAATGTTGTTGAATATTAGATTTGTCCAACTCTGGAAAAAGGGCTAGGGTTATCTGTTAATCGCGGATCTAGATTAAAAGCATTCTTCGTTCCAAAGCAAAGAATTGCGTTACGATTGAAGAAGATTTAAAAACGACCTAAACGTCGTTTATAGTTAAGCCAGTAGGAAAACAACCTTAGTACCAAATAAATCAGCTTTACTAAATTACATTCAAGCGCAACAGAAGAACTAGTTTAAGTTAGAGAAAGATAAAAAATAGCATATTACCATTATTAGATTCACGTTGCACAGTAATAATTACATCACTCTTACTACGCTTCTAGCTCACACATTTGGTTTTAACAGACAGGTTAAGTACCACTCGAAAACGTGAACGGGTAACCTTGTAGCTTCATTCTGTACAGGCTATACACCTAAGAGTTCCCACGTTCACGTTTTGAGGGGCGGCCTAAACTGTCTCCTGTCTCATTAAATAGTATAATTATAAAATAATAATAATTCAATAAGATTAGATCATCTTTACCATTAGGCTAATAGATGACGCTGCTAAGAGGGACGCGCATTTATTAATTTGTAAAGGTCACCGTTTTTTTACAACATTCCTTTTGAGCGACTGTAACCTAACAAGCAAAAAAAAAACAAAAGAAAAATTCCATTACAGGACGAAGACGTCCAGTGGACATAAGACGCGCGATTAATGGTGGTCAAACAAGGTGTGTTCGATGTTTGCCTATCTTACAAGTTTCTCAATTACCTTTCCCATTTCTCGTGGAAAAAGGATACCGGCTTTGACAAGGGCGTTTTTCTTTTGGGATCGATCTCTCCCTCCAGCTAAAGTCGAATCCTTTCGGAGCCTCAGAGAGCCAAACGCAGAGAGACGCGTTTATTTATGCTGCTCTTCACGGAGCGACGTAGCGTAGGCACTCGTGACTAGTTTGAAATTTTAACTCGGGCGCAAACTTCTAAGAAGAACTTTATGAAAAGCTCGCAACCAAGATCGTAAACGTGATATAGCTTTAGGCCACGTTGCAAAACGGTCTTCCAGATCAAGGTCGTCCCTATACGGTATAGTAGTGTCTTTCTCCAATAATTGGTCAGTTTCCAAAATGAGGCTCAGATAGTTAAATTTAGTTTCGTGTGATCTTTTTTCAAGAAAATATCTAAGAAGCATTTCGCCAAGTCGTAAAAATTAGGATCAAGTTTGCAAAATCAAGGGCCCACCACCAATTAGTCCCCCTTAGCTACGCCTCTCTTCGAGATGAAGACGAAATGAAAACTAAATAAGCCTTATCAACCATACATGTAGTAGCAAGTATGATAACTAGCTGGCGTGTATTAAAATTTAAGTAAATAACCTTAATTGAAGTAAGTTAAGATTCTACAAAACCATTTGTTCTCTATCAATTAACGAATCGTCTGTTCGGTAAACAATTTTCGGATCAGAAAGACTTCAATTGTTATTTAAATCACCGGCAATTTGCAACGGGAACAAACGGGATTTCCTTTAATTAAGAGTGGTTATCATTTTATCCTCGTAGCAAGATGAGCCCGGGTTCGATCCCAACTTGTGGGACTGGGTGCGTTGAATTTGCAAGTTCACTATCCATCTGGTAAAGGGGTTTTCCTCCAAGTACAGCAATGGTTGAAGTTGGGATGCAAGTTGCAGGCTTTAACCATAGTTTACTATTATTATTATAATTAAAAGCAATAAAATGATTCTTTTCTTTTACTCTTTCTATAACGTTCAATGAAAACGATTTTATACCTGGGAGCAGGTAACTGTTATTAAATTGAAGTCCATTAATAATGTTACAGTCGCGGCGCAACAAAATTGAAAAGACGCCACACGGTATAAATATGCGCAAGAGAACATAGGCCCAGATAAAGAGAGCAGAGTTATTGATCCGCGAAAGAGAGAATCCAAATATCGCCAGAGGTACGGATTCCTGGGAAAAGTTCATTCAATATCGGTCTGAAATAAGCGCACGTACCTCCGGGCTTAGGAAGACGAAGCCAAATGGGCCGTAACAAACAAAGTTGAATACGCGAAAGCCTTATGGACGTTTGTCTCATTGGTTTATTAGATTTTCTGTCTGTGTTAACCAGCCACACAGCCAGGGTACGTCCATGAGTGCTCAATGAGTGGAAGAATTTGAAGACAGCACTATCCATATGGTCGAAGTTCGTGAGGCGCGTGCCGCGCGTCAGGGGGTACTAGCCCACCCAAACTTTATAATTTGTGTTCCATTTTTGAATTAATTCAATTAAAGTAAAATTAATATTTAATACGCTGAAATTCGACAATAACTTATGCAAAACCACATAGGATCTTTAGGTAGTTATATCTACCACTGAGAGACGGGAAAGTTTACCTCGGCCACTCTAAGCGGAAATCTTCAATATCTTTAGTAAATATGGCATATGATGTATCAAACGGAAGCTTATAATTTCTAGAACAATGATACAATGATTTGTGAGTTATGAATTATATTCATAAAGAAATAACTATTGGTATTATCAGAAGCCTATAATAAGAGAAGCCTCTAACGCGCCCAAAATCGTGAAACGCGTCGTTTTCGTACTAGAGGTATTCGGAGGGATACAGATTTGTTAAAGCGATATATGTGGCCAGAAAATATAGTCCTCTCGATATATTCATACCAAGGGACTTCAGGTGTACAAATCAGCAGTGAAATCACGTAAATTTCGTAGCTTTAATAACTTTAATCAATTAAATATTGAAATCACTTGAAATCTGAAATCAAATGTACAAAATTTCAAACATTGGAATGATTGGATAGCCCCTCGATTCATACGCGAGCAGTAGCGGAGAAAACATTTCAAAATGCAGACAATTCTTTACATTTTAGCTCGTAGAATTCCCCTTAGGATTATGCTGGGGATTTTAAATTTATACATTATAAAGGTCATAAATGTTAAAACTATTATTTGCTATCATAAATATACATACTAATGAACTATAATCGAGATTCTGAAGACGATATCTCCGTATAATTTACTCAATACGCTTTGATAAATCTTAAGCTTTGCCCGCCTTTCACGTATAAAGTTTTAAACCAAGGATGATCTATACCTACGTTTCAGGTATGCCATTCGACGTTTTGGAGAGCAAACTGCTTTTTCGCTACAGCACGGCCAACTTTGATCTCTCGCGCTACAGCGGCCATCTCATTCATTGACGTTTCGATGTTAACCTATGAGCAAAAGATGTGTATGACGTGAGCGCCCCTAGCGGATTTTTATTTTTAGAATAGTTTTTACATTGAAGTCAATATAACAACCGAGCGTGGCGCTGAACTCCTACACGTTATAGTACAGTTTATAAGGGGAAAATCCTTGCTCGCGGAATTTCGACGAATGTGTTGGCTGCTGTAGCGCGAACAGCGCGTGATCAAAGTTGGCCGTGGCTACAGAGACTAAATATAGCGCTCACTAGATTCGCTAGTCCTAGGCCGCGTTAATTTCTTCTTTGCTCCGTGTCGAAAACAAACGGTTTCAAAATTTTAACGTTGGCGGTAAAGGGAGTTAGAGGCTTCTCTTATTATAGGCTTCTGGCATTATTTAATTATTGACATTCTGACTAGTGAATTTTACAAGAATTTAGTTATTTTTGGTTGTATTCAATATATATATATATATATATATATATATATATATATATATATACACTTTCATTTTAAACTTAAGCGTTATCAGAATTTTCTCGTCGGCTCCGCACAAAAATTTCAGTGCAACGTGGTGATTGCAAGGAGTCTTCCATTGACCACGACTTCAATAACATTTTACAAACTGAAGTACGTACCCGGTGCGTAGGGCAAATCGGAAATTACTAGATAAAAAACACCATTCCCTCTCTTCTACTAATAATATGTGGTTAGAAACCTTAGATCTTGTCTTTTTACCAGTCGACTCTGGATGTGGGCTGCGCAAATAGTTGCCTTTAGGGCTCCCATAGTTGGCGAACTTTGTAGGACCTTTTCCAGGAACTCGCTAATTACGAAGAAACAAGATGGGTCGCCGAGGCTTCTACCCTGAACGCTAAAACGATATTGGTTTTCTTCGCTTAGCGTTCTCAATCAGAAAATGCCCCAAGAAGATGATGAGGATATTTTGGTTTTAATGGATGCGAGTCATTTTTTAAGTAACTTAGTGAATCTTAGTGTTACCTTCGATCGTGTACCTTATTGCGGACTCTGCATAATACTCTATGTTTATCACGTGAATTGCAACAGGACTGAGGCCCTTTTAACAGCGATACAGAGGAATTTAAACCAGGTGGTAGAGTTGAGGCTAGCACTGCCACAGATAATCTCTAGCGTCCCTATACACCAACAATTGTTTTAAGACCTCAGAAAAAATTTATGGAACTTACACACTCATCGCGGAAGGATTGGTTCGCCCTGCTTTTCGAAAAATATGGTGTATTTCGTGAATTCGGATCACGTGTTCAGATTCTTTATACTGATAGACTGCATTCGAGTATACATGTGAAGCTGACCACCATTCCAACCTTGTTATTAATCAACTATTTACATACGATAAAACTACCTATTCACCAATTTAGTTATTTATTCACCAAATCTATACGTGAGCACAACATGTAGTTGAACACCATTTCAACCTAGTAATTAATGTACTTTAAATTTATAAGTGAAATATCTTACTTTTTTCAAATAAATACGTAAGCAACACGTAGAGCTAAACACCTTTCCAACCAAGTTATTAATTTACTATTTTTAAACAAAACAAGTAGGTAAGCCAAAATATACCTCTGGTTCTGTGGTAGAACGCTCACCTGTCGTGCAGGAGGGCTCGGGTTCGAATCCCGCCCGATACTAACGCAAATCAAAAAAAATTATTCTACACCCAATGACTAAAAAGCTTTTCCCTAATTCCATGAAACTGCGAACGCAGTGATTACACTTGGCTTCTAAAATTCGTACGCGTTCGCAGCCCAGACAGACAGACCCACAGACAGACACGTTGATTGTAAAACCCCTCCTGATGTAAAAACTTACTTATCACCAATCTAATGATACTTATTCTGTATAATTTTGTAGAAAACCAGTGTATTGGAACATTTCCTTGAAAAAGTGTTTTAATACCAATTTTACGCGTTGAAAAAACGTACTAATCTTTCTCAACACGTGCTCGTGCTACCTGAGTGCTTAATTGAGAGATCAAAATTACCATGTATCTATCGTTGGTTTTTAATCTAACACCGTAGAACACAATTGTTTTTGTAATAAGGTTGCGTCACATTTAATTATACTCATTTTAATCCAGATGATTAACAATTTGCCGAGGAACGTTCAGGAGAAAAGGAATTTACACAGGACTGGCTTAAGAGATTAGCTTCGATGATATCTTAATCCACATTTTCATTGACAGCGGTATTAGATCTTGATCAGCTTAGGCTTATATTTAATACCCCTCCTGGCAAATTAACCCAAAGGCCACCCTAATTTTAGACTAGCGGTAATTTGCTAAAATAATTTGGTCTACGAATATTTTACTACAATATTATTGACAAAATAAATATAAAAGTTATTATTGCTTAATATTTGACGGTTAAGAAGTCGTTTTAAAAATAGAAGAATTACACATGGAGATCTTTAGAACTTAAAACATCGTTTTATTTCTAATTAAAAACAGGAGCTTTCGAGATCGTGGCTCTTTGCTCGAAAGTTCCTGTTTTAAATTAGAAATAAAACTATTCTTCTAATTTTAAAACGCCTTCTTAGTTATCGACATTAATTTTTGTGATAAATCCAAGAAACGTAATCCATTTCAAAATAATGCTAAATTGTTTTCTAATATTACAATCGCGGATGGAATTTATAAAGGCTACTAGGAATCTTTCATCAGCAGGTGGATATTATTATGGGCGTATACAAATGTGCTTAGCCTGCGTTCAGTAACGCTCAACAGACTCACCGTTGAGTAAACGTTGAGTCCGGTTCCAACAGTACGATATTTGGCGTAGCCGTTTTGGACGTCACGTTGCTCAACGGTTATTCAAGGAATTAAGTCATGAGCTGTAAGAGCAAATTTTTTCGTTGCTCAAAGGTCACACGTTCGAAAAATGGCGCGAACATTAATTTAATTGTCGTTAAAATTAATCGATTTATTGATAATTATTTTGTTTTATGTATCAAAATGCAAAATAATTACGAAAAAACCAAATAATTAAGAAAATTTGCAATAATTTATCTAAATGACTTGTACCAAAATAGGCAATGGCCAAGAAAAGCGTTCAACCAGATTCTACGTCAACTGTCTCAACGGAAATATGTTTTTCAGAACACGTTTTCTTCTCCGCTGAGACTAAATTCCAATTTTATTAGTCAGTTCGACTTGTCAAGTCAGTTTGCGCCTTTACACTGTCCGACTTGTCAGTGTTGTTTCGTCGGGTGCTTTAATTCAATTTTTTCCGTGTCTGTCTGTGAGTCTGTGTGACGGTGTTCGCAGTTGGCAACCCGCGACAAAGTTTAGCACGATGTTCGCAAATGGCAACCCGCGGCAAAGTGTTAGCACGGTGTTCGCAGTTTCCAGAGACGTAGAAATGGCAATTTATATTACTGCTCCAATCTAGTAGACGATCCGTGTATTATAATTAAATAGAGCCCGAGATAATTTTGCTCTTCATGAAATCGCATTTGTACGAGGAGAGGTACTTTTATGGTTTTCCAACTTGTTCATTATAGTCGGGATAATGTTTCCCCTAGTTTCAACTTCAAAGCTTAGAATATTAACTACTCTCCTGCTACGAAATGTAAGGAAATAATTTTTGGGTTAAAATGGAATTTTTAAGCGTTTCTATCTCTCGAAGTAGATCCTTTGGTGCACAGATCATAAAAGAATACGAATTCCAATGTCTAGACAAGGAAATGTCGCCGTTGTCAACAAACCCAAAGCCTGTGGGTTACATATATTTCACTGAAATATCTCCAAATTTATACTTCTTCATTTTAACAAGTATTCTACTGTACTCTGAGAGAGGAATTCATTTTTCCGACGAAAGCTCAAAAAAAAAGAACGAATTGATGGAAATGCCCAAGTAGGATATTTCACCTTTACAATTCGACCGAGGAGATTAATTCTCCGTTCTACGAAAAGCTTCAAATAGAGGATTATTAAAACACTTAGGATCCTTATCAAAAGTCACTATCTGGCGGGTAAAAACAAAAACGTATTTAGGTTACTAAGAACGTACGAGTTAACTGGGTTAAAACTCGGAACTGCTCCTTCAACTGGTGCGTGCCGAGAGCAAATTCAACCACGAATAGACTTAGTCATTCTCCCTAAGTACAAATAAATACCTTTTTCATATAGGTGTTCTTCAAAAATTTGCGTTACGGTCCCTACCAACATGGATTTCAACCAAAATTAAACCTTTTTAAGAACAATTTTGGCTCCAAAAAAAGATAGCTCTCACGCTGTTTATAAATCTTAAAGGAGGACTGATGTTAAGGCACAAAGCGTAAACAAAGATACATTTTTGGCTCGCTAAAGCCTTCGTTATATTTTAATGGCTTTTTATAACAGGTTTGCTTCGCGTTTTTATTCAATTTTAGTTTGAGGCATTCCCTCTGTTTTTTCTGGAGACATTTTGCTCCCGAACTATGTTTTTGCTTGAGAAAACTAAGTTACGTTAAGAGTAAGGAAGATTCTTTCGGGAGTTCGATCAATAATGAATTTCTTTTGCCGTGCCACAATTCCTCTTTAAAACGCTTTTCTGACTAGAAAAAATAAGAATCCTTTTTTATGAAACTCTTACTCTCTTAGTATCAACGAAAGTTTCTAACCCTATAGAAGAGCTACTGTCATCGAGTGGTCAGTACCAGGGCCACGGCCTCCCACAAAAGTATGTTTGAATGTTACTTTTTTCACTTATTTTCTCTCTGTAAAACCAAAGCCACTATGATTAGCAAAAACATATCTTTTTACTTTCAGGCACTGATTTAAGATGACTTCGTGAGCTCACAATTTCCGCGAGAGGCTGTTGTGGCGAATTACCATAACTTTCCAAAAGGTAAAATATAATCCAGAAAATATTTATTAATTCTTCGAGAGAATGCCGATTTGAGTTCAGTTAACTTTATCCGCCACCGATACAATGTAAGAGCATGAAAGGGCTTGTAAAACATTTTATTTTCCTTACAAATATTTGTTAATTAATTGAATTTAAATTAACACCGTGACCGCAACCTACGTCATTCGTAATCACATCCGCTTTGGCAACCCTGTTTCAAAAGATTTTAGAACTAAGGACTAACAATTGGACAGATAAAGGATAATTAACATGATGATTTTTCTGCGCGGGCTTGTGTGAAAAGATCGTAAGTTGTAAGATAATTTTAATTATTTGGTTACAGCAAATAATTCGATCGAATATCAAATCGTACATTCAATTCGTCGAATCGAATAGAACCTGAAAATATTTATGAATATTCTATTTTCCTGATCAAATAGTCGAATTCAGTTCCTTTTTTGAAGCAGATGGCTGTACTTGTACGCAATCAGCTGTTAGGTCTTTTATTGGCTTGCTTATTTATATTTAGCTTTGGTGTGTTTTGGAAGTTTCTAAAAGCGTAAAATAAAACTAAATGTAAAACCAACTCAAACCAAAATCTGAGAGAACGGCTGAAGCAAACATAATTATTAGTATTTGAAAGATCACAGGGCGTAAACTATTTTCATGATTTGATTTGAATGGTAAGTCAGAGTTTATTAAATTTAAACTATTGCATAGAGACTAAAATTTACTATATTATTGTTTTATTATTAAATTGCAATACATTTCACTTCTCTAAAGCATCCATCGAAATTAACATAGGAATATGCATTTTATATCAGAGTTTACCAAATTTCTAATTTAAATTTATTACAAAAGTGACGAAAATTTACTAATTTATTGCTATTTTTTAAATAATGGGTTTTGGTTTTACAAATTTGCCAACTATTTGGTTTGTCAAGCAATATTTGAAAACCAAATACGTCAAATTATTTGGTGTTCGAAATACTATTTGGTATTGTTCGGTTAGAGAGATTTGTTTCATCTGAAATATTCGATCAAACTATTCGACGTTTTAAGTATCCGATTTGATTTTTGATATGGCTAAAAAAATATTTGATATTCGATTAGATTCCCAAAAAAGGGTACTGGCTGGCCGCTTTAGATGTGTCAGGTAACATTGATTTCGAGTATATAGAACGCTTGTTATTATCGCGACGTTGGCCAAACTTGGATGAACTTTTAAAATTTGACTAGTGCCAAGAATAATACAGATTCGAAACAACCCCCTTGCGCGTAAGTCAATCACGTTTACCCACTTCCTGTCGGAAGTCAGAAAAAATTATCTCCTTAGCTACCACGATGATAAACTATAGCAACCGATGAAGTCCAATTTTTCTGGGGTTTCGCGCCGGAAGTGGGTAAACGCTTCTTTACAAACCCGTCAATCAGAAAGCTCTCGGTTTTCGAATCCGGAGGAAGCGGTCTTTATTATCTTTGCTCGTGCCGAGGTCGAGGTCCAGGTCAAGTTTGTGAAGGAAACAACAGGTTCGATCCGACGTTGTTACGGATGATACGTCCAGAAGACAGAGGAGCTTCTTGTTGGCCGAGTTCTATTGAATGGAAAAAGCCTTATCGTTGGGAAGTGTCAGAAATCTGGTTGAAGGCAGAGTGAAAAATCTTCGAAGAGACACCTCGAGACAACAAGGAGTCACGCGTTTGAAAAGCTCGTCCTTAAAGTCTTCATTTGAAGTCTATACCAAGCAATAGTCAAACAGAATAGCTAGCATCCAAAATCAGGATTTGAATATCGTATTTAGCTTAGGTTGCAAAACCGGTAAACACCTATTTCGATCGCAATTGGAAACATATTCTTTCCAGTTTTGCTTCTTCGTTGTAAATTTGAATAAAATGGAAACGGACCTCTATAAAATATAATGCATCTGCATAAAGAAACGTAGAGTGGGAAATGTTGTATTCGCGTTATCTGATATTTTCGGCTAAGTAAACAAGGCGAAGAACGAAAAGGAACTGGCATTTTCCGATCGATTACTTCTTAGTATACAGATCTCTCCAAAGTAGTATTGTTAGTTTTCCGACCACTTGGGAATGGAGAAAGTTGTTTGTTCCGCATTTCTGAAGATAGCTTCGTACGTAACGCGTTTTTTACGTCATGCTAAATCAACTGAATCGGGATTTGGTTCGTGTTTGAATTTATAAGAAAATACGCCAAAAAAGCACGAGATGATAAATTTATTATTGACATAAAAAAGCATTCGGCGATCCCAAACGGTTTTCTCGTTTTTTATTTGAAAACTTTCAACGATTTTTAAGAGCTTATAACGACGTTTAAGCAATGATAGATTATAAACCAATGTAGCGAAAATCTTTATCAAAGCTTTTAAATGTTTCTTCGTCATTTCGCCGCAACAGTCGGCTCTATCGTGGCCAACTGTATTATGATAAGGCCCTTGTTATTAGAGATGGCAATGAATCTATCCGATTCTTCGAAAAAACGACTTTACTGGAGAGCGTGGTGCCATCTATTAATGGAGAAGGAAGCTGAAATTAAAAATAGCGAAACAATTACCTCGTCATAGAACCATTGTAGATTATTATAATTAGACAACTTATACTCTACTAATCTAAATTATATATTCGATATAAAATATAAAATTAAAAATTACTATAATTTAAGTTATTGTCATATTTCCAAACGAGCCAATCAACGCGAGGGGTACTTTTATGTCGCGTCTTTTGGGGCAAAATATAGCTTAAGCATCTTGTTTTGATTTCGACGCTTACGACATCTGTTGGACAAAGAGCCACGTCACGTCGAGCCAACTTTTGCTTTAAAAAATGAAGGTGTAGCTTTGGCTCAAATGAAAAGATCACTTCTTCACTCGTCCTAACTAAGCTCTCCCTGACGGTCTAATTCTGAAGCGAAACCAGCTGTTTCTTAACTTTGTTTGATGAGTAGGAAATATTTTGGTTTTTTTTTAAGTTTTAGTTTATTTTCTAGATAATATTGAGCTATAATTATCTCTGTGGATTTTCTATGAATAGCCTTTATTACCTGTGAATTATCTCTGTCGACAGAATTCATATAGATCGGTAACTCATCTATACTATATTCCTAAGTGTCTTCTGTCTGTCTGTCTGTCTGTCTTGCGTCTGTTTCTCTATAGACGTCCGAGCCGTTCAACCTAGGACCTCCAAATTTCTCACAGCTATTCTCATGGCGCTAAGGCGGCGAGTCGCGCTTGTTTCATCGATTTCCAATTTGGGTTAAGTTAATTAGTTAAATAAAGTTAAAAAATTTGGTTTAAGTTAATTAATTAAATAATATTAAAAAGCGAGTCGAAATCTATGTATTTTTGCCTCTGGAAAGGTGCCGTGAATCCTGCAACCTACATACACCTATTCAACAAATATTTTTCTGCCTCAGTCAATTTCGCGGATGCGTCATCGTCACTACACTTGGATAATGGAGACTGGGGGGGATAGGGTTTTGTTTATGACTCAGTCTTCACGGGATTTTAGTTCTAGCTAGTAATAATTATTTTCCATAATTATTTCAGTTAGTCGAAATAATTAAGGTGTGGAGTGACTAATGACTTGGTCTTAAATATACCAAAAATATATGATTAATCTAGAAATGATACTCGCTAAACATTTAAAAGGCGCAAGCTTTATTAACTTATGGTAGCTTACAGCTTAACTGAACATTCGCGCGGCAGAAAATTAGAGTGACTAAATTTAAGAAATCCTTCGGTATATCTGAAGGCCATTACCTTGTTTTCGCAATGCGAATAAACTTCAACGGATAGAATGTAAAACTACGCGGATACTTGTTAGTTGAGTAAATCTTTGAATAAAGTCTTTTCAGGATGAAACTCAATAGGTATAGAATTTCGCGTTTTCTTTAAAGCAGACAAACACAATAGCTCAAACAGGATGCTCCCTCTCCATTCATTTGCGATAACACGACAAGCGTGTTATCTATTCGATGCCCAAATCTCATTGAATAGTTTTCTCGTGTATTGAGCGCAACGTTACGAACTACAGACACGTGTCGTATTACTCTTCGCGAAGTAGGACCATAGCCTGGGCTATTCGTCTCAAAGAAATACACTATTTCTAAATATGTAGAACCAAGGATGTATTTATATAAGAGAGAATGACCATCCACGCGCATCATGCTCGGATTTTGGCCCGGCGCGTGCTGCAATCGTGTTGGAAGACGTCAATCTTAGGAAACCAATGAGATACCAAACTGATTTGGAGGGAAGGAGCTTAAACTTCAAGCATGAGAATGGTTGACAGCAACGCTAAAGTCGTCTCAACAGAGTCATTCTCCTTACGTATATGCATTCTTGGTTGAACCAAAGAATAGACGTATTGCCTTTATCTTTTTTTACCGAAAATATTGAATAAAATATACAGGTTACACACCTGAAAGGATTTCAATCCAATTCCCCGGGAGAAAAAGTTAACCTTTATCCCGGGGAATCTAACGAAGCGAATTAGGTTTCCCATTTATTTTGAGAAGTTTAAGTCTGTAACGAAATGTAACAATCTATCGTAACAGTACTGTTGTACGAAGGACTGAGATCGACGCAGTGTTTGTGATCGTTGGTTAGAAAAATAAAAATATTAACGACTGCCTAGTATAATTAATAGACTAGTGGATGGGGCGAAAACATCACCATACTGGTAGATGCCTTAGAATTTACACCCATCTTCTACTGTATTCGATTTTATTACAAGTGACAGCTCGGACAACTTGAGTGACCACTGGGTCTAATCTGGCTATTGTACCTTACCTGATCCAGTTGTGATTTGTATATTCTATTCAAGGATAATCTGAGACGCCGTTCAAGTTGTCCCACCAGAACATTGGGTCAAAAATGTATATACCGATGCTCCAAGCGAATCAAAAGCCTACTACACTGGTGGTCTCATCAGAATGAACTACGCCAGCGTCCATAAGTCCAGACAGGTGACAAATACAGCATGGGTAGCAGCACCATACTACTGATGGTCTCACCCTAGACGCGAGCCACTCATCCCGACAAAAGGCTCAGCAATGGGGTGACCAGTTCCCACTTCGCGCACAGCTGTGAGATAGAGAGTGGATGTTCTAGCAACTCCAGCCAACACCCTACCTACGTGGGTAGAGAGCCACACCCTTCAGAAAGAACTCCTAAAGGGGAACGACGGGCACACAGCGGTCCACGTAACCCGGCACAGTTTACACCGGACACCCGGTGTTGCCCCAAAAGGCCGGGAAACAGGACCACTGCGCCTCATACGGAGACCCGCCACCCCACAGCAGGCTACCCAATCCTCCGAGGCGGCCAGCTTGCCTGGACCCTCTTCGTTAGCCTGAGCTGAAACCCAGTTTCCAGCCCATACCTGACCGAAGTCGGAGGTGGAGATAGGACAATTTGATCAGAGCTAACATCTCCCAGTGGACCACCTCCCTTATGGGTTACAAGAGCCGGACCCCGACTACCCGGTAAAGCCACTATAGTTATTGCACATTCTGACCCATTAAAGGCCCCCACCAGAACATGAAAATAGATGTTTCAATAAACTGCCCATCAAAGTCAAAGTTTGCGTTACCACCCCTGGACTTAAAATCCGTTTTTTTTTCATGTACTGCCAAAGGTGTTGTCAAAGTTCTGGCAGCAACGTTCGGCAGAGGGACCAGACAGTCGAGGAGGGTTTTATGGAAAGAAGCGTTCACCCCATTTTGTTCGTTGACCAAAAGATCGTCAAACAGTTCTTGTCGTCCCTTTTTGTAGTGGCGCCTGGTGGGAGTTTCCTCCAATGATCCCCTCCCTCTAACTAAAGGATGCTTGTAACTATGATAAACAGGAAGATGTGTTGGACGCATTCACCCGAATGTCACAGAGAAAAATATCTTTACAAACATGGACCGAAATAGGGTCTCGGGAAAAATATAGATCTCTAATATATTTTGAAGTTGTCTTTACGGAGAATTTCAACGAGGAGGGGTATTGGAGAAATTTTTCGGGCCTTTGAAATAGAACGAGGCAATTTCCTCGCGTACACAGGAAATAAGAGGACCGCCTTTATTCGAGATGGGCCACTATAAAAGAAAGACGCGAAGAGGACATTGAATATGACAAAACGTTAAAAGAGAGCTGACAAATAGAGTCTCTTTACGCTTCAAAGATCTCATCGGCAAACAGAGATTATTCGTCACTTCGTTCATCTATTTCATATAGGGTTATAGAGTACCGCTATTCGAAATTAATACATCAACTACGAAAGACAAAACAACGCGATCGTGTGAAAAAGAGCAAAGTGCAACTTTTTGGTCTAACTTAACTTTATTGTGTAAATTCATTATTATGCGGTAATTCGTCCGATAGCCTACCAGGCCAAATGATTACCCGAATAAACAATTTGAAAAAATTAATAAAAATAACAATTTTAAATTGAAAAAATAGACGAAACAATTTAAAAAAAATAATAAAAATAACAATTTCAAATTGAAAAAATAGACGAAACAATTTGAAAAAGATAAATAATCAAAATAATTTGAAAAAATACATCAAATTAATAATTTCGAATTGAAAAATACACAAAACAAATTAAAAAAATAAAAATCAATTTGAAAAAATAAAAAAAATTAATTTGAAAAAATAAAAATAAATCAATTTGAAAAAATAAAAATAGAAATCAATTTGAAAAAAAACAAAATCAAAATCAATTTGAAAAAATCAAAATCAAAATCAATTTGAGAAAAATCAAAATCAAAATCAAAATCAATTTGCAAAAAATCAAAATCAATTTGAAAAAATCAAAATCAAAATCAATTTGAAAAAAATCAAAATCAAAATCAATTTGAAAAAAATAAATATATAAATCAATTTGAAAAAATAAAAACCGTTTGAAAAAGATAAATAAAGGCGCAACACATCAGAAACGAAGTGGCCACCGTGATTAAAAAACTGCCATACAAGAGAAATGCTATCAATAAGTTTGGTAAGTAATTGAAAGGAAAACGGGGGAAAGAACCGCAAGGGGAAAGGGATAGAAATGCCAACGACCAAAACACTGAAGTCTTTGTCGCCCAGACCCACCGATTTCATTATTGTTTTGTAGAAATGTAACCGTTTGTGACTTCTCAAGCGAGTTATGTAAAAGGTTCAAGTGGTGTTCCAGCTTTTTATCTCCTGTCTCTTTTAGAGATTGAAACAATGGACAGTACACACTGATGGCCTTATAGACCTTCAAACCTTTTCTACAAACGGAAAGACAAGGACCCTCTCACCGAAAACCTCATTCGTTTCTCCAACAGGTGTTGAGGCTGATATCTTTATCTTTCGACGGAAAGCTCTACAGACAATTTAGCGGTGCCGCAACTGGTACCAAGAACGGTATTAGTTTTGCGAAATTGTTAGTTAGTTGGGTAGATGAACGCTTTTGTTCGGGTTACGCTGGTCACCGATGATCTTTCCCGGTTGGACTCTCACCAACGACAACATTTAAAAACGTTCTTCCAACCGGGTTCGGAGTTCCCAGTCGATGCGTTCGAGATGACGATCAATTTCTATCTCGAACTAGGTAAGTGATGCCGTTTCTACGTTGTTTCACAAATATATCGATTAATGATCTTATTTGCTGCTGTCTTTATCCAATTCTCATTTGTATTCCTCATTAGAATTAACTCTGCAGATGAAAACTTGAGGACGCTCGCTGATAGATTCAAATAGCTGCTCAAAAACTTTTGCCACGCGTGCAAAGAATTTTCCTTAAAATCTTCGTCGTCACAACCACTTTGAAACCAGTTTAAATTGTAATTTCTTTAAACCGATTTAATTTGTGTTTTAAGAACTAAATGTTACAGTGGATAGGGTTATAATATAGTAATAACAAAAGTAGCATAAGACCCAAAAGTGTGTCAGAACGGTATAGTAGTTAATGTGAGTGTGTCGCAAAATAAAAAAGGGAAACGAAGGGGGGTCGGAAAATACGTCATCAAAATCGAGGTACTCCAGCGCCACCGAGTGTGGCGTTTTAGAACATACGTCTACGGGCGAGTAAATCGAAGAGAGAAAATCGCGCCAGACTATAGACTAAATATAACGTTGCTAGTACTATTCCAACTAGTAGGTTATGTAGTCTATAGTGTGACTAGGTCTCACTAGAAAATTTAATAGGCGCGAAGGTACAGCTGACACACTTTTTGGTAATAATAATAATAATCATTTAGGCTAATACCCAAGGCACCACTTTAGGCCCAATTCATTTAGCGACTTTTTAACAAAGAGTACATACGTCTCCAAAGGATCCCGTAGTGGCGCTGTGGTACCATGATTTGAGCTTTAAATGAACAAACCCGGTCCTTTAATTTCTAGTTCACGTCAGTCCTATGACAGTAATTTAGTGGGGTGGTGGCAAGCCTTTCACGCCACGAGAGCCAATAGCTCCCAACACACACTATTACCTTTAACCTCTACAAGTTTTATGGAAAGAGGAAACCCAATAACTTTAAGGAAAGCACGTTTAAGAAGCGTAAGAGATTAAAATTTGAATGTTGCACTTTTTTACATGATCATTTAGTTCAAAGTTTGCAAATTGATAGTGGCGCTTGTCGGTTTTGCTTGGAGCAGTGCTGTCTAGCAATTTGGGCGAATAAATTGTTTATTTATTCAACTATTTATTTGAAAATACTCGACTTTGAAAAACATAAGTCTGAGCCCTGGGGCGAAAATATTCACTGCATTCATTTACATATTCTTAATTAATCTGCCAAGAATTGTCTTTTCCGTACCCCCGTGCAATTCATCAATGTTCACAACGTAATGGCCAAACGAATTCAGTTGGTTTTTGTGACCAAGGCTTAGCTCCAAATATTGAAATCTAATAAATTTCGTATACATATTTTTAATTGATCAAAACTAAATGATAATACAAATTTATGAATTTATGAATTTATAATTTGTCATATTTTGTAGTAGTTGTGGTATTTATTTCAAAATTACATCCCTGTTTATTCTTCGCACACGGTTCAACAAAATGATCCGTTTATTAACTTTGTACTAATTTCCATATTAATCTAGAAGGCAATGTTTCACCATATCGGATACGTTAATCCTTATTTACATTGACCAGGGTATTAGAATTTCATCAGCTACACTGACGCGAGTAGTCGAAGATAACAGAACCGGTCGAGCGCCCGTAGTAACCCCGATACTAATCCCCTTACCACTTCATAAAAGATTAACTTATCATATACGCTAGCTCGAAGTCAACGTGGCATCCGATGTTAGTGCATCCGTATATAGCGGTTGATTCGCAACATAATTATTCCCTAATTAGAAATTACGACGGCTACTGTTAATGACCAAAAGCCTCTTTTCATGAAAAAGAAAAATTCCAACTATAAGCAATTTCCGGAAATTGATTGTCGAAGCTTGTTTTCAAATTACAGTATAAGTTAGGTGGGGGTCTGAACAAAAAAAAACCTATTTATCAGGAATTTTTTTTACCCTTAAAACTGTTTCACATTTCAGTAAATCATAGGCCGTGACTGTCGCCCTAGACTCACATGCGGGTTCATCCTTTTGGTTCGCTCTTTCGTTACGAATTGTAATCTTGTACACGATTAAAGAAAAGCAATTTTCAATAAATTTTATTTAAAAGTAAACAAAATAGGACAAGCTAGCACAGTAAATTTTATTGATTTAATCGTCTATATACGTTTTCAAAAGGTAATATTTTGGGTTCATGAAACACATAAGATGCCCAAAATCTCAATTATCAGAAAACAGTGTAAGGTCTTTTTTAAGTCGGGAATTACACTATAAATTTTGGTCGGCACCCTGACTAAGAAAAGTCTGAAAAACGTACATATTTATTTTTATTCGAAAAGATTAAGACGTTTCGACCCAAGACCGACCCGTAACCGACTCCCGTGTGCTAGAAGGGTAGCTTGATTGTTTTCTATCTTTTATTCGGCTTTGAGAGCTTGATTAGAACGTAACTTTTCAGAAATACGCAAACCAATTAATTATATTAAATTGGGCAGTGATTAATATCATTAAAAAACATTTAACGGCAATCTTTGGGTTTCTGATTTTTTCGGTAATGTATGCAAGTAATAGTTATTTTATGAAGTCAAATTTTTCAATAAGATTAACTTGATTAAAGCGTTATTAAAATTTATAATTTGGCATAACTTCGACCAAATGTTTCAAGGTCATCATAAGTTACAATTTTCGAAATCCATCACTCAGTTTAGAGTGTCACGACAATTTTGATCCATTAGATCGGGTAGTTTTCGATTTATGAGCCCTTAAATGTCGTGTCTTGATTAGAATACCACACACGACCTTATGGTTTTTGGTCTAACATTTCTCGGCTTCCCATTGGTCAAATTAGATCGGGACAAAGCTGTTTAAACTTAAACTTAAACGTAGAACACATTTCTAAATGGAACCATTCTTCTAATCCTAATGGTTCTCGAGATAAAATTTGAATGACCTTGAAGACCGGGTTCAAGGTCATTGAAATTTTCATTGTCATTTGTCCCCCTGCACCATCTATGTAACCTGAAAATTTCAATTCTTACATAAAACGCATTTTGAGTAATTGGCTCTGTATCGTTTTTTAGGTAACACCCTGTATATAGAGTAGTTACATCCTCTTTTGGAAGGCCTGATGCATTTAGTACAGAGATATTCGAACCTATTTTCAGTCAGAAGTTTTGAAATAAACAGGTTTAGATCGGGTTTATAAGTAAAGTAACGCACACGCCAGGTTATAAAAGCAACTTTTTTAAAAAGTATGAAGAAATTGAACTTGCATATAATCGATAGTATGTTTCAGACGAATTTAAATGTTCTTATTCAACAGCAATCGGCTCGATGTTATTTCTTATTTTTAGTTTCCGTCGTAAGCCAACTTTTTATCCTTCATAACCTTCATAAAATCAAGTTTATATACAAGCAAACAGAAATTATTACTTGGATCAAAGCTATCGAACAAAATTCCACTTTCAAAAATATTTTTTGTGGTTTGAATAAAAGACCTTAATTTGGAGTCTAGTTGTAAGAAGATAAGTCGTCAGATACTTAAAGTGGCCGTTTAAAAATAAACTCCCCCATCCCTCGTAACAAAGTATTACAATTGGTAAGATCCCCCTACACCCGAAATTACGTAGAAATACACAATAAACCTTTAATTTGATTGATAAAATTCAATATTAAACCTTTTTATTTATTGTTTTACCTCTAAAAAACTATTGATACTTTTATGAGAAAAACATTTAAGTGTTAATTTGCTAGTGCACCCTAAAATGATTTCTAATTTAGGTTCCGGTATAGAATTATGATATGTGAAGTAACATTTCAGTGACTCCTCCCGTTCAAATATTTCTGCCTATTAAAATAAAATGGAAGAAAAAACGGTCCAATAAGATAATTTCCGACCAGACCTAAATTGTTCTTGATGGTGATGAGGATATCCTCAGTGGGGATCAGCGTTGCCAACCTGTACGATAATTATCGTTTTGTACGATAATTTCACCTTCCGTACGATGTACGATATCACAACGTACGATATCGGCAATTGTACGATAATTCAGTAGGATGTACGATATTACAACGTACGATATTGGCGATTGTACGATAATTCAGTAGGAATGAGTTTTTGTATTGTACGTTGTTGAAAAATACCCGTTTTGAGGCTTAGGTTTGGTATCAAAGTTTATTCTTAGAAATATGTTTACAAGTAAACTATAGTGCGCTCTCAAAAAAATATTACCATTTATAATATTATGCAAAATTATGGTATTTGTACCATAACTATAGTACGTATGGCAACGCTGCCGGTGATTCTCTTTGCCTTGGAATATCGCGCCATCAGTGCTCTAAGAGAGAGAACAAGACGTACGACGGTCAGAATACACACAATCCTTCTAATGTGTTAAGTTTGTTTGAGTTATTCACAGCAACCTACAACGCCGGTGACATAACCAATATATATCCACGGCCACACATATAAGCTCGAGTTGACGGGTAGTCATGTACTTGGAGACCAGGCTGCGTATCAAGCCACGGGGGATAGGGACAGCCGGTTCTGGTCCACAGAACCCAGCCATCGCACCCTCCCTGGCCAAGACGTCAGCCTTTTCATTCCCATGATACCCCTCATGTCCAGGGACCCAATAAAGTTGAACCTTATTAAGCGTCAGGAGATTAGAAAGAGATACAAGCAGCTATGAACCAGTCTAGAAGAAACATTAGACTGGTTTAGAGCTTTTAAAGCAGCCTGGCTATCCGAACAAATTTGTATAACTTTCCCGCGATAGTTCTTCTTAAGACAGAAGTCAACACAGAAGCAGATAGCAGAAATCTCTGCCTGAAAGACACTTGCGTAAATTCCAAGGCTTTCGTAGAAGCCGTACTTGGTCGTTAGGCAGTACATCCCTGCACCTAGATGGGTTTTAGACCCATCGGTGAACCAGACAACTTCCCCTCTGGTACCGAGGGTAACATTTGACCATTCCGTGCGGCTAGGGAAGTACACGCCGAAAGGCTTATTAAAACGAAGTTTAGCAGCCATGTTGTCAGAACCCATTGAGAGAACAGGTAACCGACTTTAAATATCCCTAATAAGCGTAGTGTGGCTCTTTTCCCAACTATTGGCCATCCTCCACCCATTTTGGTTTAGCCTATAGACACCAAAAGTAGCAGCTTCCTCTATAAACAAATGTAGAGGAAGAATATTCAGTAGAATTTCTAGAGAAGCAGTTGGGGCTGTTCTCATAGCTCCTGTTATGCCAACGCAAGCTAGCCTTTGATGAGTGCGCAGTTCTGACTGCACCGTTTTGAGAGTAACCCTTGGCCACCAGACCACAGCTGCATAGGACAGTATGGGTCTGATGATCATTGTGTAAAGCCAGTGAACAACTCTAGGACTCAAGCCCCAGGACTTGCTGACCCTTCTTGATAATATAGTCAAGATGTGGTTTCCATGTTACTTTGTTGTCAAGGATAACACCTAAGTACTTCACTTCAGGGCTTTCCTCCAGGTTGGTACCGAACAAGGAAATAGCATTAAACGCTCCCCTAGTCCTTTTACGGGTAAAAGGAACCAGAACCGTCTTACTGGGATTGACCGTGAGGTTCACTTCATTGCACAAGTTTTCTACTGATGCAAGAGCTCTCCTCATAACATCCTTAACTGTCGTTGGGAATTTCCTGTGGGCACCCACGGCTAGTGGAGACCATCAGGGAATCGCCAAGCAGGAGGGATGTCACCCTTCGGTTCGTCAGCATAGATTTGATCAAAGTGTGTCATTGATACCAAACCTCTTGGCAGCCTTCATCAAGACTGCACTTGAGACCTTGTCAAAGGCCCCCTCAATGTCAAGAAAAACCGCAAGAGCGATTTCTTTAAACTCAATTGCTCTCTCAAGGCAATTTCTAATGCCATGCAAGGCGGTCTCAGTAGATTTGCCCTTTTGATAGGCATACTGAGCAGTAGAGAGAGGCGTTTGGGAAATAACCTCTTCCCTAATATAACAGTCTACCAGTTTCTCCAAAATTTCCAGGAGAAAAGAAGTGAGACTAATTGGCCGAAATGCCTTAGCCTCAAGGTAGTTTGACTTACCGGGCTTGGGGATAAAAATGGCCCTAGAGAGCTTCCAGGAGCTTGGAATATGCCCTAAGGCAATACAAGCCCTGTAGATTCTGCAGAGCAGTGGGCAGAGAGTATCGCTGCCCTCCTGCAGCAAAATGGGAAAGATCCCATCCGGACCTGGGGACTTATAAGGCTTAAAGGAATTTATCGCCCACATAAGCCTGGAGTGTGTGACAATCTGTTTTGCCACAGCCCAGTCTTCCCTTTTGGTACGTTGTATCCTAAGAGGGAGACTATCAGTGCCACAACTGTCTGTGACCCTAGAGTCTGGAAAGTGCGTCTCCAACATATGTGTTAGAGTTTCCTTGCCAGATGTCGAAAAACTTCCATCCTTCAACCTAATGGTGTCGAGATGTTTAGTATTATCATGTGCCATAATTTTCATTAGTTTGGCAGTGCTGGGAATATCGGATATATTCTCGCAAAAACTTCTCCATGATGCCCTCTTGGCATCACGAATAGCTTTGTGATAGGCGGTTAGGGTACTCTTGTAGGAAACCCAGTCATATTAGAACGGCCTTGGAAAATGCCAGAGAGAAATTCGCTTAAATTATCTATAACCACACGTATTTCCAATGTTGGAGTTGATGGGGGTACTTATTCGCGGTACAAAATACCTTACTAAGAATTAAGCAACGAAATTGCATTTCTAAGCTATATGTAAACCACGGCTATTCAAAAATATAACTTTCATAAGGAACGTTATGTCGAATTTCAGGCGGAAATATAAAACCACGAACATTGGGGTCCGGTTAATAACCCCGAAAACTATACTTAAATTTAATATTTACTGATATAACCGAAGTTGTAGTTCAACTGAATCCTAACCTATCCAATAATATTTTTTTTAACGTTATCGGACTTAATTTTAAAGAAAATATCTACCACATAAAGCGAAATCACCGAAAACTTTAAATTGGGTAAATGCCCAACTTCTTGGGCTCCAATTTGAAAACTTTATGAATGTTAATGTATGTACATTCGAACGAGATATCATTGACTCAACTAGCCCTAAACGTTGAAGGGATATGCGCGACACGGCGGCATCGGCGGCAACGGCTGCACTGTACGTGAGACTAATACACACAAATCCTTAGGATTGTGTGTAAAAACCGTTCCCCTTTTTAATTTCGCCCCCCTTTTCTACTCGCTAGTCAGACCTCTAGATATTTTTGAAGCCTACGAACGGTACGATAAATAGGACTGAAATACGATAATTTTCAGGTGTTGGTACGATAATTCTATTGGATCAGGTTGGCAACGCTGGTGGGGATTGTCGTCATTTAACATGTTTTGTTTCTAGTGGTTGAAAGCAGTGCCGTAACTATCCTTTTATGCGCCCGGTGCGAGATTCTATAACTGCTACTTATAACTACCATGCATGGTCCAAAACTTGGCCTGGTCTGGTCATTTTTGCGCCCCTCCAGGGTCTACGCCCTGTGCCTGGGCACCACTGGCACTGCTCTAGTTACGGCACTGGTTGAAAGGGCCATCTCTTGATAAGGAGCATTGGTCGGATACAACAAGTAGACGGAGAAAATTCGAATACTCATGGGCCATGTTCAGGAGCCAGTTTCAAAGTCAAAACGAATTCCAAATCCTTGAGAGCTAATTTTCTAATCAAGGAAGGGGTTTCCCAATTCATTTTCAAAAACATTTTGGAAAAGTATGACCTACAGTCCTTGAAAAATATTAAAAGAATCCCTCAGAGGATAAAATTCTGAACGTTGAAATTCTAACTAACATTGATCGCGATTTTAGAAACGAAATGTTACGACTACAGAATGGCGCAAAAACGAAACAACTGTGAGTTTTGCATTGGGAAATGGTTGAAATTGTAAAACTGTTTATTTATGCAGAAAGAGCTGGTAATTGGGACCTACAATCCTACATGTCTTCGCTTTAAAGCCATTCTTCCATTTTTCTTGGCTACATCTTAATTACGTGCATATCCCATCATGTAGTTTTTGATGGAGGGTTGCTCGGAAAAGATGGAGGTGGCGGTGGAAAAGAACTCTCCAGACATAACCCCTTTGATAATCGCAATTCAGGAAAAGTAGGTAAGAATGATATAACGATGTTAAAGGGAATATAACCTCGGGTATTTGGTGTGGAACACCAACGTTTGCAGCTCTGACTTTAAAAATGTTTGGTGCCACTGTACAGGGAAATTTGAAAAATTGAAGGGGTCTTCCATAAAGATTGCTTTGTAGGTTATATTCCCTTTAAGATAACCCGGTACTCGGAACCTCGGATAGACGAGCAACTCGGAGTGCAGTGTGGTGATAAGGTAGAAAGGTTTTAGCAGTTTATAAATTGTAGTTCATTTTTATTAACTATTAATAATAACACTAAACCAACTCACAACATTGTTTTTCGAGTTAAACGTGACATCAACAACACTGAAAGGATTCGTACCATCTATCAAGCGTCTACTCAACTTTTTTATCCGTACCATGCGACCCTTCATCTAGCACTTAACGACGAAGATACGCAACACCGTATGACTTTTTTAATGGTACAGTAACATGTCTCAAGAATATCCGGATTTCCTGTGTCTAATCTTGGTTTCTATTCACTGTTGCTTGAATTGCTTCTCGAGAGATGGGCCATTCAATCGCCAAATCAACCACATGTGGGATGACGTCAATAAAAACAGGGGATTCCCTCATCACCATCAAGAGCAATTTAGTCTAAACGTCTGGACATATCTGGTAAGCGATGGTCTTATTGACATGTGTTTTCTTCCAAATTGTCGCGATGGAACAAGTTTGTTTCGTATGGAAAAATGAAATTCTGGATCGATTTCTAAACGTAATTCGTTTAGGGTAATTTGATCGAATCGATAATACTAATACAGATGCATTTATATTTATTATTTAATTTATTTATTATTTATATTTTACTCCGTAACTTAATTTTTTAACTTGTATCAGATACATTTTGCAGGATAAATGTTTCTATTTTTTAAATTAAATTAAACAACTTCCCAACGCTGCCACTGCGCCAACTAAAAAAATTTGCTTACCTAATAGTCAAAAAGATTTCTGTGAGACGGTTTTCTAAAGACATTTTCCGGTGACTTTTCCCTTTTCAATTTCATTGTACATTCAACGTACCGAAAATTTCCATCAGTTCTATAAGCTCTATGCTAAAACACCCAGTTCCCGGCCCACCACCAGTAATCGGCTTCTGCGTCTCTGCCTGTACTTTGTATGAGTGAGAAGAGAACACAATTGCGGCATATATATTTTACACTACCCCCCACTCATACAAGTCCGACTACTGGTCAGGGGTGGCGAAATAGGGTACGCAGGGTACGCAACTGCGTACGGGCGCGAGGATTTTTTGGGGTGCAAAAAATTCTAGGACTATTAGGTAAGCAAATTTTTTTAGTTGGCGCAGTGGCAGCGTTGGGAAGTTGTTTAATTTAATTTAAAAAATAGAAACATTTATCCTGCAAAATGTATCTGATACAAGTTAAAAAATTAAGTTACGGAGTAAAATATAAATAATAAATAAATTAAATAATAAATATAAATGCATCTGTATTAGTATTATCGAAGATTCTAAATACGAATTTTGTTTTCCCGAGTCAGGCGGCTATTAACGTAGTAATAGCCGTTCGCGCTACTCCGTCGAAGTTTTAGCCGTTCGTGTGTAGTTTTTAGATTAACGGACTTCGGACTCAAACGGACACAGATTATACGGACACTGTGTATATCACTCATTTGACACTGACGTTTAAATTTGTAAGTTTTTTATTTTCTGTATTTTTATTACGGTATTAATTTTACATGGCATTGATATATATAGGTATTTGTTATTGTTAACCAAGTTTATTCACTATTCATATCGAATTAACCTTCAAAATCGAAAATTTTACATAACCGAAACGCCCGAAAGTAAAACTAAACCAAAATATATTTTTAACAACTTTGTAGTTATTATCTCTATTCTTTACCGAAAATTCAAACACGTGTAAACAATTTTATTCTCTTAAAAATTAAAAAAGCTTAATCAGTATCACATGTGCACTTTAGGTATTGTAAGAAACTTTCATAGCTTCATTCAATTTGTTATTTTTTTAAATTATTGTAAGCAGGGTTCGAAATAAAAAAAACCCATACAAAAAAACCACTCAAAATTTTAATAAAACCCCAAAAAACTCAATAAAACCCGATGTATCCGGGTTTTATGAAAAAAAAACGGGTTTTTTAAAACCGGGAAAATTGCGGAGTTTAACGGTAATAGTAAGTATAGGGAGCTGACGGTAAGCTCGCGTGGCATGAAGGGCCACTCGTAAATAAGGCAATAAAAGTCGTTTGCGACTTGGGGCCTGTTTAATTATTAAAAAAAATAGATACCCAAAAACTATTTCTTGCGCACTTTCAACCAAGTTGTTGAATTGTAAAAAAAAATGGGAACTGACAATTGTAAAGGTAAGGGCGGCAAAATGTGAACAGCCTACTTTTGGGAAATGTGTAAATCCGCCACTGCCGAGCGTGAAATAAATCAGAGGTTCTTTTACATTTAAACCTTAATCGAAATAATCCATCCCCCGCAGTGTGGAAGTAATTAAAATTACCGTTAACTTAAAATTAAATAACTTCTGAATGCCATAAATGAATTGAATATAGTTTATACAGATCATATAATGTGGTCTATCCTCGCTTAACAATATAAAATTAAGTTAATTAATTAAATAGTTATCCTAAATGAAAATATAAACAAAATCCCTGCCCATATGACCGTGAGGCAATACATCCCCCCCCCCCTTCCTAAGCCCAGATCTTTCCTCACCGAATTCACGAAAGACCAAACCAGCCACATTCCCTCAGCTCACAGCGATCCCATGAAACTATTTTCCTATTTGTGGGCCTCAGACCTACCACCAAGTAACGAGACAACAACCGCGATTTTCCAATTCTGCAAGGTCAAGACAACGTCTCTCGCCACAAGGATAGATACTACTGGCTTTAGCGTTCTCCCCCGCTGTTATTCATGTCGGTGATAAGGGTGCGTCCCGAGTTTCCGCTTGGAAACGACACTACACAGAAAAAACAACGCTTAACTTTTAAACACATTTCTCACATCTAAACATGTGTTTTTCCTAAACGGGAAAAAATTATGTTGTGTTGTTAAAAGAAACGCCAAAATTTAAACACTTCGTACGCGTTGCGGCGCCTTAGGAAGTGTTTATTTCGCAAACATTTTCGGGAAGTAAACGTTTTTCTAAACACACTGCTTAGGTTTTAAACAAAACGTTAGGGCGGAACCGTTTCGTATTTACGCGCCAGCTAAGTCTCGTCAGGCGCCATTTTACTTCAACCGAGCTTGGCAGAAGATTCTGTTGGTGGACTTTGAAGCTCTACTTTATGGTTAGTATAAATTTTGTTATTTAATCATATTATAAGATGGTTAATGAACAATTCCCACGAACGTCATAAGTTAAATGGGTAATGAAAGCCAACTCTCTTAGTCTCCTATAATTGAGAATAAATTCTTAAGCCTTGTCCTTCTGTCATTACACCTCTCTAACGTCATGTGAGTGAAATTAGTACAATATCAAATAATAGAAATTTGAGCTTCCAATTAAATTTTTTTTTAACTGGCTTTTTAAAATTTACACCAAAATATAACATTCAGGAATTGTTTTCTTAGGCCATTTTTTAAAAGATCACAGTAAGGTTTCTCTATGACAGTGGAATATAATCAAGATTGAATATTAAAAAATTTTAATAGTCAATATACAAATGTATGTCTTCATGAAACAAGTTACATTATGCAGCTGATATGTAAATGGATGAGAAGTTACCAATAAATTTAGTTAAAAAGTAACTCAATCAGTCTGTGTACACCTCTCAAACATTATCATGTGAGTGAAATTAGTACAAAATAAAAAAAATCAAATTTGAGCTTTCAATTTCTCTCACATAGCAAAATTTCACTTTCTGACACATTTACAATATTTATTATAAAAATTAAACTAGCTGTTCTACATTGCCTTAGCCTTGACCGTCAAATTAATTTATTTAAATCTTAGTTTTAGAGATAAAATAGGGTCAACGGAGATTTATAAACACCTTCAAAGTGTGATATTATTTTGTTAAATTGAAATATTTTAAATCAAACAAGTTATAAAAGTGTGATATTATTTTGTTGAATTAAAATATTTTTAATCAATCTAAGTGTCTGAGAAATTGTAAGTGGTAATGAAAGCTAAACGCATTAAAAGTGGTGTTCCGCAACATCCTGAGCTGCATACATCTACGGAGCACTAATACCTTCAAATAAAACAAAAATAATTAAATTTCTTTTGTAACCTAAACACATAAAACTTAACATATTTAAATCTTCAACACCTTTTAAAAAGGTAACCATTTATACAATGTAAACACCACGATTTTAAACATGTTTTCAGCCTAAACGTAAGGGGTTCTTAACACGTTTAAAACTACAACAAATTGACTTTAAACCCCTTGATAACCTATACACTTAAGTTACTAAACATGTTTATTTATATAACAGTGTTGGCTTAAACATGTTTAGGTTTCAGATGTGTTTAAAAAAGCGTTGCATTTTGGCGTTTAGGAAAACGTTTAGATTCGAAACTTCGTTTTTTCTGTGTAGAAGTAACCCCAAGACCCTCTAAGCCCCCCGCACCAAGTAAAACCAACCACGAGCGAATTTCTCGAGATCAGACCACGTCATTTGTGGTCTCACAAATTAACCAATAACCAATGCAAAAGCGAGGTCACAGATTGTTTTAATTCCCCGGAACAAAGGTCTTTAGAATTTTGATTCTCCGAGTGAGAGAGAAGCCACGTAAAAAAAAAAAAAATTCTGACTTCCGACTTTGGTATAAAAACAATAATAAATTCTTCCCCCATTTTGTTTATTTTTGCCTAGGACCAACCCCACACAAGAAGAACGCAACCCGTCAAAAGTCGTACATTTTCTTGTGTACAGTTTACATTGGTTAGACCGTCGGATAGGGAAAATTCGGAAATTGTCTCCCCCCCGCCCGTAAAACGTTCAGCGTAAAGGTTCGTCGAGTGAAATTTGTACACAACACTGCGTTAGCGTGTTTAAAGGCTAGCTGCGTTCTCCTTGTGTTTGTTGCTCCTAGATTTTTAGGAGGTATTACAATCACCGTGTCTGTCGGTGTGTCTGTCCGGGCTGCGAACGCATTCGCATTTTCGGAACAAAGTGTAATCGCTGCGTTCGCAGTCTCTTGGAATTAGGGAAAAGGTTTTTCCAAAAGCGCCCTCTTTTGTCATTGGGTGTATTATAATTTTCTTTTGCGAATTGTGAGTGTACGTGAATAATCTCCGACGATTGGGACGGACCGAGTACTGAGGGTTACGGTAAACGTCTCAACGTCCAAATGGCAGGGTTTCCACCAAATGTTCACGGTATACGTCTTATTTTCAATATGCGATAGTATCGGGCGGGAATTTAACCCAAGCCCTCCTGCATGACAGCCTTTGACCGGCGAGTGTTCTACCACAGAACCACCGATACATGTTACGCTTCATTGAAAATTATAATCTCAGCTTAGCGGAAGAGTATATTAATACTTTTTAAAGTCTACATTTTTTAGGTATGAAATTTTAAAGGTAAAATCTTGTTTTAGCGCAGTCAGCAGAGATAAGATGGTTAAAGGGTAGAACCCGTGGGTGGTCCACTTAGTTAGTTTTTTGTAATTTATTTACGGGTTTTCTTATCGACTTAGATATAGTTGTATTGATGTGGTGCCGTTGGTTTAACGTTTATTGATATACGAACTGTCGTTTAGTCAAGTGGCTTTCTGTGCTTTGTTAATGGTAAGGTTTTTGCTTCTTGTTAATACATTTGGTGTGGATATTTGGATATCTACGATTCCTAATGCAGTCATTGATTTCCTGGGTGTGCGAGTCATTATATGATATTGGAAATTGGACGGTATTGGTCTTTTTCGTGCGGCATGTGTCACAACGTCAACAGGAACTCTACGAGTCGTCCACTACCAGATGTCGAATATAGCTATTCTACGGTATCTTCATCAAGGTTGAGTGTTGAAATAACATTAAAGATGCGGCAAGTATTTCGTAAGCGAGAAAAATACAAATACCCTCTGTAGATATTTTTTTAATTAAAATTGGCTTCGTATTATATTTAACTGATACACTTGTACTGTAAATAGGGGTAAATTCAATTGTGCATTGTTTTAGTACATCTAAATCACTGTTGTAACTACTTAATTTATAATATTCTGAATAAATTAAACTCGGTTGTTTCGTGTCAATTATTTTAAATAACTCTGAATTGCGGAGATATATCTTTAAGGATGATCTCGAGAAATTAATACCACTAGGGATGATTCTTCTGAGGAGAGGTATATTTTGGCTTGCCAACTTGTTGTATAGTGTTTTGTTTACGGGGTGTTAAATAAATATTTTGTGATTGATAATAAACAGAAGGTTTCCATTCTGAATTCGAATCTCTCCTCTTTTCCTTCTACGTAACCCCCTCTCTCGGATTTGATTCACCCCACGAAAAGCCACGACTTCATTTTGTCACCATCTTCCCACGCCTTCGTGAATAAATATCGTTGAGCTAGGGCCAGGAATATTCTATATTCCACACCGTATTCGTTATCCCCACTTGATACGATATGCGCTAGGAATTATCGCGAGAGGTTTCAAAACCTATAAACTATTAAAAGGGTTTTAGATTCAGTTCACCAACCGATAAATAAATTTGTAATCATTTCCATAGTGTTCATTTTGAAACCTGCCGGCCATCCATTGTTTCGTGTTTCGCCATAGGATTTGGCATTTAGGTATTTTTTAAAACAGATTCTAATCGCTATCGAAAAATTTCGCTTAAAAGTTCACTTTCAAAAATCCGAGTTCTCTAAATTCGAAGTGAATCGGCTTAACCTTTTCGCGGGTTCAGTCCCTATTCTTCTTGTTTAAATGTGATATAAATGTTTATTTAGATCTCTAAAAATTCGCGTCCAGGTCACCAAAACCCGTAACTGGTCAAAAAAGCACATTTAGTACGTGTGCTTGAAATATGCTGACAGCAGTGGCGTAGCTGATGGTCCGCAGGGCCCGCGGTGCGGGGCAGCCTCGAGCTTCGGAGGGGGGCCCCGCTAACTATAAAAAAAAATTAAAAAGGGGGACCTCATAAAGATTTTTGCGGGGGGGCCTCTGAGTTCTGAGCTACGCCACTGGCTGAATAAATGGAATAAATGGAATACTACGTAACCAAGGACACAGCCCTGCGATATTCCAGATTGTATTGTTAGGCGTCCTGAGCAGATATAACCCATTTAGAGCACATTTATCTATTTTATTTTTTTAGGATATCTAGGGGAAGCACGATTAGCGCTATCAAATAAAAGAAAATTTTGGTCAAAGTAGACGAGCCATGTAAGAACCCTGATTACATTTGAATGAAGATGACGTTTTTAAGACAATATTCCAGTATTCGATTCGAATTTAGAAGCGTGTCAATCTGTTCTAATAGCTTTATTGTTT
The DNA here is from genome assembly GCF_980474605.1 of Leiobunum rupestre. Lineage (NCBI taxonomy): Eukaryota > Metazoa > Arthropoda > Arachnida > Opiliones > Sclerosomatidae > Leiobunum > Leiobunum rupestre. Next base: position 68,539,827 of record NC_143389.1, on the reverse strand, counting down.
GGTATCGATTTCATGTTATTGAAGACTGTTTGCACATCGATGGCTCGGAAGGAGAATTTTACACGAAGGTTTTCGATTGTAGTTAGCCAGTTCGTTGATCCATTTGACGGTACACAGTTAGAAAAAAGGGTTTCCATGGGTTTTATTGGGGTTTGCTTTGGGTTTAAAAAAGGTTTAGGAAAAAATTATAAACCCTTAAGGTTTGTTTTGGCAACTTGCATGGTTTGAAAAGGGTTTAAGTGTTTAAAGGTAACCCCTATAGGTCAATGGAAAACCCTTAGGATTCCAATTTAAGAACCTATAGAAAAAAATAATTTATCACTTTTTAAAACAATTTTCAAACCCTGCACGTTTTAAACTATCTCACGCCATCTACGCCAAAATTTGATATCAAGCCGTATAATAATTTCATAAAACGTAAAGGAAGACGGACTTTCCCCAAAATGGCTTCTCTAAACATCGTTGCAATCATACATCTTTCGGTGGTTCTGTGGTAAAACGCCCGCCTGTCGTGCTAGAGGGCTTGGGTTCGAAACGCGCCCGTTGCAATCGTCAAAATTTGTTATAAAGTCGTAAATTAAATTAATTATTTTTAATTTAATCTATAAATACAGAAAGTGCTCATTTTTAAGCCTTGTGGGTTTGGAAATTTCCGTTAAAGGGTTTTGGGGGGTTTGAATTTGTGGAATTTTTTTTAAGAACCTTGGGGGCTTATAATCAAACTCTTTTTTCTAACTATGTATTGTTGAATAGTTGATAATAGAGTAATCATTGAAATAGCTGGCTATTTCTTGAGGGCCTACCATCAATTTATTATTAAATTGCAGCGGCATTACCGTCTTCATTTTTGGCTTTAAGTATGGCTTTAGTTTATCGGAGGATTTAGCTGATTTTAAAATATTTTTTCTACTTTGGTTGCATTATTTATCGAGTTACGCATTCCGTGTAAAAACCCCAAGGTCGAGCTTCAAGGTCCTGGGGACCTCGAGGTTCGACAATGGGATGCACTCTCCCTTTCCTTTCATCTATTGTAAAAATAGTAAGCTGCCGGCGGCGTTTTCTCGACTCTAACCTTTCTTGGAAAAACCTTCTTGTTTCACCATAAGAAGCAAGGGGTAATGACAGGGGGGTTGGGGTTGGGTCGGCGTCACCGAGCTTTCACGAAATGTAAAAGACCCAAAAGAGGTCAGATTAGAAGCCGGGAGTAGTGGCTCACTCCTGTAATCCCAGGCGTCCGGGAGGCAGAGTTTGTGGAAGGCCGTGTGAGGACGACTACCAATCCCCCAACGGGTGGTCGGGATACTTCCGCCACGGGTGTCCCCACCCCTGTCCCCACGTATCCCCCCGTTGGCGTGGCCGTTACACATATCTCACCCTGATTAATCAGTTATTGTGTGTGTGCTGGTGTCTAAGGCCTCGGGTCGACACCGATGTTTGTGTATCTCAAAAAAAAAGAAAAAAAAGGTCAGATTAGAAGTCTATTCTCAAGAAAACTAAAATCAAACGAAGAGTAGTGTGAAGTTATTTATATATCTCGACACTAGAAGCAAAAGGGTAAACAGGCCATAGTGCTGTCGACCCACGGGGTAACGTTTATAGTAGAATTAAGTTCCCAAAACAAAACAAAAAAGGTAAACCCTAAACCTCAAATTCCGTTCGTTTTTTATTCTTGGTAAATATTAAGAGGCAGATACAATATCCGCTTACTGGCCACATTTTGGACTGAAGAAACTACTTTATTTGATATTGACCGGTGATTTTACCGGTTATTCGAATGTTAGATATTTTTAGGTCCTTATTTTCAGCATACCTCTTGTAACTTTAATAAAATCAGTTAAGACTGGTTAAAATGAAGAAGCAATTTTTTGTCACGCGTCTATTCTTGGTTGTCCATATTTTTCAGACCATAATGCTCGCTTTATCGATTCAAAAGTCTTTGTTATCGATTTTACACGTAGGTTCCGTAAATAAATTTTAGCATTAACACGGCAAATTTGAAACTTAGCGTAAGATATTAACACAAGTATAAAATCCTGACTAAGGTCATAAGATATGGAAGGCTGAACTTTAAGAAAATAATCTAAACAAAAACGGTGAAAGTAGATTATTAGAAGCTAGAGAGAAAGTGTTGGGTAATAAAGCCTCTATACCACTGCTCGATAATTAGATATCGGGCCTAGATAGAAGGTGATATTGTTACAAAGGGCTTTTTAATGAAGATAAATAGAGGTCCAGTAATTGCATAGAACAATGGACGCCCCAAAAATCAATTCCTCATGCCGTAAATCCTTTTTTGGCTGTTTTTATAACTTAACTATTTATGTGGGTGAAGTATATTTTATGGAAGGTTTATTTTCTGAAGAATAAACAGACTAAAGATATGTATATAAAACAGGCCAGCCTAACTATAAAACCTCGCTATTGGCTATAAATAGAGCCATCCGGCAGTATAACTGCAAATAATTCACTTAAAAAGCTTTACAAATATGGATAAATACATTTAGTGAATTATTCCTAAAGTCGAATTTTACGCATAACCTAAATATATCCGAAACAATAATATAAAATGTAAATCTTTTTCGTAGGTTGATTATTGTTAGAAAACCAGCTTCTACTTCAAAAGTCTAGCTGATTATTATTTATATTTATAAAGAGTTTAACCGCAATCATTTCAATTTAGATCTGTTTATGATGAAAAACAAATTAGTTTATCACGGGCTGGATTTTCCATCAAAATATTCAAATTTGGTACCTTTATTTTTCCCTCAAAAACTCGTTTCTAAATTCTTTCTTCAGGTATGCACTTTGCGACCTAAAGGTACAAAATCTTTGTTGTAATACGCGTAGGTGCAAAAGCTACATAATTACTAAAAGTGTGCCAATGGAAGAGTTTCTGAAATGAATGTAACTCGAGATGTAAAAGTTTGTAGGGTGAGTGTGAATGAAGCTCAAAAGTAGTAATATTGTCGCCTGGTGAGAGCTTCAAGAACTAAGGAAGCGTTGGAGAAGGATAGCGGACATATTGATTTTTAGCCATTGAAGGGAAACGCTACCGCCATCTGTCTACGTTTAATACCAAACACGGGGAAAAAATCACAAAGTGGGTGCGTAGTTAACCCAAGTCTAACCTTCTAGGCGCTCTATCCCGATAGCATCATTCAATAAATCCTTAACATTGGAAAGTATAGGAACTGGCACACTTTTTTAATTGTGTCACTTTTGGTACGTGACAGGACTACGCGGCAGTCTTTACATGAACTATGCAAAGGCAGAGAGAGAGAGAGTTGGTGAGCGGCCGTTCTCATTAGAGCTCCCTTCCTGCGAGTTGGATTTCCCTGCGGCGATGGGCAGTCTCTTCAAAACAGTTGCGCCAACAATAATTAAAGCTTTTTTATTTCTTTTCAGAAAGTATCTACAGGAAGCCAACTTCAAACATACAATTGGGTTAGATCAAAAGCTTTTGCTTAGATTCATTGTTCACTTTCAAAAAGCAGACTATATTTAGCGTTAATTTTCCGTGGGCCCGTGGCGACTTTAAAACTAGGAAACTACAAAGAAGTAGAACTAATTCGATGGTAGAATAAATTAGCTATAGTAGAACTAATTCGATAGTAGAATAAATTAACTAAAATAGAACAAATTGTATGGTAGAATAAATTAGCTATAGTAGAACTAATTCGAAGGTAGAATAAATTAGCTGTAGTAGAACAAATTGTATGGTAGAATAAATTAGCTATAGTAGAACAAATTCGATGGTAGACTAAATTAGCTATAGTAGAACAAATTCGATGGTAGAATAAATTAGCTATAGTAGAACAAATTCGATGGTAGAATAAATTAGCTATAGTAGAACAAATTCGATGGTAGAATAAATTAGCTGTAGTAGTACAAATTCGATGGTAGAATAAATAAGCTATAGTAGAACACATTCGATGGTAGAATAAATTAGCTGTAGCAGAACTAATTCGATAGTAGAATAAATTAGCTAAAATAGAACAAATTCGATGGTAGAATAAATTAGCTATAATAGAACAAATTGTATGGTAGAATAAATTAGCTATAGTAGAACTTATTCGAAGGTAGAATAAATTAGATGAAGTAGAACAAATTCGGTTGTAGGACTAGTTCGGTTGAAGAACTAATTACGTAGTAGAACTAATTCGGTTGAAAAACTAATTCGGTTGAAGAACTAATTAGGTAGTAGAACTAATTCGGTTGAAGAACTAATTATGTAGTAGAACTAATTCGGTTGAAGAACTAATTAGGTAGTAGAACTAATTAGGTAGTAGAACTAATTCGGTTGAAGATCTAATTAGGTAGAACTAATTCGGTTAAAGAACTAATTAGGTAGCAGAACTCATACGGTTGAAGAACTAATTAGGTAGTAGAACTAATTCGGTTAAAGAACTAATGAGGTATTAGCACTAATTAGGTAGTAGAACAGCATAGGTATAGTAGAACGAATTATGTTGTAAATCTAATTTAGTTGTAGAACGAATTAGATTGAAAAACGAAATAGGTAAAAGAACTAATTATGTTGAAGAAATAATTAGGTATAGTAGAACAAATCCGGTGGTCGAACAAATTAAGTATAGAAAAATTAAGGTAGTCGAAAAAATTAGGTATAGTATAACTAATTAAGTATAGTATAAATAATTAGGTATAGTTTAAATAATTAGGTAGTAGAACAAATTAGGTATAGTCGATCAAATTAGCTAGTAGAACAAATTAGGTATAGTCGATCAAATTAGCTCGTAGAACAAATTAGGTATAGTCGATCAAATTAGGTAGTATAACAATTCGTTTCTAACTTGACCTTTTAGAAGAAAAGGGATCCTGGCTACAACCCGTGTAGGCACAATTGTGACTATTAACGATTGATCTTCGACCTTGAAAGGCGCCACAAAGATATCTACAATCAACGGTATGATAATCTGGCAGCTTTGTATTTAACATATAATACCAATTATATGAAATGGCTGAGGAAAACGAGGATATATTCGGGTGATATTTTATTTTATTTTTATATGAAAATCTCTTAAATTTCAGAAAATTCTAACAATTTTTTACGGTGTTGGAAAATGTAGTTTTTCACAGGTAGTTGGTAAACAAAAAATTGCATGAAAAAAAATTATATCGACCTCAAAAAACGACAAATAAAATGGTTTCGTTTGAAATTGACCATAAAACCTTTTTTTGAAATGATGTGTCTGATCTTACGTTTCAGGATACATCAACCCCTTTTTGTTTAAATTACAAGTATGGCTCAATAATTCGTTCGGTTTTAGTATGAGGCCATACCTAGGAAGGTTCATTTCCATCAGAATTCCTTACCACATCTAATGTAAGTGTTTTTTCCAAAGTGTCACTTCATATGTTATTATTCTTAATATCTCTTGTGCTGTTAACATCATTAAGCTCGTATATTAAAGAAAAGATTTCAAACCCTATAGAGCTGGAAACTGCAATAATGACGATACATTCATCTCTGCTAACATTGAAAATACTACTTACCAATTAAACGCAGATGATACAAATACCAACACGAGTGTTCAACATCCATATGACACCCAATGTATCTTGAATAGTACTACCATCTTACAAGTAAAAAACTAATTTTAATTATTGTAATAAGTTGGTTAAGTTGGTCAAGTACAAGTTCCCGCAGTTGTATGGTAGTTCTAATTCAGTCTTTCTAGTAATAGTAACAATTAAGGAGATAAATTGGTTGGTTCCCACAGGGGTAATGGTTATTTCAGTAGGCCAAACTGTTAAACATTTCGGGGAAATTTTTTTTTTTGTATTTTATGTAATCTATTATCACTTTTCATTTAGGGAACGGGTTTAGAGTTGCAGTCATTAATGGATGTTTCAGCAATTGATAATTCAGACCCAGTGTCAGCCATAAGAAACGATACTGGTATTAAATTAACTACTAATAGTGTAAGCGTTGAAAACCAACTAGAAGATTTTAACCAAAAAATAAAGGATTTGAAGACTCATCTTTTTGAAAAAGATAGAAAAATTATTTCTAAAATAAAAGAAATAGAAACAAGTTGGCAACCCAAAATATACCTCTCCTCGGAACAGTTTCTAATTTTCAGTAACGCGTAACACGTATCCGTGGCTCTGTGGTAGAACGTTCGCCCAGCATGTAGGAGAATCCCGACCGATACTAAAGTAAATTGAAAAAACGTTATACTACACCCAATGAAAAAAAGAGGGTTCTTTTGGACAAAACATTTTCCGTAATTTCAAGAAACTGCGTACGTCATGATTACACTTTGCTCCGAAAACGCATATGCGTTTGCAGCGCAGACAGACAGACACACAAACACTCACACCCACACCCACACACCCACCGACAGACACGGCGATTGTAAAACACCTCCTAGGGGACATAGTCCCCTCGGATAGGTAAAAATTAAGAATAAAGCCTTGTCCCAGGCTGAAGAAATTATAGCTTTGAATGCTAAGTTTCAAGGAAAAGATATTCAGATTGCTACGTTACAAGAAGAGAATGAAACTTTAAAAGCTAAAGTTAGCAAATTCAAAAGGAGACTGTTAAAACCATCAATTTTTAAAACCAGTCCTGAGAACTGCTCTTTTTACACTGAATTACCATATTATAACACTCTCGAAGGAATATTAGACTGCATAAAAAAATTATCTAACTCCTAAGACCAACAGCAGTTTACTCTTGATGATAAATGTTTTCTAGTTTTGTTGGGTTTGCGATTGGCCATTCCTTTGAAAGAACTTTCAAGAATTTTCTTTCTTTCGGAAGCAACTATTTAAAACATCACTACCACTTTAATTAATTTACTATATAACGAACTGAAGAGTCTTTGTCCCTTCTCTTCAAAGGCGGTAACTGACTTGAATTGTCCACTTATTTCACGAATACCCTCTGACAAGGGTGATATTGGATTGTTCAGAGTTTAGTGTAGAACGCCCTTCTTCAATATCTGCCCAAAGGGCTACTTTTTCATCCTACAAGAACTATAACATAAAGTCCTTATTGGAATATCACCAGGAGGAATAGTAACTTTTGTATGCAAGATATACGGTGGAGCCACTTCCAGGGTTCGTGCAAAATTTCCGGAATTAAATTCCCTGACATTTCCAGGTTTTCCCAGACCAGATTTCAAAATTTTCCCTGACCATTTTAGTAGAATAAAGTAATGGTTTGAAAAAGATTTTCTTTCAAAATTTTATTTGCCTGATTTTTTGGGATTATTTTAAAATTCCCTGACTTTTCCCTGACCTTTTGGAATCATTTTTAAATTCCCAAACTTTTCCCTGACCTTTTGGAAACCTTTTAAAATTCCCGGACTTTTACCTGACCTTTTGGAATCATTTTAAAATTCCCGGACTTTTCCCTGACCTTTTGGAAACATTTTCAAATTCCCGTACTTTTCCCTGACCTTTTGGGAACCTTTTAAAACTCCCTGACTTTTCCCTGACCTTTTGGAATCATTTTCAAATTCCCGGACTTTTCCCTGACCTTTTGGAAACATTTTCAATTTCCCCGACTTTTCCAGGTTTTCCAAGTCGTGTACGATCCCTGACTTCAGACAAGTATATCGTGGAGTATTCCAAAGTTTTAGATCTGTTGGAGAAAGGAGACGATGTAATGTCTGACAAAGGCTTCCATATAATGTCTCTTTTGCCAGAAGGAGTGACACTCATTACTCCCCCAATATCGTCCCAGCAAAGCCCCTCAAATGCCCAAGATTGTATAGCCAAAGTGCGAGTGCACGTTGAAAGAGCGATAAGGCGTATTAAACCATACCACATATTTGATGCACCTATTCCCCTTTCCGTGTGTGATGAAGCTGAAAAAATTGTCACTGTGCGCGCGCTCCTGACTAACTTTTCCCCAGCACTCATAAAGGAATATTCTGATTTAACAATAGGTGGTTTTGGAAAAAAACTAGGTCACGTGAAAGTGTTTTCAGTGCTACCAGATAATAAAAAAAATAGAGCTGGACATATTCATTCAGACAATAGCTTTGGGTAGTCAGTCAATTTAGAACTTATTTATTACTCGCGTAAAAAATCTCTTGTAGCAAGTAAACTTGAATATTCATACCGTGATCAACCATGGCTTAACGATTTATTGGTGAGTTTTAATTTTATAATACACTTTATAAAACAAAATGAATTTAATGTTGCTGTTTTCTTAACGTGTAGCCATCAAAAAGTGAAGGAAAGCAAATAGTTGAAAGTTTTATCTATTCTACAACTACATTTCTAATTAAAGGCAAGGCTTTAAATTTTTATAACCAAAATTTGCATATTCATATTTATAATTTAATAATTTTAATTTCAGAATGGCGAATAGAATTGGTGGCCGTCGATGCTGTGTTCCAGGGTGTTTATCTTCCACGTATAAAAACCCAAGTGTGACCTTTTTCCCCTTTTCCACGCAAAGAAGACCTGCGAAAAGAAAGGATCGATATCATAAAAGCAAATACAGATACAGATGAAACTAGGCCTAGTGCCTCTGAGAAGAGACCATGGAGCACATCAGTAAGAAAGGTTTTAGGATCGAAACATCAGTCTGTTTGTGGGCACCATTTTAACTTGAATGGACGTAAAATGTATAGTGATAAGAAACCCAAATATTTTTACCACAACTATGGCAGTTCCAAACAACACGATCTCATACCAGAAAAACTTATCTCTGTTTCCATATATGTTGAAGTTCCATCACCAACATTTTTAAACCAAGGCTCGATACCTTTTTTAAAAGAAATTCTCAGTGATGCCTCGAACTCCGCAATACCAAAGTCAACTAAAGATCACAATTATAGCCTTAACCAAGATTATGAGGAACTAACAAAAGCTCACTTCAATGGTTGATAAGATGGGAAGTCTTACTCAGGAAAACTTGGCCTTGAAACAGCAACTAGCCATTTTTGAAAAACAAAATTGCCAACAAAGTGAAGCTCAAAATTTAGCTAAAATGAAAATTTCAAGTCTAGAGGAAAAGCTTGAAAACTTGGCTAATGAAAATAGAAATCTAAAACTTGAAATTGAATCCTTAAAAAAAGAGACGAAAGTGAAAGATAAAATTTTTTCAATTGATGGTATTAAGAGTAAAGCCATGCTTCAGTTTTACACCGGATTTGAATCAATGGAAGATTTGAATGATTTATACGAGTATTTAGAACCAGATCTGCCAAATCTAAATTTTTATTACAATGTAGGTTTCGAACGTAAAACTGAGAGGAAAGATACTAACAACAGAGGGAGGCCAATGACCTTGGGCTTTAAGATCAATTATTTTTGGTGCTATGCCGCCTTAAAGTGGGACTTTTTGGACAGGATTTAGCATATCGCTTTGAAATTTCTATAGGGACGGTATCGAAGGTATGCATTACCTGATTTGATTTTTTAGACAAAAGACTAACGCAACTTAAAATATGGCCTTCAGGAAAAGTAGTTAACGATGATATGCCAGATGCTTTTAAGTCAACGTACCCTTCCACTCGTGTTATTATTGATTGTACCGAACTATTTATCCAAACTCCAAATGATTATACCACTCAAAGTGACACTTGGTCCTCGTACAAAAACCACAACACTGCGAAAGGGCTCATTGGGATTTGCCCAAATGGATTTGTCTCTTTTGTTTCAAAACTCTCACCAGGAAGAATGTCTGACCTCGAGATTACAAACCAAAGTGGTATTGTTGATTTATTAGAACCAGGTGACTCGGTAATGGCTGACCGTGGTTTTACTATAGGCGATTTACTAAAAGAGAAAAATGTTGGGCTAAATATCCCACCATTTCTAGGGAAAAAAAAGCCAACTATCTTTAGAGGAAGAACGGAAAACTAGAGACATAGCTAGTATTCGTACTAACGTAGAACGCGTCATTAGAAGTGTAAAAAAGTACCATCTCCTTAACACTGTTTTCCCTAATAGCATGCACACGCAACTTGAAAAAGTTTGGAGAATATGTGCTTATTTGCATAATTTTTGTCATGAACCATTAGTTAAAGTTGAAAACAGTAAACTTTAATTCATTAAAAAAAGTGAAGTTAGATCCATGAATATGGTTATTTTTGGCATTAAAATTTTTTTCTTATTTAAACACAAAAATATCACTTTTTGACTTAAAAATTAAAATATCACTATAGCTTGAAATATCACTTTTTTTGACTGATTTTTAAAAAAAAGGTACAACATGACTAGCATAAAAATTTGCTAATTTGGGTAACATTTCATTTTTACCTTTCCGAGGGGACTTTGTACCCTAGGAGGGGTTATACAACCACCGTGTCTGTCTGTCTGTCTGTGGGTCTGTCTGTCAGGCCTGCGAACGCGTTCGCATTTTCGGGGCAAAGGATAATCGCTGCGTACGCAGTTTCTTAGAATTAGGGAAAAGGTTTTTCCAAAAGGCCCTGTTTTTTGTTGTCATTGGGTGTAATATAAATATTTTTCAATTTGCGTTAGTACCGGGCGCGTTTCGAACCCGAGCCCTCCTGCACGTCAGGTGAGCATTCTACCACAGAGCCACGGATACATTGTACATTTTACTGAAAATTACAAACTCTTCCGAGGAGAGGTATATTTTGGCTTGCCAACTTGTTAAATAGATTCTCATCAAACTTAATTCTTTCTAGAAATGGTGCATTATCACCGCAATCAACGATTAAATAGCACCATGGTAGCCCACTAATACCTAGTTGACAGTGAATTTGAAAATAGTGATTATGTTTTTTATCACATACTAAACAACCATTTTCATTTAGTTTTAGGAACTTAGAGGCTCTTTTTTTTAACAGCATCCTTGATAGAAATATTTTCAAACTTGCATTAGGACAAAGTTTTTATTTCTAATAACCCATACTCCCCATTTGTTTTGTCTAAAACTAACCTGTCAGGCGAGGCACCTAACATTGGTAAAGATGGGTTAACACAAAATCCTACTAAAAATGTTTCCACATCCCCCCTTATATTCTTATATTTTTCTGTAGCATTGTTCTCATTTGCTAACCCTTGGACGTATTTATTCCTTGATATATCAAAACCCACAAAAAGATTTTTTACAAACGTTTCGGTTGCCCCTTTCTTTCTTTTGCACACAGATCCAAATTTAGAAGCGGTAATTCTTTCTAGTCGCTCGGTTTTCCACATCTCGCAGTTAGATTGGGCCTTCGTTTCGGACTCCAGCATTTGCGCTGCATCTAGCGTAAGTTTCAGGACCGGGCTAGTTTTGGCCATAGCACCTTCAATAGCGCTGAGAGAATTTGCATTGCACTGGCCAATGTCAAATATTTTAACTGGCAATGAAATTCTATTAGTAGATTCTTTGGACGTTTCTACCGCTAGTAAATCATTTACCACAGCTATCTCAGGAATGAAGTGGTTTTCTTCCTGGATTCGTGCAAAGAATTTACGCTTAGAAGAATTTTTAAATTTGTTGCACAGCTTCTCTATCCTACTTTTCATATCCTCGTTGTCCTGGACTGTACCATGATTTTTAAGAGATTTAAACTGCTTTAACTTTTCTGCTCTTTGCTTCAGAGGTTCGCTTGATTTACCAGGTACGTGGCGTACGAAATACAGATTATTAAAAGTTTTTGTTGCCACAAGAGTGCTGACACGTGAATACAAACACCCGCTTTACCTGTCTTGCAATTGCATTTTCCTTTATCTACAACTCCAGATCCGTTGAGTTTAGCAGAAACATCATATTTTGTTGCTAAAGTAAAGGAAGCCTGAACTTTACCCTTTATGAATAAAGAATAGTTCACGTCGAAAGTCAGATCAAACAAATTATCACCAACACTAAGTTGCACTTTTGACACCTTGCCAGCTTTAAACATTCTGTATCCATTTTGGAAATGTTTCTTTGCCTTGTTGCGGTTGAAATGTTTTTGAATACAAGCATCGCTGAATTTCTTAGGAAAATATTTCATTTGCTTTGTCCAATTTCCTTTTGGTAGAACAAGGTTCTCCTTATCCTCATTATTAATGTCACAACTGTAATTTATGTTAATTGAATTTTTAGTTAATCGATCTTAACAAAGCTAGTACTCAGTAATAAAATTAGTTTAGTAACTCACCTTGTTTCTTTAACAAATACATTAGATTGATCACCCATCTGGGCCATTTACTACAAGGCTTAAGTATATTTATTTATAAATTTTATCTTTGAATATATTTTAGAAGAGAAGTGGAAGCAACTAAACCGCTGTTACTATAAAAATTAAAATGGAAATGATTTTGAGAAGTTAATAAAGCAACTAAACCGCTACTACTATAAAAATTAAAATGTAAGTGATTTTGAAATCCTAAAGTGAAATTGTGCCCTCATCTGTAAGCAGCCCCTGTAGCATTAGGGTGTCGGTCAAGAGTCGGATATGGGTCTAAAAGTCGTTTTCAGGTCGCCGACTGTATGCCGACTCAAATTGTTCAATTTTATTAAACCCCAAAAATTACAAATTTCCATTTTGAGACTTTATAAAGTCGGCAAGTCGACTTTAATGTACAGTCGATATGCCGACTTGATAAGGACCACACAAGTATTTTTTTCATATTTTTAAAATAATTGTATTTTATTGTATAATTATACTTGAAGTTAATTTTTACTAATTATGATTAATTAATTTTTAGAAATTAATTTGCATAAGAAGTTACTTCCCCTGTAGCAAATTAGAGTCGGGCCGACGTCGGCAAAAGGTACTAAACACTAAAGTCGGCCGACCTTTGGATTGAGGGTCGAAATGTCGTAGGGGTAAAATGGTAAAACGTCGACTCTTTAACGCCAATTAGCCTAATAGACCTAAGAACCGACTCCGAAACGACGTCGGGCCGACTTTATATTAATGCTTATTTCCGACCCAAAACTGATCTCATTATTAGATTTTCGAATACAAATAAGTTTGAAGAAGAAATAAAAGTGAAAAAAAATTCATCATCATCAAATAGTCAGAAAATAATTAAAATATCCCCTTTCCTAAATAAATATGGTCGGTTTCATAAAGTTAATGTCGAATCCAATAATTAAATGTAAGGTCTATTTTAAGTTGGATAATGGTCGGCATACCGACTATAAATAGTCCCAAAAAAGGATTTACGGTTTTAGTGTCGAAAAACGTTTCGACGTTTTTAGGTCGGCATTTGGTCGTCGACTATAAACCATTGAATTGGGAATAATACTGGTAGAATTAAAATTACGATTCCAGTTGCCATGGTTACGCGGGACCTAAAATGATAAGACTGTACGAAATTCATCTTTATAATTAGGTGGTAGCGCCATCTATATTTTGTAAAGTTATATGGCTAAAAATAAATAATGATTAGCTAACTCACCGTAACTTTAGTTAAAAAGAATCGTGTTGACAGAATAAAATTGTTTTTAAACAACTTCAAGGGTTTGTTTGTTACGAGAAATCATAGATTTCAATTTCGCAAAAAAAAAAATCAATTGCAATAGTTGCCACCAACAGAGACAGATGCCCCCACGGTAGAACGATAAAGTTGATAAAGTCTCCTTATGGAACGAAATTGGTTCCGCCCCAGCCAGATTTAGTTGTACCTCTATTTATTCCCAGCTCAATGCTATAAATCGACTTTTTAACCGTACCCCGACTCTAAACCAAAGACTAAATAGATTGGCGTGATCAATGGCTCAACTTGCATTCGATAGCAGACGGCGACGCTGGTCAAAATTTTCCCCGCGCTTCAGAGTGTTACTAGTGGCGCCTCTAACGGCTGGTCAAAGGCTTCTCCCGTGTTTCGAAAGTGTTAACAGGTTTTTTGTATGGAGACGCCTGTCTAGTAAGCGAAGCGTATATAGTCTTTGCTCTAAGCCAACTTCATGGCCCTGCAGCGGTTTTGAGTTTTTTGTTGCCTTGACTGTTTGTCCTCTTTATTTGTAGTGTTGGTGTCTAAGGCTTTTAGCCGACATCACTTTGCGTGTCACTCTCAAAAAAAAAAAAAAAGCCAACTTCATGTGTTACAGGGGTTTGCGATTTACGATATTATTTCAAAATATTAATTCCTGATTTTTATTGATATTGATTAATTATACTCTAAATAGATTAAAAAATTTAAAATGTATTAATAAATAGGCTTATTGATACGAGCACAAACGTTTTTCAAACGCTTCATAGTTTAAAAAATTCAAAAGCACGAGTTAATACTTTCGCAGCGCCATCTCCGGACTAGCAGCATGTTAGAAGTTTATTGGCGAACTCGCTTGATATGAGAGGTGTAATTGTTGACTTGTGCGCTTAATTTTATATTCAAAATTAATGGAAAAATCATTGAAATCTTGAGAAATACATTAAATCTAAACTAACAAAGTAAGTTTTTCAATAATATATCTATATAATATAATATCTATATCAATTAATTATAGCTTTGTGAACAATGTTTTGCATGAGCTGTTAGGCCTTGGCAATTACAAGGTCATGTGTTTTATAAATAACATATAAAATAGACTACAACATCAAAAGATAATGATATTTGATAAAAGTATTTGAATTGTAATTGTGTTTACGTATTAAAATCTAGAAGCTTAATTAAAATGTTTCTTTTCTATATCACTACTATATTAATTCTATGTACTTCGCCAAAAGATTTTCAGACTTGTATATTGTTTGGATTAGTTCTATTAATATAAATAGCTAATTTTTATTGAAAATTATTATCGATTCAATCTCAGCTAAATTGCTCTTAAGGCATCAAATTGGTATTAAGTGGGAGTTCCGAAGAGCGATTTAATTTGACGTCGGCACAACGTCGTTTCACAGTCGGAATTGTATGTTTATGAAGTCGGCTCATAGTCATTTCTGAGTCGGCCCATAGTCATTTCTGAGTCGGCCCATAGTCATTTCTGAGTCGGCCCATAGTCCTTTCTGAGTCGGCCCATAGTCCTTTCTGAGTCGGCCCATAGTCCTTTCTGAGTCGGCCCATAGTCCTTTCTGAGTCGGCCCATAGTCCTTTCTGAGTCGGCCCATAGTCCTTTCTGAGTCGGCCCATAGTCCTTTCTGAGTCGGCCCATAGTCCTTTCTGAGTCGGCCCATAGTCCTTTCTGAGTCGGCCCATAGTCCTTTCTGAGTCGGCCCATAGTCCTTTCTGAGTCGGCCCATAGTCCTTTCTGAGTCGGCTCATAGTCCTTTCCGAGTCGGCCCATAGTCCTTTCCGAGTCGGCCCATAGTCCTTTCCGAGTCGGCCCATAGTCCTTTCCGAGTCGGCCCATAGTCCTTTCCGAGTCGGCCCATAGTCCTTTCTGAGTCGGCCCATAGTCCTTTCTGAGTCGGCCCATAGTCCTTTCTGAGTCGGCCCATAGTCCTTTCTGAGTCGGCAAATAGTCCTTTCTGAGTCGGCCCATAGTCATTTCTGAGTCGGTCCATAGTCATTTCTGAGTCGGCCCATAGTCATTTCTGAGTCGGCCCATAGTCATTTCTGAGTCGGTCCATAGTCCTTTCTGAGTAGGACATACATCGGAAGTGAGTCGAATTTTTTTGTCGATCGACGGTCGGCCGACTACTTTTCTACTAGGACATTTCGACCTTTCAGAGTGGGGTGGCCCGACAGTAGGCCGACCTTTCTGTTTTAAGACACTAGCCGACGTCGGCCCGACTCTTAAATGCTACAGGGGAGACTACGCTTGTAAAAAAAACGATCTTTAAACTAACCCCCTTTTTGGGGGGTAAAATTGTCACGTGATAAAACACTTTATTGACTTCCCCCGTTCATTTCCACCCGTCCCTGATATTTTCTAAAATCACCTATTCTCGATGATTTATTAAAACGTTTTTACTTTAAAAACCAATTAAAGTTGTTTAAACTTTATATATTTGTACCAATAGGCTTTCTTAAAATATGAGTTTTACCATACGTGACACACAAATTGTATAGAAATAATATTTATACAAAACAGGTTTTTTTAAAAAATAATTAAATAGCTATTAAGTTTACCAAGTCTCTTTACCGGAAGTAGGTTGACTGCATGACGTGCATGCCATACAATCATCAAACTTAAAATATTTGGCTATTGGGTTTTAGAATTCCATGACTAGAAATATGTATTTATAATGTTAATAAGTTTTAATGATGTTGATATGAACCAGTAATAAAAATGTGGGCAAATAAAAGCTAAACTCTTACGAAATTTCTAGAAGTTTGAAGTTCATTGAACCTTTTTTCGTAACTTTGTCATCTATTGTAAAACCAAATCGAACATTTAAAAAAATTATCTAAAATATTTTCCTTAGCTTTAATAAAAGGCTTACATTTTTCAGAACCATATAATGGTTCGTTGTTTTTAACTTTTTTTAACATCTGCTCCGGAATATGGAAAAAAAGTAGTTTAAGCTGTCTATCATTTTGCTATAATAAATGGCCTCTTTAGTGATACGAATGTTGAATTGTTCTTCCTTTTTGGCTCAAATTAAAAAAATCACACCAACTGCGGTCAGTAATGAACCTTATTAATTAAAAATTTATTTCTATAAGTCCTATGCATTTACAAAAAATAAAATGTAAAACAATGAGTAATAATTACCTTATAAAAGTAATCGTGGGTATTCTTTAAAATCACTCTCTCATTCTTAAAATAAGAATTTTTGTAGCTTTAAATCTATAAATGTGTGTATTGCCAGCACTATTCTGTCCTTGAAATTAAGTATTCCTTTTTAATAAATATTAGAATGGACTGGGAGCCAACAAAATGACATTCATCAAGCCGTTGATCTTCATATTTGGCGAGAAAACTAAATGAAACAATACTATTTTTTGTTTTCGAATTCCTAAGTATAAAATGGAAATATAAATGGTTTTTATACCAAATTGTGTATGGGGTGCCGTTTTTATGAACATTGTAAAATATTTATTTGAAATTTATTTGATTTCTAGGAAGAAAGTAAGTTATACGATTTAGAGCTAACTTGGCTACTAAAACATGTCTAATTTGATTAAAGTTTTTTCGTGGTTTAATAAAAAAAACAACGTCAATAATAATGATATTATTGAAATGAAACGGATTAAATAAAGTCCATAGATTTGATTTTACCAACAAAACGGTTTACTTACGTATTATTATTATTATCATATGACAGCCATCCAGGGGGGTTTGCACTATGTAAAGCTTCAGAGGGGTCGAGAAGGTGGTGAACATTTAGTACAGTCAAAGGTACGCCCAAGGGGCGTTTGACAGCCGTACTTGTTTACGTGACTGGAGCATAACGGAAATCTAAAGGCACAAAATGAAGAACAGTTGTGTAACTCAGAAATTTTGCTCAAAGTGCTCAGAGAAAAATTTTGAATAGTTAATTTTAGTCCAGTCGATTTAGAGTTGTACCTAGAACAAATTGCAATAGAATTTTTCTCTTTTGAAATGTGTTCCTAAAATCGGTCTGAATCCCCATGAATCCCCCCATGGGAAAGTGGTCAAAACTGGTCACAAGTGGTCAAGCTATATTTTATTTGGAAAATACGGTGGGGGAAAGTTTAAAAATGTATCCTGACTTCATGCTTTGAGATAAAAGGCTGAAATTTGGCGAATATACTTCACAGTTACAGCGGATAGTTAATGGACAAAAATAATTACCACCGCCATCTTGGATTCAAGATGGCGGACACAAGTTCTTTATAAATCACGGAATATCTAAGCAAAAAACAATATAACGTTGGCAATTACTCTTGATAATCTTTATTATCTATATTTCCGGTGTATCACGAGCTTGCGCAGTAATAATATTATTCCGAAATTTTTAAAATCCAATATGGCGGCCGTTTTACCCTAGAATATCGAAAATCATAATTGTGACTGCGACGATTTATGCCGAGTTTGGGCTTATTCTAAATGAAATTACATTCTCTAAGCGTTCCCGTCAAGATAAATACTATTTATTTAAAAAAATAAGAAACGTCAAATTAACCTAAATAATTAATTTAAAAAAATTTAAAACTTAAATATTTTCGGTATCAGAGAGTTCAATATCCGGTTTTAATGAGTTTTCGCAAATAGTCGATGGCAAGGTCCGCAACAATTAAAGCCTTGTCTTTTGCATCCACAACTCATATTGGAGCACCCCTTGATACATTTGCAGCGTACTACTTTTAGTAAGGAATTTGGAGCTGGTGGTAAGTCCATCGTTTTTGAAAGTTAGAGGCCACCCTCTAATATCCATCCCCAATCACAGGGGTCCAGAATTTTGTTGTTTAGTTTCCATACAAAAAGTTGATAGTAGACTCTAAGGCTGTCGTACTTCGAGGCAGATTCGGTAGGGGGAAGTCTCTCGGGTTTCACAAATGAACTTGTAGAGGCCACTTTTGAAGCAAAGGCATTGTAACGACAGTTCGTCTAAGTATCGGTTGATTTACCACCAAACAGATAGACCGTAATCTTACAACCAAGTTCGGCGGCTTCTATTTGCGATAATTCTGAAGTTGAAAATTGCGCAGCAATTAAGTTGAAGGAATATCTCGACCTCTTTTAGCTTACGGAAACATGACTGCTTGCTTACGCTAAATATCGCATGCGGTAAACGCGTGAAGAAATAGCATACATTGTAAAATTTCTTCGCCTAATGAGTTTTGGATTTTCGTTATGTCATAGACTTTGTTCCGTTGGTCTCCCATAGTACGAGTTATATCACTACGAAAATATATTTTGTGATTCGATTGTTTGGCCCAATGCAACAACAAAACCAGTAGGTCGGTGTCTTCTCCAAATAAAATTGTTTCTACAGAAGTTGACGACTAGACTCATTTCAAATCAGCGTCGCCTTTGGAGTGAAATACGGAGCATCCGATTTCCTCCAATTGTTTAGCAATGAGATATATAATTATCTGTTTGTTTGGCGGATTAGATAAAATTGATTCGCATCTTTGGTGTAAAATTAACCGACGGGCTAATATTCAACGATCTCCGATTATGGGTCATGTCTTTTATTGTCGGACCCGAATCGTATCCATTGAAAACGACTGTTGCTTGACCATATAACCGAGATCAGGGGCGTAGGAACGTTCTAGAAGTTGGAGAAGCCTAAGAGAAACGAAAAGGGGTCTGGAGAATGGCTTTGAATTTTTAATGGAGTGTAGCTTCTCCGAATGCGTGTGTACTTTTTACTACTATGCAAATTGGCGGGAAAAGACTGAAATTTAAACACAGTTGAGGTTATATAAGCTTTATATGCTTTCAAAATGGGAATTTGAGCCTTTTGAAGATTGCAACTGACCAAAAAGTTGGAGTGGGCAATCACATTAGTTGCCCCTCCCAGCAAAATTCTAGGGAGGGGCATTGCCCCGCCCCTCCCGGTTCCAACGCCTCTGACCGAGATACATAAGACGCGTACGAGCTGGCAATTTCGTCGTAGGAACTACTTTTTTCCCAAAAAACCCTGTAAATAAGCGAACCGCCGTCTAAAACGTATCTTTTCAGTGATAGTTGGTCGTTTTCTCTTCCACTTAACGAGGCATATTCGTAGATAACCTTAGCCAGTTGTGATTTATCCGCTTTTCGTAACATATTCGTTTTCTCGAATAACGAAGGTGGTTACGAACACAATTCATACGTCATCATATCTTTCAAGTCTACTTCGGACGACGCTACTAGGACGTAAATTCTCTGAAAGAGCATGGCCGTATCGATTGTTTCTTGGCCATTTTCTAGTTTTACGCTTGAAGCAGAGGTGAGAGTTCTGATTTTGTCACTTCGTTTCTGAGAAAAGGAAAATATTTCCTTGCCAGTCATGTTTTCTATGAGCTGTGCACCGCGCTTTCGAAAATCATCAACATTCACTCCCTCTTCCGCCGTCACACCAGTGGCGATATGCGAAGGGATGGGTCTTCGGTTGGATTTGTCTCGTAGTATCCGAAAGCTCGATAGTTCTTTGTGCTGTTCACTCGATTCGTACCAAATGCGAGTTAGGTCTTGCATTCCCAGATTATACTCGGAACAAATAGGCATGGACAACAGCCAAATGGTTCCTTGAGCTTCGCTCATTCCACTGCCGCGAGTAAGTCCACCAGTATCTTTCAGGGTTTGCTCGATGAGTAGGTCAGGTGGGATAACAGTCCACTTCGTTTCTGCACGTCGGGCAACGTGATTCCCTATTATAAATTTGGCGTATATTTCAGGGTGCGTCGTCTCCAGTTGTAGCATGTTCTGAAGATGAAGATACGCTGACTTTGTGTAGTTAGTATGCCCCGCTTATTCAAAAACTGGCAATGCTTCCCCTTTGCCTTCGAGGTGCATTTCAAAGTTATTCGTTCTATCCGCTGTTTTAATTTTCCTTATTGTTCGTACAGTTTTTTGAAACTCGAAACAAAGATTACACGTTTTTGATAGCTGCCGAAGCTCTTCTCTAGTAGAGTCCAACGCCTTTTCCCCAAGGATGAAAGGCTCCGATACAGTTAGATCATTGAAATCCGTAACTCCAGATAAAACGTCGTTATACGTTTCGGTAATCGCTTCCAGTTGGGGATGCATTGCGCTTTGGTCGTCGCATTTTGGATACGTTCTTTCAGCTATCAGCGTACTAAGCGCAGCGTCAAGAATTATATACCCACGAACGGATCTTGAATATGCCTTTCCGATAAATATGTGGGTAACCGCGTTTTCAGCATAAATTTCTTCGGGAAGTTCTCTAATTCTTGAACCTTCCATTATCGAACCGATAGCGCCAAGAAGGTTCATGATAGTGTGGAAGTTTCCCAATAAGAGATACAGCTGACTTAGCTCTTGGTACTCCAATTTGATTTTCGATCCTTTCCAAAATAAAGGTTGATCAAATGACAGCGGGAATGCCCCTTTTCGGGATGTACTAATTTTCGCATGCAAACTCTTTTTGCAAACTTTACGCAAAATTTGATATTTTCAGAAATAGCCAATAGTTTGCAAACCAGATACTAATTTGCGGAAGGTTTTTGCAAACTTTTATCAGATATTGATATTTTCAATTCTATTTACCTCAGATATCAGAGTTTGCAAAAATGTACTATTTTGCGCAAGGTTTTTGCAAACTTTTCACTAATATTGGTATTTTCAATTCTATGTACCTCAGATATCATAGTTTGCAAAAAAAAACTATTTTGCGCAAGGTTTTTGCAAACTTTTCACTAATATTGGTATTTTCAATTATATGTAGCTGATATATCATAGTTTTCAAAAATATACTATTTTGCGCAAGGTTTTTGCAAACTTTTCACTAATATTGGTATTTTCAATTATATGTACCTGTGATATCATAATTTGCAAAAATATACTATTTTGCGCATGATTTTTGCAAACTTTTCACCAATATTGAAAATTTCAATTCTTTTTACCTCAGATATCAGAGTTTGCAAAAATATACTATTTTGCGCAAGGTTTTTGCACAATTCGAGTTAAAATTAATACTCGATTTGCATTGAAAAAAAATTATTTGCAAACTAGGCATACTAAGGTTAAGAAAAACTTGTAAAGGTATTTGGAAAAACTCTTATGATTTCCCAAAATATGATATTTGAGGTAAATAGAATTGAAATTACCAATATTAGTGAAAAGTTTGAAAAAATCATGCGCAAAATAGTATATTTTTGCAAACTATGATATATCAGATACGTATAATTGAAAATACCAATATTGGTGAAAAGTTTGCAAAAACCTTGCGCAAAATAGTATATTTTTGCAAACTATGATATCTGAGGTACATAGAATTGAAAATACCAATATTAGAGAAAAGTTTGCAAAAACCTTGCGCAAAATAGTACATTTTTGCAAACTCTGATATCTGAGGTAAATAGAATTGAAAATATCAATATCTGATAAAAGTTTGCAAAAACCTTGCGCAAATTAGTATCTTGTTTGCAAACTATTGGCTTTTTCTGAAAATATAAAATTTTGCGTAAAGTTTGCAAAAAGAGTTTGCATGCGAAAATTAGTACATCCCTATTTTTCTTCTCTAGATCGGATAAAAACATCAAAGTCGATAAAAAGCGGGTCATGTCACTAGGCTTCAAATCTATTATCGCCAGAAACTTAACAGCTGACATTTTGGTTGAAATATGGTTTCGTGAGTATATTAGTTCCATCATTCCGGACCAGTTAGGGTGACCGGGGTTCAAATGCCAAGATACCGGCCATAATATATCGACGGAGTTGTTTTTTTGGAAATAGAGGTGGAAGTTTTTTAAATGTAACGTTCCTAAGACTCATGTATATTCATGCACAGGTACAGCTCCAGCTTCGCACAAACCTGAATTCTCGATAGATATTCTTTTTACTATTTCACGACCCATTCGTCCAGGTTTGATAGCCACTCTTATTCCCATCGCGTGAATTGTCTTTTTTCCATCCAATTTGCAAGTATTGTGGTCTACATTATCAGCGGCCATTACCACGAAACCCCCACTGGGGATTTGTAACGTTGTTGACGATGTAACCGCTGCGTTCCTTTCAAATCTTCGAACTTCGTCGTAGGATGAGGGAAATCCTAATCCGTTTAGAGAGTCAATGAGGTTCTTCTGGAAACGCGCCATCACCAGCCGTGGACGAGAGATCTGAACTGTGGACTGTCCAAACGCCGCAACTTTCAGGTCATCTGTTTTGTCGGTGACAACTTTCTTCAAGAGTAGTTTCAGTGTGAACTGCGTTCCCTCTTCAATATTTAGCGTCTTCGTCGTGGGGTATTCGTCTTTGGTCATTTGAATCGTTTAAATATCGTTTTTTATTATCTTAGCTGCAGCTTCGATAACTAGAATTTTCTGTAAACTTATGTCGATGTCTTTGGGTTTGTCGTAATACAGTCTCATAATCTTGTTTGGGGAGTGGAGATGGTTTCTCTCCATATAAACAGGGATTATAAATTGAACGTGAAGCGAGCGAGTAATACACACCGGCATGACTGTAGAAATTAACAATTTCCGAGGGTAATAATAGAGATACTTTACAGTAGTTACGTCACAGTCTACAGCTTTAAACCTGGGGTGACTATGAAATACTTTTTAATTAATTTCATGTTTCTTATTTTTTTAAATAAATAGTATTTATCTTGACGGGAACGCTTAGAGAATTTAATTTCCTTTAGAATAAGCCCAAACTCCGCTTAAATCGTCCCAGTCACAATTGCGATTTTCGATATTCTAGGGTAAAACGGCCGCCATATTGGATTTTAAAAATTGCGGTATAATATAATTACTGCGCACGCTCGTGTTACACCGGAAATATAGATAATAATGAATATCAAGAGAATTTGCCAACGTTATAATATTTTTTGCTTAGATATTCCGTGATTTATAAAGAACTTGTGTCCGCCATCTTGAATCCAAGATGGCGGCGGTAATTATTTTGGTCCTTTAACTATCCGCTGTAACTGTGAAGTATATTCGCCAAATTTCAGCCTTTTATCTCAAAGCATGAAGTCAGGATAAATTTTTTAACTTTCCCCCGCCGTATTTTCCAAATAAAATCTAGCTTGACCAGTTGTGACCAGTTTTGACCACTTTCCCATGGGGGGATTCATGGGGATTTTTAAGGGGCGGTTGAGGCCGATATAAGAAACACATTGCAAAAGAGAAATATTATATTGCAATTTGTTCTAGGTACATCCCTTTTTTAATTTAAATCCACTGGACTATTTCATTAATTGAGCGTCAAAGTTTTTCTTATAAACACTGTACTGCCAATATTTTAAGGTTTAAATAAGGATATTTTACACGGTTTTCTTTTATTGCATTTGTGTTATTAAGACTGAATTTTTAAACCTAAACTTTTATGATTTATATTTACCTAAAATATTCATTTGACAATATCAGTTTCAGTTTATTTTAGAGTTAATCAAATCTTATTTGAGTGTTAATTTAAAAAAACACGCTGTAATGCCAATCTTACTTTAAGACTATTTTAAAATAATATTATTTTACACGGAATATTTTTATTCCATCCGGGTTTACTAAGGCTGTATTTATAAACCGAATTCAATTTTCGCTTTGGTCTTCATTTGTAAGATTTATGTTCTCCTAAAATACTCATTTTACTGTCTTATACAAGTCTTCTTGTAGGGGGTGTTTTGAATTGCTCTGACTGGGCATTTTTTTCAGAAACTGCAAGAGATAGAGTTGCTTAATTTTCAAGGTATTATTTCTAGTGCGGGATTATTTTAAATCCTATATTTCAGAAAAATCTGAAATAATTTCGGGTTTTTGTAACAAATATTTTTTCACCGGTAGGTCCTAGAAAAAACATTTCAATGAGAAAGTTGTAGAGTTCAAAGAAATTAGTTTAATTGGAAAAGAACACTTTTTCAGGAAGATATGAGCTGATTAAAATAAACAAGCCGTCCATAGGGGCCGATAGACTTCGCATTTTTGTACGTAAATGAAAGAAATATCTGGAAGATTTAATTGAACATTTTATTCGAATAAACATAAGAATTTTACAAGTGAGGTTCTATGATACCTCCGTTTGCCGCGATAAATTTTTGGGCTATTTTAAGACTATTTTAAGTTAAAAATATGGATATTTTACACTGTTTATTTTTATTTCATCTACGTTACTAAGACTGTATTTTTAAACCAAATTCAAGACTCATTTTGATCTTCATTTTTAAGATTAATGTTATCCTAAAATTCTCTTCTTTTACACTTGATTTAATCGAAATTGAAGCTGAAAATAACAGTCGTATTACAGAGCTAATTAAGTCTTTTTGAGTGTTGAAGCTGGTCTTTAAAAATAACCTAATATATGTTATATTTAAATATTACAAAAACTTTGTGTTGAAATTTTACTTTCAAACTGCATTCTGGTCTTAATTAAGACATAATCCATTTTGATCCTTATTACAGCCTAAAATAAGTCTCCTGTTTTGGTAAGGGTGGATTCAGTACTGCACTTGGACAGAGAGAGCCAAAATTGGATGATATTAATCTTTTAATTCGTTCCCGAATCCACTCATCACTAGACGATTGCTCTCTACTTAGTTTTACAATCTTAATGCTTTTCATTTCATATAAAATGGGATACTGTTCTTTGATAAATTTCATCGCAGTTAAACGAAATGCTTCAGAATGAAGTGAAATAGTGGGAGAGACCCTAGGAACTATTTTTTCCAAAGCTTTTCTGGGATTCGACTGTCTAGGTTAATTTTTGAATGGATTAGACTCTAGAGGTTGATTTTTGAATGGACTAGACTGTAGAGGTTGATTGTTGAATGGACTAGACTGTAGAGGTTGATTTTTGAATGGACGAGACTGTAGAGGTTTATTTTTGAATGGACTAGACTGTAGAGGTTGGTTTTTGCATGGACTAGAGTTGAGGGATGGCAAAGAAGTATCGTTCGCAATGCAATCCAAACTACTCGCTGTCACAGCAGAATGATATATCATATGCGGCTTTTGAATTGATGCCGGAACCCAGTTTAACAAGATACTTCGAAATGAGTAACAAAAGCTTGATTTCATTTATTACCTCGCAACTTATGAAACAATTGCGACCTTTCCTCTTCATAAATTAATCGACGATCAATTGGTATAGGATAATACCGATCTTTCATAGTGTTTTTGGGCTTTGGTATTTTCCCAGGAAGCCGCTTGATAATAGTAATGTCGGATAACACTTTTGGGTATGAAACTGAATTACCACCAGGATTTATCCACTTGCATCATTTGTCTGTGCAGGTGGCATCAGCAGGTAATTAATTTTTTTCTTGGTATTCCAACAATGCGTAGAACCATCTGCAACATTGTGGAATTTTCCCAGTAGTCTCAAAAGTAAACCAGTAATGCTCTTTTAAATGATTTACAACGTACAATTAAATACTCACCCAGCAGGGCACTCGCAGTAGCTGTAAATAACTGCTTTTGTTGTCCTCCAAAACCCTATAACTATTCCGTAGTTGTTTTTCTTCATAGATGGAAAACAGTTAGCCCTTATGGCACAAACAGAATCTACTTCATCAAAAGGCTTAGGGTGGTAGTACAATTTTTGTACGTATCCCTCTTTGAAAAATCTTATCCCTTAGGTTTTTTTAAGTCACCGAAATGATGACTAAAGTGCGACGCAAAGAGCAAGAGGGGACGAAATTTTAAACATTAGGTGTTTCTTTTAAACTCCGCTAGAAGTGTTGCCATCGTTCTGCGCATGCGCGGCAAAAGATTCTTAAGTGGCGAATTTTTGTTTTTCTGTAAGCACCTTGTAGATAAGGTTTCAGAAGGCATTCCCTGGCTGGGAGTAGTGGCTCACTCCTGTAATCCCAAGCGTCTGGGAGGCAGAGTTTGTGGAAGGCCGTGTGAGGACGACTACCAATCCCCCAACGGGTGGTCGGGATACTTCCGCCACGGGTGTCCCCACCTAGAGGCTGGCGCCGCGGCTAAACGCCGCCGCCGCCGCCGATAATTTTGAACGCGCCGATCACGCCGCCGCCGATGTTTCGAAAATCGGCGCAAGCCGCCGCCGCCGCCGCCGCCGCTGATACAAGGAACGGCGCGCCGCCGTTTCTTTTTTTCTTTATACACCTTTTTTTTGGTATATTAAGCTTGGTTTTCATTGACGCGAAAATAACTACATTTGAACACGACGTCGAACGTCAAATTTGGGTTTTCGGATTTCGGTCGACGCTGAGTAATAGCATTTTCACTTAGCGTCAATAGATTCGAGCATTGCTATCTGGGCTATACAGAGAGTCACTAATATAACCAAGGCTTATCCACATTTTAATAATCTTTAAATTTAAATGTTGCTTGGTTTATCGATATGTTTTCTAAAATTGCATTATAATAATAAGTGGCGGTCTGGGTCTAATATTTTTTGGTTGCTAGGAGACTAAGGGTCCCAGCTTTAACGACTATAACGCTACCATGTTTACGGAGGCCCACTTCATGAACGGTTAATGGAATCCAGGCCATCGGGCAGATTACCTATATGACCAATCCGAGACTGATAATAATTTTTTACTTTAATTTCAATAAATGAAGCATTTGATATACTGCATTTTAGACGTCCAATACGTTTATAAAATCACATCATAATACCTTTAATTATACTTAAATGGAAAATAACATAGCAAAATAGCAATATGTATGTTCACCGTGCGATGATAACCTTCGGCAGCAAAATTGATATTATTCGTAACTCGGATTGATTTCTGATTGGAAGGCTCAGAGCGCCAGTGGCGTAGCAAGAATTTCGTCAAAGGGGGTCCAAGAATGTTAATATGAAGAGGGGTGTCGAGATGGGGGTGTTAATTTAGTATAGTCAAGGTAGGCCCAGGGGGTTGACATTGAACCCTCCTTGTCTACGCCACTGCAGAGCGTTATCGAGGAGCACGACCAAAAAATATAAAGCCAATATCGAGCCTTCAACAGAATTTTAACCGGCATAACTGCGAATAATTTTGAATTTCGTTTGACGTCAGGCCAGTGGCCTACCTTGGAAGGACCATGGAATAATTAATGTACTTCGCACGTTAAAACATTAAAACAAACGTTTTCCAGCTGCTGAGCTACATTGGTATTTTCCCTCCCCTCACCCCTTTTCCTTCTTCCCCGGTTATCATTAGTTAGATAGTTCCTAACTCCGCCCGAAGCAAATATTCGGGAACGGGGCGTCCCTGTGCGAAGTACATTAATTAGTCCATGGAAGGACTAGTACGAGTTGGTATTTGCCCTTGCCCTTCTGGTCGCGTGTTTTTTAAACTGTCGCTACAAGAAATAGCTCTAAAATTTTAACAAACGCCGGCGTACGCCGCCGCCGCCGGTCATTTTGGCCACGCCGAAGACGCCGCCGCCGTAGGCCTAAACGCCGGCGTAAGCCGCCGCCGCCGGTATATTTTGGGTCAAACGCCGCCGCCGACCCATATCAGATCGGCGCAGGCCTCTATCCCCACCCCTGTCCCCACGTATCCCCACGTTTTCGTGCCCGTTACACATATTTCACCCTGATTAATCAGTTATTGTGTGTGCTGGTGTCTAAGGCCTAGGGCCGACACCGATTTGTGTCTCTTTAAAAAAAAAGAAGGCATTCCCTTAGATGACTAGCGGTGTTTCCAATTATGTGATATTCCTTTTCGATTAATTCGGAAGTTCTGTGTTGAAGAACTCTATAATCGTGGATTTTACTGGATATGCCAGTAAACACATGTATAAATCTTGAATCGTAAATTCCTTATAATGCAAATTACGTCATATCGATATCGTGTCTATTTGTATAGGTTGATTTATTTTTTGTGTTGGAGTTCTTATACTTATATAACTACATACAACTAAGAACATCAGGAAAACCAGCCACCTAGTAAAAAAGGTAATAACACTTACAATTGTTTAGGGCTTGGGGATTCGTTAACTTTTATTCGTTTTATAGTGCTATCAATCGTACTTTTTTAACCGTAGAAATAAAATCGGTAAAAAACGTCCGATGTTCTGTTAACTGATATCGTCGAGGGGTTAATTACTAAGTAAAAATTTGTACACCTGATTTCTGATTCCTAAATATTTCCATGATTTCTACTGATTACAATATGATTACTGTGATTACCTTATTTCTATTTTGAATACCGTTGAATACCGTTGAATTCCGCGGATTTATCTTGAATACCGTTGAATACCGCTGATTATCTTTGAATACCGTTGAATACCACCGATTACCATTGATTCCTTGATTGCACTTGAATGCAGGTGATTACCGTAGAATGCAGGTGATTACCGTTGAATGCAGGTGATTACCGTTGAATGCAGGTGAATACCGTTGAATACAGACGAATACCGTTGATTACAGGAGAATACCCATGATTACGTGGTTGTTTTAAATACGGGTGAATCTCAAATTTAACCTTTGATTCCTTGTTTCCGAGGCGTAGGAGTGGGGGAAATGCCCTCTGAAATTACTTTTTACCAATTTTGCCACAAATATTTAATATTTTAAAAATATTAAATTAAAGGTTTTCTTAGCTTTTTCAAAAGCCACAATTTTCTCTTTTTCCCCCCTCCAAACGAAATAAAAGCATTTCTACGCCCCTGCTCTTGAATAACGGTGAATTGTGAGTTTACCTTGATTCTCTGAATGATTTAGTTCCTTATTATCCCAAATGATATTTCAATGAATTATACTCATTATAAATAAATACATTCTTGACACAGTCCGCGACTGAGCCCACCCTATAGAAAATATGAACTTGTAATAGAGTAAACAAATTTATCGCACGCAGCTTACAAAGTTATTATACACGTTCTCTACGGCGCGGCGGGTCTAACCTGTCTAATGAAATATGCGAGGAAAGATGTAATGAAATAAGTAAGGCTTTTATATTTGGTTAAGTTTTAATCAAAATGTTCGTAGAAAAAAATATCCTGTTACCATCTCAGGCAACGCATAACACCTGTGTTTAGGGTTAAAATCTTTCCAATGATCTCTGGCCTCGATACAGTAAAAGCATAATATTTAATATCATAAAAACCATGAGATTCCATTTCTACCGATATTAGGGAACCATCCGGGTTCCAATTGAACCAGCTGCAAAGAACACCAACGCCTTTTGAAGATTTAGGAGGTGCTTTGGTTGGTACTGATTT
This sequence comes from Leiobunum rupestre, assembly GCF_980474605.1. NCBI lineage: Eukaryota > Metazoa > Arthropoda > Arachnida > Opiliones > Sclerosomatidae > Leiobunum > Leiobunum rupestre. Next base: position 68,510,310 of record NC_143389.1, on the reverse strand, counting down.
CAAAGAGTATTCTCTAGCTTTTCCTTTCCCTTTCAAATAAGAAAAGTTAAGGATTAAACCAACTAAATAGCCTTCACCGTCTTCTCTCTTGAAAAGTGCCCAGTCTGATATATTTAGTTCATCTTTTTTGACACAAGCTAAATTCTGATTTCTGTTAGATTGACTCCTAGTCACGCGAGATGTTAAAATTTCAGAAAAACTAGTAGCTGCCTTATGAGTGACTCTCTGCAAACAATCGCTACTTAAGCTGTGATCCCCGGTGCTCAAAACGAAGACTTTCGGATAGCAAATTTTCTACCGACATTGCTGGTAATAAACACAAACTTAGTACTTTTAAGGGGATCTATTATTGCTTCCATGTGCTCAAGGGTATAGTCCTTTAAGTTAGAGCCACCGGCGGATATCAGTATACTGAGATCTTCATTAAAATCTTCTCCTTGATCACAATTTAAAGTCTTCAAGCGCATTAGACATATTTAGTAAATCAAGTTCTTCCGAGTCAGAGTCCGTACCCGCTAAGTCTGTAGATTTATCTTGAACGTTTAATAACTCTACCGGACTTAATTGGCAGTCAAATATTCTAGGGGACGTGCTGGAAATATTGAATGAGATACAATCAGCCAGAGCCTCTTCTTTAGCTCTTGAAATGACGCTATTGATTTCGTTGTAGGTTGGTAAAATGTGAATGATTTTTTCCGCAACAGCACCTGTAGGCTTTGTTCTAGGAAAGTAGCACTGATATTTACTATTGGGTGCACTGCATTGTCCTACAATGTCACTTTGTAGTTGAATTCGTTTCGTTCGATGTAGAATGTCCAGCAGGCTGAAGTTAACTACAGTAAAGAAAGTGGAAGTCATTGACCTTGTAGTTCTAAAAAAACTTTCGCACGTCTGACTGCTAAAGAGCCAAGGCAAAAATAGTTCTTCATTTTCGTTATCTCTGAGTTTTTCAATGATAGTTAAGAGGGCATGAGCGTTCAATTCTAGGCACACGTAGGTGTTGTATGTTAAGAAATTGTCTTTCAAATTATAACTAGGTTGATCCAAAATCCATGACCTCCATTGCCTAAGGAAGAAGACCTCATACCAAATAGAATATAGTCTTTCTATCGGAGATATATCTTTTCTAAGGAACGGTGTTAACGACATCCGTATGAGTTTAAGAAACTGCATTGTACCTTCGCTTTCAGGAATATTTTTAAGCAAGTCGTGTACTTTTTCGTCACAAAGTTTTTCCACCGACCGGAAATTCATTTTATCCTTTGGTTCTAAGTCTGTTTTGGTTAGTCCGTGTTCATCCTTAGGATATTGATCTAATAACATAAACAGGTGGCTTGAGCTAACTAGTTTCTTTCCAAAAGGCATAAAGTTAGATTTTTTTAATATTTTAGTTCGAAGTTTGGTTCCAATATGTACGGTATCATGAATGCAATTTATTAAAGAATTTGATGAGGCTTGAAACCATTTCCGTTTCTTATCGACTGGCGCCTTTGGAATATTTTCAATATGTCTCATAGCTTTTAATAATCGACTGTCACCATCAGACGAAACACCAAGTACTTCTATTCCCAAACTTTCTAAGCTTTCTAAAATTGATTTCCATCTAGCAATTACTTGCTCTGCTGTAAATTTGTTATCAGTTCCGTAAATTGTTAAGCAAAAAGCTGGTGATCTTTCCTGAAGCGGCTGTGCCATAATTACGTATGCCAAAGAAGCAGTTTTGTTTTTATAAATATGGCTTTCTATTTCTTTGGCAGTATTAGCTGGATACGATAAAACCACGGGTAAGCCCGTAATGGGGCTGGTTGGAAGTACGAGTCCTACAATTTGGTTCGAATTTGGGTCAAATTCCACCTTTCCGGTTATCCTGGTTGCGTCTTCGCTAAGCCAAATTTTTAACGGTAGGTTCTTTTCTAAAAGAAAGGTTTTTAATTCGTTCACACGTAATTGGCCTTCCACAATATCCGGACCATTTTCAGATAGATATCTGCAGACAGTTGCGATTGACGGTAAAGGTATGTTGGCATGCAAGGTTTCATACAACAAGCGGCCGCCAACCAGGAACAAATACGTTGAAAACATTTTAACTGTCTCCTCATAGCGTTTTCCTGGCTTTGACCTTTTGCAGTTGTCCTTAGCTGTCTTCATGAGGCATGAAATAAATGTACCTGTATTTTCGTCGGTTAACATCGAAGAAGCTGGTTCCGATGATGGTATGGTGGAATTTATTATTGTTTTGAGGTGTTGAGTTAAATTACTGTTCTTTTTAAGCAGTTGTTGTACCTCTTTTAAAATGGGGAAAGAAGATGTAATTAGAGGCTGATTACTAAGAATTAACGTCGAAATTAAATTCCTCTTATTTCTTTCTGATCGACTTTTCTGAACTATTTGGGTTGTTTCCATTTACTCATTTGAGATGGGACTTTATTTTCTATGACACGATAAGCCCCTACATCGAGCCATAGACCCCTTACCCCGACTTTAACTGTTCCTTTTCAATATGACATCTTTTAACATCAGAATTTAAGCCGTTCTCTGGGCCCCGGTCCAGATGGTCGTCACTATTTGTTCGTTTACGTTTTTGCTGTAGGTCTTTTGTAGCTTTATTTGAGTCAATTTCATCGCAATTGATAATTTCTGGGGCTTTCGTGTGGCTATTGCTTACGCTGATGGTCGATGAGCTTGAAGAACTTTTCAGTTTATTCGCAATATTGAAGAGTGACACTATGTTACTGCTCCTTGGAATTTTTGCTGTTGATGTGATGTGTGATCTTAGATGTCTCACGTAGTTTGAGATAACTCGTTTCAATTTACCAGTTGGTGTAACCGAATATGACAATTTAACATTTTTATCACAGATAGAACATTTTACTGTTGCAGAAATGTTCGTTGCATCTTTGCAAATGGTACTATCATCAATCAAAACTACCACTTGAAAATCCGTCTCGTTTACTCTAGCTAATATCTCCGCGATACTTTTATCGCTACAGTTCTTTACAAACTGAACTAATAGATTTTTCAGAATTTTTTCCTCATTAATAGCGTTGTTGTCGATATCTGATTGATTCTGTGGAAACGTTTTGCAGATACTTAAATCTGGGATAATTGACTTTATTTTACTTTTGGGTGCATTATGATTGGTTGGATTGAAAAATAACTGGTCATATTTGACGAAGGAATCCACAGGCTTCCTGTTGATAAATTCTTTAACTCCTAGTAGTAAACGCTTATGACCGAGTACAATAGAAAAATTATCTGGCATTTCATGAAAAATTCCAAAGAAGTCTTCCATGTTGTCGGTCTTCTTTATAAACATTTTCATTGTATCACCTTTCGCGAATGTTTCCATGCTTGTAATATCGTCTTCCGTTAATGTCTTTAATGATATAGCATTATCAAACCCCATGAGTTTTGTAATGTTTTTGATGTATGCTGGCATTTCTACTCCTATTCCATTTTCAATAATGGTACAGAATTTTTTTGTCTATACAAATAATACAATTATTTTAAATACGCTCGGAACGACCTTACGAAAAGGAGGCATAAATTTTATTGAATACGAAAATTAGACAGATCAAAAAGGGATCAATTTTATTTTTTTTATCAAAATTTGATCAAATATAGTTGTACCAGAATATTTTGGATAAAAGTATTAAATTATATTAATATTATATTAATTATATTATATTATATTATATTTAATATTATAAATCAAAATTCGATCAAATCTTACATTATTAAAATATTTAGGATCAAATTTTTATGTAATTTTATTTTATAAATTTTTTTTATAAAAATTTTATTCGGAAATAAAATCCTATAATATAATTTATATCAAAATTTTATCCGGAAATTAAATCCTATAATATAATTTATATCAAAATTTTATTCGAAATTAAAGTTTATATCAAATTTAATCCGAAAATAAAATTTATATCAAATTGAATTCGAAAAAAATTTATATCAAATTTGATCCTCGAATTTAATCCGAAAATAAAATTTTTATTAAAATATGATCCAAAAATAAAACTAATATAAAAATTTGGTCTGCGATATAAAATTAAAAAATATATTCCGAAAAAAATGATATAAAAATTTGGAAAATAAAATTATTGATAAATTTTGCCAAAAAAAAACAATATAAAAACGCCGGTGTGGCCCTTTAAATTTGTATCAAAATTTGATACGAAAATATTTGGTCCCGTTTGGTCGTTTCCCCAACCTTTCTGGAAATGTGTGTTTTCAATGTTAAGAGTACTATCGGCTTATTTATGTTTGGTACAACCGTTGGTACCACTTAAAATTATACTTACTTTATCTTGGTTTGATGAACTCGATGGCCGAGCGGGTTCATCCATTCTCCTTTGAAAAGTAGTCCGAATAATATTTTTTTTTATTTTGCGGCATAATTAGCATTAATTCATTAAAACATCAACCTAAACGCTCGCCTAAGCGTGCGCGACTGAAAAACATCCGAATTTACAAAAGAGCGATAGATACCTCGAGAGATCCAATACTCGGAAACCAATATGCGAATGATCAAAAACCGACTATTTTTAATAGTGACCAGCGAGGGCAGGTCAGCGTAGCACCATAGAAGAAATCGAATAAAGAGAATATCCCTCCCAACTGATATAGCACGGCAATACGGCTGGTCTACTATTTCGCAATTCTAAAGGCACACTTCCAGGAATTCAAAATTTTCCCGTATGAAAGAAAAGCTGCAGGTTTATCTACTCGGCTAGACAAAACCAGCTTTAAATGTTCCTATTCATAAAAAAATCGCGCCCACAAGGCGGCCATGGCCAAAACTACGAAGGGATGGTTTGGTCATTTTCTGGGACTTCGCTTGAGGCCCCACTTCAAAATGATTCCCCGTCGGGCTGTACGAATACCGGTGAATACCGGTGAATTCCAAAGATTTCCTTTGAATTCTGGAAAGATTTTCGAATATTATTGATTACCGATTATTTTCTGTGATTATTTTGATTCCGTCATCATCTTAATGATTACTATTGATTCCCAATTTTAGCAAGTGAATACCGTTGATTACAATTTGATTACGTGTGATTTCCACATGATTACTACTGATTACCAGTGATTACTGGTGAATACTACTGATTACCAGGGATTACTAGTAAATACTACTGATTTTTGATTTTCCTTAAAAATTATTGATTACTGAATTTAAATAATCGATTACTCAGTCATTTGTACACCTGATTACTGGAGTGGGTAACCCCTCGGATATCGTAGTCGTACAAACCTGAAACTCGCGTAATCGGCTTCGTCAATTATTTAACTAATTCAGTTGAGCTAAATATTTTGCGATTACTACAGCGCGCTTTTCAACAAGTTATTATGGCTAACGCCAGTTTGAACGCCGAGCCGAGTAAGCTCAGTTTCCACTGGGCATATTTTTCGTCCGAAATTTTTCGTTTTTCGGAACAAAATTAGTTCGTTTTCGGTTTCGTGACGACCTTGAGTTTTCATTAGTTAATTTCCGGCCGTTTTCTTAGACTCAAAAGAAAATGGCTCCCGTGACGAGGAATGATTTGATTCGAGCTTATCTAATTATTTGCAATTTGGCCACAATTTTGTTAACAACAAACATTTTAAAGAAAAGAGGAAAATATAAATATATAATAAAAGATGTTGGGTTCGCGAAAATTTCCAAAAACGTGAAGAACAATGTTACTTTATTAATTTGGTCCTCGAAATGCGAATGAGAGACAGAGAAAGCTATTTAATGGCGTTTTTCTTTGGGCTGCTCTCTCTGCTCCCGGAGTGCTCCGAAAGTCCTTAGGTGTTCCATTGGGCTTTCGAGAGCAGATCCCGCAGAGATTCGCGTTTACCATTGGGACGTAGCTCCGCGAGAGAGTGGCTGATTTCTTGCTCTCTGTTGATCCGAGATAAGTGACGGATCAACGGATTCGGAGCAAGTTTTGTGGAATATGGCGGCTGTCAGGGAAGATTTACGAATTATTTTGTTATTATTAGAATCTTCATCATCAAGTTCAGAGGAGGAAGATTTTTGGAACATATTTTTAAGGATGAAGCAGAACATCCGAAAATTGAATGATTTATTAAAAATGTAGTGCATAGATTTTCAAATGAAGAAGTACATAAATTAATACTACCTCTACTATATTGTAATGTAAATGTAGACTGTAGACTAATAAGAAAAAATTATAGTTTAGGGATAATTTTCGATTAATCCGAGAAATGTGTTATTCCCTCGTCGCGGAATTTGAAGCTTCAGAGTTCTTTCCATTAAACAATAAAGGACATGGTGGCCGTAGTGCTATTTCTGCCGAAAATCACCTTTTGACTCATTTTTACAGCGTTCTAGGCCTAATAAAACGCGTCTGAATGCTATACAAGAAAGTTGGAGAAACAATTGTTTCTCATTGGGAAAAGCGCGCCAAAAATACTGATCCGCAAAAAGTTACGTTTATCATTGTAAAAGTACTCTCGTCGCTCTCTTAAGGATCGATGACGTCACACGTCAATTTTTTTTGATCCGAAAGGGAGTTGAGAGCGGTTTCGGAGCAACCCAAAGAAAAACGCCATTAGGTAAGCCTTTGTGAAAATTGTCTACTTCTGTATGAAATTCTAGTTTAACTTTCTTAGATTTTATAAAGGTTCTTTCGAATGTCACCTGAGTAGTTTTATAAGATATTAGAGCTAATTAGAGCCAGGATTCAAAAGAAAGATACTAGTATGAGGAAAGCCATCACAGCAGAAGAGAGGCTAGCAGTTACATTAAGGTAGTATAGAAATATTCTACTTTTCATTTTGAACAGTTTTTTAAAACTTGTATATGTATTTGTCCCTTAGATACCTAGCTAGCGGAGATATGCAAATAATGTTGTCATTGACTGCCCGGCTAGAAGTGGATCTAGATATTTTAATTACAAGGAAAATTTTAGTATCGTGCTAATGGCACTATGTGACTCACATCACAGGTTTACGATGGCTGATATTGGCAGTTTTGGGAGTCAAAGTGATGGCGGTATTTTTGCTCAAACTACATTTGTGGAATACTTGCAAAGTGAAGGCAATAAACTTAAATTACCAGAACCATCGATATTGCCAAATAGCCAAATATATTTCCCTTACTTTTTATTGGAGATGAAGCTTTTCCATTGCTTAGGAATATGATGCGCCCGTACCCTGGAAGAAATCTAACTTTTCCCAAAAAAATTTACAACTATAGATTGTCTCGTGCGAGGCGTGTTATTGAAAACACTTTTGGTATTATGGCAACACGATGGAGAATTTTTCGTAGACCCATTAATGGAAAACCCGAGAATATCGACGGTATTATAAAAGCTTGTGTAGTCCTTCACAACTTCATGATGACTGACGAGTTAGGTTTGCCCACCCAACGAAGACAATACAACCCACCCAATTTCACTGACGCAGAAGATGCTAATGGGGAGTTATTACCCGGTGCTTGGCGTGGGATTATTGCTGGTGACTATGTTTTACGGGATTTTGAATATAGAGGTGGAAACCAACATGCCAATACACCAGGACATTTAAGAGAAATTCTAACCAATTATTTATGTAATGAAGGTTCTGTAGAATGGCAAGAAGCATACGTAAACCAAGGCAGAGAATAGTTAATTTAATCCCCCGAAAACCATTAGTTTTTATATTCAATCTCTAGAAATGTCCGTGTTTTTTTTCAAATACCGCTCTCATTAAACTATAATACTATGAGTCATATTATTATATTAAAATGTTATATGCATATTGAAAATTAAATGTTAATATATCATATTCCAATGACCATATTTTGAATTAAAATGTTTTTTTATTTATCTAAGGACTTTTTACTTATGCCATACAATATTTTATTTATCTGTGGACTTTGTATTTATATCGTATAGTATTTTTTCAAACTTAAAGCGAACCTATGCTTGATCAAATTCATTGAGTTTCATGAATTTCTTGTGTAAACTTCTAAAATAGAAATAATTGTCGTCCTCTTTTTCTTAATCAGTGGATGTGTTTGAATTTTTAATAGGCTCCATCAATCCAGGAAGGTTGTTGGTGGCATTTACTAATATATGTAATATTTCCTTTCGTCCACCACTATTTTTTCTCTTATTTCTAGTAGGTTTTAGATTTGGTGATGGTGATGGCACATTTGGTGGTGTTTGTACGCCACTGGATGAAGGTACATTAGATGATGGTAGACTATGTGATGCGGGTAGACAAGGAGGTGAAAGCGCAGTAGCCGATGAAGGCAATATAGATGGCAATCCAAGATTTTCATTTTTATCCGTTGTGCTATACAAAATAAAATCAGCGTCCAACTACCACATTATATCTAAATGCTACCTATCAAAACTCTCCATGGGAGTTAATAAATCGCCTATGGAACTGAAAATCGTGTTAGCCATTACACCATCCTGATATTCATTAACAAGATTTAATTCGTTGTTAAGGCTGAGTTGCGAGCTTTCATCCATACTAGATGTGGTACTATACATATTAAAACATTAAATATTATTAATATCACACTATGTTTAAATCGAACATCAGTTACATTACCATCTATAAGCTACAGTTCGTTCTAAGAAGCCTTCTAGTATAAAGTATAAAGGCCATTTTGGCTTGGGTACATCAGCACTCCCAGCTCCACTCTTTTTTTCTTTCATTAAGTTCTTCCTTTCTCTCATAAATCGATCTCTCAAGCCTACCCATTTATGTGAAGCATCATCTCCTATAAGGATTTACAATTAAATACCAAGCAAGCAAATATAAGACAATAATAATAAAGGCCTAGGTCTACCACTTTTACCTGAGACTTGGAGCTCTTCCCCTATTTTATCCCAGTTATTTGCTTTTATGGTATTGTTTTTATAATCCTGATGGCTCGTACCATATAATACTGGTCGGTTTCTCACCAACTCAATTAACCTTTCGTTATTAACTAACTTCCACTTACTAGATTTCATTTCAGACGCCATTGTAGCTTTGAAAAAAAAATATGAAAATCGAAAGATTGACGTCACCAAATATGACGTAAATTTTCCCAAGGTTCTGATTGGCTACGTAATATTTTACGGAATATTACGCCCGAAAAAAAATAGAACAGGCTAGTCGTTCGCCGAAATCTCGTTTTCGTTGACGAGCGCCGAAAAGTTTTTCGTCACGATACGTTTTCGTGTGTTTTTCGGTGGTTTTTTTGTCTAGTGAAAACCGAGCTATTTATAACGCGATGATATTTCGCGAAAGTTAAGAAGTCCGATCTGGGAAAACTTCACGGTGGATAAGGACTCAGCCAACTGCAAATATTGTGAAAAGTAAGTTCCAAATGTCCTCAGGTTAAGGATTTCCATAAAAATGTCAAAGGCTTGAAAATGCTTTAATAATTACACTTATATGGTGTAATTGTAGAATATACACAATGCCGTCGGCCATATGAAAAGCGCTGGAACTAGTCGTTTACGCTATCAGCTACATCACATCTAGAAGTAGCTTCTGGGAGTAAATTGAATTTAATGGTAATTAATTTAAAAACACCATTAGTAGCATTATAAGTTAATAATAGTGTATTCGGCGCCTTCTTTGCCAAAAAACGAAATATTTTTTGTCGCGTGCCTCTGCTTGAAATCTTTTCTGTGGTTCGAAAATAAAAATTAAAACTCGTTCGTGCTCGCGTGCGACCGCGGAGTTTCTTCCCAGAACTTGCCACTCGTTGCTAGGCAACAATATCCCAGAATCCTATTTGATAAGTCAAATTTCGCTGTTGGCGTATTTGAAATTTCAAACATTAGTAACAAGTATAACGACGTTTCGGTTTTGGGGCGAAAATTTAGGAAAAATCGTGCCGACGTTGTGGGAGGGATCTACAATTTCTTTCAATTCGCCGTTCCCGCGCAAATAAATTAAACGAGACTGTGACTCGTCAGCCGTTATGATCGAAATTTATAACGTTCGGGATAACCGTGCTGATGAATTGCAGGAGTTGGGTGAAAAGGAACAGAATCCAGGTTAAATGCAACGTAGGATTTTATTTGGTCACTTGACCTTAGCTTTAATACAGTTTATCATCAATTAAACTTAAATACCCGACTTGGGTAATTACTTATTTATTATTTTATTATACACTTCTTATCAGTTACCAATTTACTTATGAAGCTACTTCCAAAAATTAGTTGTCTTACGGTTTAGTTGAACTGCAGAATTACTTCCCTTTTGACTTCCGTCAGTTTACTAATCACAATCACTGGTTTTTAGTTTCACATCGAATATATATATTCGAAGTGACACTATTGCTATGGAAGGAATGTCGTTAAGTGTTGTTTGTTTGTTTGGCGTCGGCGTCGGCGTGGAAAGCGACGACACGGTAGATGGAGCTACCGCCGAGCTTTGGCGGGAAGTTTGAAATTAATAAAAATAATAAAAAATGTAATAGGATTAATTTGATGGAAAGTTTGAATTACACAATTTCTTTCGATATGCTAGAATAGGATTATAATTGGCGGGTGGCGGGAAGTTTGAATTAGACAATTTCTTTCGATATGCTAGAATATAATTATAATTGGCGGGTGGCGGGAAGTTTGAATTAGACAATTTCTTTCGATATGCTAGAATAGGATTATAATTGACGGGATGTTTGAATTAGACAATTTCTTTCGATATGATAGAATAGGATTATAATTGACGGGAAGTTTTAATTAGACAATTTCTTTCGATATGCTAGAATAGGATTATAATTGGCGGGAAGTTTTAATTAGGCAATTTCTTTCGATATGCTAGAATAGGATTATAATTGGCGGGTGGCGGGAAGTTTGAATTAATTAAACTTTTGATACTTTGCGTCGATGTGAAACTAATATTCCGGCTGGGCCGACTTGTTACACTTCACAAGATCACCTTACATAGAATCACCGCCAACTCTCAACAAAACCGACTACATAGTCCCGAGTTCTCTTCTGACTGAATCCGCCCGGCCGTTCATAAATCCTCTCGAGTCGGACTTAACTAATAATAATCCACGTTTATAGTTTCGATAGTTTTATATACTTTCCCCTTTGTTGATAAGAATTACTTTTGGTTTCAACCATAGATGGCGCTAGGCTTGCGATCTATAGTTCAAACCCGGGTATTTTAAATTAGGAAAACAGGTGGAATTCAACCACAATTATCTGTGAATATTAATTCAACCAAAAAGTACGGGAAATGTATACGTTTTTACACAAAATCGGTTGAAATTCGTTATACAAGTGGTGCCGCCGTGAGTCACATATACCGAACCTGAATTTGTCATTGAATGTATGAGTTGTATGGCGGTGGTTAACTTATAGGAATTATTACCTTATGGTTGCATTAACAATCTGCAGGAGATTAGGCATGTCGATAATCTATAGACATATACTAAATAGCATACGTAATGTAATCACTAACTCTACATTAATTTTAATGAAACGAAATCCTACCTCAATCAACAAAGAACTCATGCTTGCATAATTGAAATTGTTTATTTTAGGCAAGTATATCCGATATCGCCTACGCTACCGAATGTGTTAAAAAATGGGTTGCAGCTACCGATCAACTTTTCACGTCTATTGTGAGTAATCAAAGAGCAATTACTCGAGTCTCACGACAAAGAATATCAAAGAGTTAAAGATTTATGTAAGGTAGATTTATAATTGGATTGATCAGAACTTCGCCTTACGTCACACGCTTTTGGGATTCGTACCTTTTTACGTAAGGCACACGGGAAAGAACATTTGTGCCACTTTCATGAGCCTAATAAAGACTACAACTACAAAGGTATTTCGATAATAACTAATTTTGTAAAAACAATTCTTAGATTAATTGAAATAGCGGCGCGTCGAAATGATGGGGCGGGTGAAATACAAGGTTGAGGAGCAGCCTTTAAAGGGCTGATAGAACGTGGTCGGCTTGGTAGCGTATTTTCTCCTGGCGCTAGATAGCTTCATATTGCGAACTAATGCAATATGGTTGTAGACCATTTCACGTATTTACCCCTTGCGCTTGATGATCATTTTCGGCTATTTTAAAAGTTGATATCATTCACTAATGCCTATTTGCGACCAAAGATTACGCGAAACAGTGACGTCGAATCAGTGGCGTAGCTAGGAAAATTGGGCCCAAAATGCAAGATAAGAAAATGGGCCCCTGTGACATATCAGTTTTTGTGCGTTCTGATGTACGCGATTGGGTGCGTTGGCCTATTTACGTCACTGGCTTCGAATATCGTGATAATGACATCACGGTAATACTCCCTATAAAAAAATAATAATAATTAATAATTAATTGCTTATTATATGTACATTAATTGGTTATTTTGTGTGCATTCATTAGTTATTTTGTGTGCAATTATAAGGCAGTTTCTGTGCATTAGTAGCCTATTTTGGTTGCATTAATTGGCTATTTTGTGTACATTAATTGTTTGATTTGGGTACATTAATTGTTTGATTTGGGTACATTAATTGTTTGATTTGGGTACATTAATTGATTATTTTGTGAGCAGTCATTGGTTATTTTGCGTGCATACATTAGTTATTTGCGTGCATACATTAGTTATTTGCGTGCATACATTAGTTATTTGCGTGCATACATTAGTTATTTGCGTGCATACATTAGTTATTTGCGTGCATACATTAGTTATTTACGTGCATACATTAGTTATTTGCGTGCATACATTAGTTATTTGCGTGCATACATTAGTTATTTGCGTGCATACATTAGTTATTTGCGTGCATACATTAGTTATTTGCGTGCATACATTAGTTGGTTTTTGAGCAATAGTTGGCTATTTTGCCTTCATTAATTGTTTTTTTTTAATTATGTGATGAATAGGTACACATTACACGATGAGTTTTCGTAAAATACTAGATAAAATAAAATTTTTGGGCTTCAATACATTTATTGATTATGTGTTATATTGATAAATAATTTTTTCAATAGTGCATATCTTAAATTTCCTTCTCTTTATAACTAGAATGCATAAGACGGTAAAAGATAGTTTAGTGAATATCAAAACATATGACTAAGATACAACTTCTACCTCTTCAATGCAGTATTTCTTCAATAGCTCTCCATTCTCTATAATTCTGCCCAATTATCTTACAAAATGTATGTGAAGGACATACGCCTCGAAATTGTATAATAAAATTTAAGATATATACTTATAGTTAATTTCTTTAAATTAATGAATAGACCTCAGAAAAGAAGTTTTCAAAAATAAATTTATAAATCGTTTTTGAAATCTTGAAATGGAGACCTTTTCAGGGTTTGAAAGTCAAACAATCCTTCGGAAAACAGGAAGCCATAAATAAATATACACGAAAAAAAGCTTAATACATGCAAAATAATAGAATAATGTATTCGAAATAATATCTTCGTGCACGCAAAATAAGTGCTTATTACTCGAAAAAGAACTTCTTATTGTATGCCCAATATCCGCTTAATACACGAAAACTAAAAACATAATTTACGCCAAATAACCTGTACACACACGGAAAATATCGCTTATTACAAGGAAAATAACCAATAAGTTCACGCAAAATAACGAAATAGTTCACGCAAAATAACGAATTAATAAACGACAGTAACTTATTAATGCACAAATATCTCTAACTACGTGAAAAATAATCAATTAATGCACGCAAAATAACCAATTAGTGCACGCAAAATAACCAATTAGTGCACGAAAAAGAAGCGTTTTACACACGAAAAATAACAAACTAATGTACTCGAAATAATATCTTAATGCATGAAATTTAACCGCTAAATACACGAAAAATAACTCCCTACTACACGCTAAATACCAGCTTAATACCGTATGATTTAATGTAATTTAAACTTAATAAGCGCATTGTATAAACGGTAAGTACGCATAATTTAACACTTAAAAATACCTGGTGAAAGTAAAGAGGGGGTAAGGAAGGTGAAAAAAAATTCGCATAGTCAAAGATACGCCCAAGGGAGGGTTTTTAAAAGGAACCATTCACCTGTCTACGCCACTGGTTATTTGTCTACTTTTTGAAACCTCAATTACCAATCTACTGATATATTTGGCAAATATATCCGGTATAGCAGGAGGCTGGAGCACATGTAAATTAGGCTTAATGTCCAACGTTTCAGTGGTTGATCCTACTTTAACGATGGATTTCATACAAGCTCGTTTCTCGAAGATAGTGGCCATAACCGTAAAAGTGACAGTACTGGCTGTATACAATAATTACTACGACAATAGTAATTCAGGTACATGCGCTTCAAGTTCAAATAGATTACTTGACGACGAAAGTGGTATTTTGGCGTATTTTCCTAAACGACCAACGAGGTTAGTTAAGGGCTCTGAATTTTTGAAGTACCTCAAAGACGATCTGCAACCTCCTAAAACTAATTTTCTCGAGTGGTGGAAGGTTATTTTATCTTTCGTGGTAATGTCGTTTCCAGGATGATTGCAGAAAATCACCTATTTTTCAGGCTCACGAAGATTCCAGCGACCTCTGTTCTTTGCGGAGAGGTGTTTTCTTTAGGTTCCCAACTTGTTACAAACAAGGGAGGATGTTTAGGCTCCGAAACAATATCTAAAATGATGTGTATGAAGCTGTGGTGGAAACAAGCGAAACGAATGAATTTTGGGAAATCGATTCACTACATTGCGGAACTTAATTTTCCCTAAATAACTATTTTCATCAAGGCGTATTTATTTACTTTGGTGCAGGCAATAAAAATATTTACGATCATGTGTTGTGTTTTCACTAAAGCCACCATGCATTAATTTCGGTTAAAAAAATATCTATCAAAACTTTACTGTTCATTACTATAAATCGAAAGTGTTGGTTGTCTTTCGAGAAAAAAAAACAACGAAAAATTCTGAAAAGGCAAATAACTTTTTTTCTAGCTACATGTTGAAAAGCTAATAATAAGAAATTAGTCGCTGAAACAATTTACTTATTTTATGATTGCTAGAGGGAACAACGAAAAACGGGATAAAGGCGACAGGAAAAAAATGTACGGCTAAAGTGGTATCATCAGAATTCGAACAAAATATTACTTAGCTAAACATTCTTTAAATTTTAACGATAAATTATCTGCAAATTTTTCGTTTATTCACGGTTAACTGAATTTCTCGGTGAAAACGAACAGAAAACCCCGAGCCCTACAATTTTTAGTTTGGTTTATAGTAAGACCAAATGTGCAATGGTATGGTAATCACCTCTCTAAAACATTGTTCTATTTTTTTATTTTCCTTCTTCTTAACTAGAGCACATATACATCATCTTATTATGTTTTCATAATATTTTTATATCAAAACATTATATTGTTCACTACTTTAAGTACTTATTCATTCGAATAATAATTGAAAGAATTAATCTACTACCTTTGGTGGTTTTGTTTTCCTTTTTCACCACTTCAAAAACTCATCATCAAAGCTATCTGAAGCCGATTCTAGGAAGATATTAGCTGTAGCTCGAATTTCGTTATCGGCCAATTTGAACTTTTCCACCCTGGATTAATTATTTGTTTGCTGGATATAGCACTACCGCCTTTGACAAGGCATTTGCAAATATCGCTAGAAATTGAAAAAATTATCTGCTAACGCGCGGGCGGGATGACATTTGAGGAGGGAATTGCTGAGAAAACTCTGCGGCACAGGCGTGAGAAATTTAAAAAATATCACAGTTTAGTTGTAAGTTTGAAATTTTTTAGAGTTTTCGGTCTCTACTCTCTAAACGATAGTGATTTATTATTTCTTAATTTTTAAGTATATAAATTTATATATTTGTTTCGAAATAGGAAGAATAAAACATGGTACATATCCAAAATGTATTAATGATTCCAGATATGAGCATAAACCGCATATGTTCGGAATATCGTTTGTGCCTTTTCCTAAATCCAAAAGGAAACCAGGGCTGCGTTCAACAACTCTAAAAAAGCTCAGCGCTGAGCTCAACGGTCAGCGGTTTTTTGTTGAACGGGTTTTTTGACTTCCGGTTTTGACGACACGTTGATCATCGGAGACTCAGCGGAAACATTAGCTGAGCGAGATGGTTTTTCCGTTGCTCATCGGTATCGTGACGTCAGTCGACAAGGTTAAAGGAGGGGTAGCAGACGATATTTTGTTCGTTAAGTCAGCGAACTATAAATCGTACAACAACTTTTAGATTTTTGTGACGTAGCGTTGATTAAAAGAACTCAACGGTTTTTCTCCGTTGATAGTTGTTGAACGCAGTCCCGAAACATTCTTGGTTACTTAGATCTGGGTTGCCAGGGTATTTTAAATACCTACAATTCCTGGAAAAGTCAGGAAATTTGAATATGGGTATAAAAATCAGGGAAAATGTGAGGGAATTTAATTTCGGTGGCGTATAGGAAACTTTTACTAAAATACTGGTTAAAACATAAAATAAGTCAGGGAAAATCTCCGAAAATGGTCAGAGAAAGCCTGGAAAAGTCAGGGAATTTGATTGTGAAAAAACTGTAGCAACCCTGTTAGATGAATGGGAGGAAGCATAAGTGGATCATTCTCTCTAAGTAAACAAATTCCGGGTCTCGGTCGGGTATCTTAGTCTGGGTTTCGTGACGTCAGAACTTGTATAGAGAGCAAACTCCAGAGATAAAAATTTTGAAAATATTTCGGCGGAGGCGCCACCGAGTGGTCAAGACGGCAACTAAAGGGGCGTTTATTGAACAAAACTCTACCCTTGGCTCTGAAAATGACCTTGAACAAATATGGTATAGGTTTTTTGGGGGGAAAAATTCGAGGAGCCAAACCCCAAAATTTCTCTCTCTCGGCCCTCGGGACACGTTTCAGAAGTGAAACGTACCATAAGAGATGTAATAAACGTTAGATTCGGCAGTATCAATTCAGAGTGAAGTTGAGTTGATCCACAGTATAGGGCGGTTGTAAAGGGCTGCCAGACCGACCCGGATAAAGACTCTAGTCATAGGTAGCATAGCGTTTTGTCTACTTAGAGAGAATGATCCACTTATGGAGGAAGATATTGAATTATGCCCAGGAGACTATGATCTAGAGCACGGGAAGAAAATGCTGTTATCACAAGAAACTCTATCAGGGTTAAGGCAAACAAGTCAGTATTTCTACTGTCCATATTTAAATTTGATTAATAATTCTCATTTGTTTATCATAGCTAAAGCCATGATAAGCATATAAAACTTCTCTTAAATAACGGCGCAAAATTTGTCCTAATGATTAATTTAAATCAAGATCCTCTGGAACTTGAGTTTTACAGGCAACGGGCAGCAAACGGATTCAATGACAACCCGACAGTAGACACAATTGGCCACAATCGCAAAACATTATGGAGGTTGAAAAACTACAAAATACCATGTCATACTGTCATAGTGATTTGGGTACGTACAGTAAAACATATATTTGGTAAATCCTGCCGAAATTTGTAGTACTTGTTTGCATTGCCTAGCTTTCGAATTTGCTTTTGATTTTGAAGTTTTTATCTTTGCCTTGGTTTTAAAATCGTGTTTTAATTTTTAAGATGCCCATTGGCAATACTGTTAATAAAGTTTTTAATGCAGTGGTCAAGCAAAAGTTTTTAATGCAGTGGTCAAGCAGTTTTCCCTTTTGTTCTTAAATGACATATTTAAAAAAAAACACTCAATTTTCCCAATGCTTAAAATTTCCTCTTTTTCTATAAGAACCCTGTTCTCTATTGCAATTATCCCAAAATATTTTGTAACAATGCCATAAATGTGTTTAAAGAAATTAAATGATTCCGTTGTTGGGTAAAATAACCCGCCCCTGTCCTGCGCTTCTATCAATGAACGTAGGTTTTGTGGAGTGTTGTCTTTTGTAGCAATGAGTGTCTTAGGTAGTTTCAGACCAAAGTCTCACTTTCTTCCGAGAGATCTTAACAGTGCACCTATGATGTACATTAATATGTCATTTGCATCTTCCATCGGTGTGTTCAGGTCGATTGGAAGGTTGTTTTGGTAGCTGAAATTATGGCCCAAACTCTTGTGTTTGCATACTTTGGAAACCCTGTAATATGAGAAGCTCTAATGTATTTAACCGTCAAAAATATTATCCTTTATTCATTTACAAGAGTATGCTTCAAGGAATTTAAAATGGTTTTTAACTTCTTATTGTTGATCAAATTATTCAACTTGATGTTGACTTTGTAAGCAGCTGTTCCCGTTAATATGGACTTAATTGCACCTTTTAATTTATTTAAATCTGGAACAGTTAAGTTTACCATCCAATCCGAACCTTTCCTGGCACCTTGACAGTAATTTAATTTAGAATCCTTGAAATCATTTTGTACTTCCGTTATTTTGCATCTGAACGATGCGTGATAATCATTACCGCTATCATATGTAACATAATTACACATAAGTGTGCCTCTGTTCAACATCTCTGTATTAAAAATTTAAATGAGACCTTGTTTCACAGCCACCAAAGAAAATACGAACTAACGTCGCGTAAAACTGGTTTTAACTTCCTTCCCTCCCCGCCAGAACTACTTTTGATGACGATTAAACCGTCCTCGACTGGGAAGTGACGTCAATTACGTCATATCCTTGCAACAAGGTCTCATTGAGCAAAAGTTCTTTCTCGCACACTTATGAGTAATTATGTTACATATGCCGCTATATATAAGTGAATTTAATAATATATACTCATAAATATCACTCCAATAACTATTATACTAACCATCAATCATAAAGCCGAGGTTTTTCCATTACTGGTCGGACGGCTTTGAAGGCTAAAAATGAAATTGATAAGAAAATTTAGAAAAAAACACATTAAAATAAAAAATAAAGTTATTCGCATTGACATTTTCACCACGATATAAATCAAAAACCTATTTTTCAAAGGCATATGACTTACAAGCCTGATGATAATTCTTCGTAACAAATTTCTTTTGAAGGACCCTGCTTTTTGTTCTCTTGAGGTGATTTACACTAAAGGCTCGTAGAAATGCTAGAGTTTGAAGAAACATCGCTAGTAGACTCATTAGCGTCTTCATTTGAACTTCCATCTAATTAAAAAATAATGATAAGTCAGGTTAATTGGCCAATTTAAAACAGAGAAAGAGCTCTCCTGCCAGAGGATTCCGACGTTGAGAAATATGTTTTTATTTTTGAATTTGATATCTCTATTTCTTTGTACTAATGCATTAACAAAACCAAATCAACCGTTAAGCCTAAAAATCACGTGGGACCATAGACATAGAATTGAGACTAGAAGCAGGATTAGATTGTGGTGAGATGTACGAGTTAGAAGGCTGCCATGAGAGTGGAATGGCTAGTATTGTTTTAATAGTTGTGTTTCATTCTTGAGATCACAAGACACGCACACATTCGGTGACAATTACACGAAACAATAATATCGAGGCGCACTACTATAATTGTAAGCATTGGTCGAGAAAATCTGGCAAAGGTTCGAGTTAAATAAAAAATACACGTGGCATGCACACTATACGCTATTCACCGTCGATTCTAAGGACGATTGTAAAACTATAAATCAGTGGCTGTGTTGACAGGAGGGCAATTTCGGGCATCTATAGAAATTCCTTTTAGCAGAGTAGTAACAATGGAAACACGTTGGATCCCTCTTTTGGCCTTTCGCTAACTACTTCCCATTCCTACAAACTATCCAACGCGACCATATGGGGATGCCGAGAGACGCAAAATAATTGTTTTCCTAACAAAATCTAAAAGACGGGTAACATATCGAAAAATATTCGTTACACCTGTAATGTTGCCGAGAGCGGCCAGCAGGCTAATTATATTAGTGTTTCATAAATCCTGATCGTGATTCGGCCTTGACTCTGACAGAATTTGACAAAAACTATTTTTGGAAAGCGATTATGAGCTAGAAACTCACAATTCAATAATTTAAAAGACTCTGGCCTATTGTGTTGTATTATTTATCTTCTTAAAGTATGTAAAAAGCGTTTACTTCTAAATTTATTTCCTGAGCTCTTTCCGTACGACCTAAGGGAAATTAAACCACCTTTTCCGCGAGCTTTTCGGGGCTAGCGACTGCCCTAATTAGCCACTCACCAAATTAACCAAACGCTTTCTTGTTATTATTGCGATCGAGATGTCTCTGCCACGGCCAACTTCGATAACGCGCTATAGCAGCCGGCCCAATTTTCAAATCCTATGTAAATTAGCGTGAGTAAAATATTATCCTCCTAGAGGCGCCACTGAGCAGGGCCGGATTTACCCCAATATCTGCCCTAAGCAATTTAAGAATTTTTGTGCCCCCCCCCCCTCATTAGTTAGTAGACGCCGGACTCAGGAAAACAAAATTCTTATTTGGAATCTTGGATAATACTAATACAGATGCATTTATATTTTATTTATATTTTACTCCGTAACTTAATTTTTTAACGTGTATGAGATACATTTTGTAAGATAAATTTTTATATTTTTTAAATTAAATTTTATGGTAAATCCGCCACTGAAATACGGCAATTCACCAAAACGACTACCTCAGGGGAAAGTTTCGTTTGGCCGACTTCTCATTTGGCCGACCACAAAATACACGTTACGCCGACTGTCCATTTGGCCGACTGCACATTTGTCCGACTGAGAAATCGGACAAATGGACTGCTCATTTTTCCGACTACTCATTTGACCGACTGCTCATTTGGCCGACTGCTCATTTGGCCGACTACTCATTTGGCCGACTACTCATTCGGCATTTGGACGATACTAGGTGCGTTTGGCTAGGTACTGTTCTCTAGGTCGCGTTTTAGAAGCCCCAGCTTGGTTATAAAGAACGGGGCTGAGGGGGCACCGGGCCGGGCCCCCAGCGCTCGAGCGAAGTGAGTTCGCGGCGCCATCAGGCGCCAATACTTAGAATACATTGCCCGTTCTATAAGTCAACCTAACACTAAAGACCTATAGAAGGACAGGCTATAGTATAAGAGTCGGTGAAATGAGCAGTCATTCAAAAGAGCAGTCGTTCAAATGAGCAGTCAGTCAAATGAGCATTCGGTCAAATGAGCAGTTGGTCAAATGAGTAGTCGGCCAAACGAGCAGTCGGCCAAACGAGCAGTCGGTCATATGAGCAGTCGGCCATATGGTCTGCTTATTTGGCCGACCGAAAAGTCGACCAAATGAGCTGTTGGCCAAATGGGCATTCGGACATATGAGCAGTCGGCCAAATGAAAAGTCGGTCAAATGAGGAGTCGGCCAAATGCACCCCACCCTACCTCAGTACCTCTATAAATATATTGGATACCGCAAAACTGGTGGCGATAACAAAATGGTAACACGAAATGTTTTGACAATACTAAAGTATAATAGATGATGCCAGACTACCATTATTTCAAAATGTTTTCCGAGTTAAATGTATTTACTGAACTGTGAGTTTTAATAATTAAAAATTTTACCAAAATACGTGACTTTAGTATATTTAGTATAGTCAAAACATTTCATGCATCCTTTTTTGTTCCCGCCACCAGGCCTGCGGTATTCAATATATTTATGGAGGTAATCGTTTTGGCGAATTGCCGATGTCAGTAGACGCTTCAAAGGAGTATATTATTATAAATATTATATAGTTATACTGATATAGTTATTTTTTATTTAGTTTTAGTTCCATTGTATCATTATCACATTATATATATATAAAACATATTTTAGAGTATGTTATGTATTTTCTTAGATTTCTAACGTATGTAATGTATTTTCTTAGACATTTAACGTATGTATTTATTGTTTTGTATTTTCTTAGATTTTTAACGTATTGTATTTTCTTTGATTTTTAACGTATTGTATTTTCTTTGATTTTTAACGTATGTATTGTATTTTCTTAGACCTTTAAGGTATTTATTGCTTTGTATTTTCTTAGATTTTTAACGTATGTATTGTATTTTTGTAGAAAAATCGTCCTTGAAAAGGAGCGCGAAAAATAAATTAGGTTTGGTGGTTAAAGCGCCATCTACAGGGTTTTTCAAGAAAAATGGCTTTTGGGATGCTGTTATGTCAACCCCCAACTGCTGACTGCCGACGCCTGAGAGGAGAACGGTACTGCAACTTCTACCCCAATATCGGACCTTCTTGCGAGTTCTTTTATTTAATTTGGAAACCAATTGTCAATTAAATCTCCTCGTTTAGCGAAAGCTCGCTCGCTGAAGAGAGAGCGCACGAGGAGAGAGCGTGATTCGTTTAGCTTAGATTGAGATTGCTCATCTAGAGATCCGACGATTCAACTCACGGTCTTTAATAACTCTACTTATAAGTAATTAAAGTTTCGACACTTGAATTCTCACTGTTTATTTAATACTCACAATTTTCCCACGTCTGGACTAGAGTGCGACTAGGTGGTGTACGTTATGAATAGACGCGTTATCAGGCGTAGGGCCCCATTTTCGAACGTGTTATTTGAGTAACTGTAGCAAAATATGATTTTGGATTGTTTTCATGTTAAAGGTGTACCAGAAAGGAAAATATCAAGTTTATTAATATATTGATACGCTTAATTAAATCTATTAACCCCAGGAGCGGATTTAGGCATGGTCTTTTGGGGCTGCAGTCCAGGGCCCCTGCCGTCAAAAACATAAAAAAATCCAAAAATAAATTAAAAATTTACAATGCAAAATGCATCTGATACACGTTTTACAAAAATTAATAACACTTTAAAAAACTTATGTAAATAAATGAATTAGTGTTATTCAAATACTAAATTTGCTGTCGTGAGTCCGATATTATTTAAAACCGAAATGTAGAACGTCCGATCAAGTCCGTCGAAGTTTTATCCGATCGTGTAAAACCATTCCCCGGGTCAAAACTCAAAAGTGAAAGTATATCGAAGCTAGGAGGATGAAAGTGAACCTGGAGTGGTAATTTGCGCGCACTATGTACTGCACCTGCCTCTCGGCTTTGGTCCGGTTCATCGTAATGTGCTGACATCTCTGAGCGGCAAATTCTGAACTGTGACCTTAAACTAAGCTAAGCAGGTCCTAGGCAGGGTTGTGAAGATGAACGTCGTGTATTTCTATAGGTATAGATAATTAGAAAGATTTTGAAAGATAAAATGAATACAATATCAGCAATTTTGAATGAGCACAGTTATAGTTGTGCATCTAATAAAAAAGACGCAGGTATGAAAAATTTGATTTATTTTGTATGTTTAATATTTTGGCCATGTCACCAAGGCCTAGTAACCTATAACTTCAACTTGCATTATAAAACATTAAGGAAATAACAAAAATCAGAATACTAAAAAAAGGAAAGTTGGAACTAGGGGTAAAATGGAACAATAGCCCCGCCACCGCCTTTGCCCCCCTTTCTCGACCCCCCTTAAAGTACTTTTTATGGTGCGAAATTTTTTCCCCACAAAGCATTATTTAAAAAGTTAATTAAAAAATGCCCAAAGACTATGCCTTGGCGGCTGACGTCGCCGCGCACTCGTGTTGGATGAGGTAGGACTAATGACGTGGACGATTCTTTAAATTCCTAGATTTTATTACTTTTTGGATAACGTAGGACTAATGACGAAAAAGAAGAAGGCTGAAATGCAAAACAGTACTAACTTTTAAGGGTTGGGATTTTTCCCCGTATTTCAACGCATTTAAGGCGTTTTTAATCATACTATGCCATATTATATGTCTTCTGTGTGATGTTGACTTATACAACGTCGAATGTATTCTAAGTTATGACGCCTGACGGCGCCGCGCACTCACTTCGCTCGAGCGCTGGGGGCGCCTCCCCAACCCCATATTAAAAAAAGCTATGGGCCATCTATAACGCAACCTAGAGGACAGCACCAAGCCTGACGCATCAAGTATCGTCAACCCGATAATAATACAACTAACCTAATAATAAATAACCTAACCTATTTTCCCCACCAAAACCCCTAAAATTCATTGAAATACCGCGAAAATACCGAAAATAGAAAGTTAGTAATGTTTTGCATTTCCACATTTTTCTTTTTCGTCATTAGCCCCACGTTATCCAAAACGCATTAAAATCTAGGAATTTAAAGAATCGTTGAATACGGTTTGGGAAATGTTTCTTTCCTACCTATATAGTAGCCCGCCGTCATTTTAATCCTTTAACAGAAGCTTTGTTTCGGGCACCGTCATTTTAATCCTTAGACCCCACGTCTACTACAGCAGCATATTTCGGAAATATTGTGGTCCAACTGGCGCCATCAGCATATTTCGCGAATATTGCAGTCCTACTGGCTCCATTACCACTCCCAATAAATAAAGAAAGGCTGATTTTCGACCGCGAAAAAACGGCGCGACGGCGAGCTCTCTTCGCCGCGGAGTGAATTCTACGCCCCGAACCGTTCGGTTCGTACATCTTTAAATTAGAATATCTTTAAAATTAATTATTTGCGGCTTATAATTTTTGCACCATTAGATTCCCCTTAATAAGTACGTTGGTATGGTGTAACTAAAAAGTGGAAACTAGGTGGCGGGGCTATTGTTCAAAATAGCCGAAATAGGAAAGCTGAAAGTCAACTAATTGTCATTACTTAACCATTATTAACGATATACGTTATAATGTTGAAAGATTTGTTATGCCCACCTCACCAAGCTAAGCCTATTTCGCGATATAAAAAGTAGGCATGTGCGAGTACTCAATTTCGTTCGAGAAACAATTAAGAAAAGTAAAATTTGAATTATTTTTCTTCGGTAGATCAAGATGAAATGTCAAAAACATATTAACCAAAAAAGTGGAAATACTTCAAGTATGAGACGTCATCTCCATTCTAAACATCCCGATGAGTATGAGGTGTTAACCTCCGAGGAGAACGTTCAGAAGAAATCAAGACAACCCACCTTGCAAGAAATCTGTGAAAGAGTGACTCTTTTTACAAAATCGCACCCAAAAGCAATTTCTATCACTAGAGCAATTGGGGAGATGATCGCATTAGATTTTCAGCCGTATTCGGTTGTGGAGGATGAAGGCTTTCGACCTGTAATAAAAGAATGTGAACCAAGATACCACGTTCCAAGCAGAACAACTTTCTCTAGGAACATTATTCCAAATATATATCAAGACATGTTGAAAAATATCAAAGACCTTGACTCAGCCCTTTCAGATAAATCTCTGGAATCTATCTCTTTCACCACAGATTTTTGGAAGTCGAAATCTATGAACCACTTTATGAGTTTGACCTGTCATTTTACAAAGAAAGATTTCAAACCAGCTGTTCTAAGTTTGGCCTGTTTTCCTTATAAAGAGACTCATACTGCGGAGGTAGTGCGAATGAAACTGAGAAATTTAATGTCAAAATTTATTCCTCAACAAGTATTGAAATTTACGTGGCCACTAACAACGGGCGGAATGTTACAAAGGCTATAAAAGATTCTGAGTGGAACCACATTCCATGCTTTTGTCATACCTTACAATTGGGGGTAGAAGATGCGCTATCTGAACTCAAAATTAAAGAAAAAACAGTGAATCAGCTTTTGTTCCAATGTAGGTCAATAGTTGGCCATTTCAAAAAGAGTGTTGTGTCATCAAATTTGCTGTCAAAGAAGCAACAAGAGTTGAATATTCTAGAGAAGCGCTTAATCCAGGACATCGAGACCCGCTGGAATAGCACCTATTACACGCTTCAAAGGTTATTTGAACAAAAACAAGCGTTATCGGCAGTTCTTTTGGACATTGACAAAGTTGGCTATTTGACTAGCTACGAGTGGAAAATTGTGAAAACATTACTGGAAGTTTTGGAGCCGTTTGAAACTGCTACGCAGGATTTATCTGGAGACACTTATCCGACGCTGTCAATGATAGTTCCAGCCCTTCATTGCTTAGAAAATGAATTATCAAAACAAAGTTCGTTGCCTCAACTCCACAATGCAAATGTAACAAAAGTATTCCTAAAGCACTTGAAACTCAGATTCCCAAACTACCGCAGTGACAGTCTTCTATTAAAAGCAATGATTTTGGATCCAAGGTTCAAGTCTATACTATTAACCATGGAGGAGAAAAAGCTTGCAATCAGTATGATCAAGAGGGAAATTTCAACCTTCAATGAAGAAGTGGAACCGGAGGATCCAGTTGATAAAAGCGCAGCCAGTGCTAATGCTGTCAAAAGAAAACGTTTGTGGAGACACATAGGCAAAAAGACGGATCAAGCTAAAAAGGCAAAAATGGGCCTAAGTGAACAAGTTAATTTTTATATTGAGGAAGAAGTAATTTCTAGTGAGAACAATGCATTTGACTATTGGCGTGTTAGTCAGTCGAAATGGCCACAGCTGTCCCAACTGGCTAAAAAATACTTGTCAATTCCTGCTTCGTCGGCTACAAGTGAGCGTTTGTTTTCTGCAAGTGGTGCTACTATGACGGATAAAAGGGAACAACTTCTTCCTGAACACCTAGAGCAACTCACACTGTTAAATATCTACCTCAAGAACAAGACAGCTGGGAAGGCTTGTGTAACCTCGGATGATAATTAATTTCATTTGAGTACTTTCTATCTCTATTTTCTAACAATTTCTATCTGACATTTTTAAGCCAAAACTGACATTTAAAATATCAAAAATTGTTATGTAGACTAAGTTTTTAGTTTTACAAGATTTCAAGACTTAGATTTCATTTACTCTATCGCTAGCTGTGATACAATCAGATATAAGAATAGTTGTTACTAGTTATTTTTAGTCAATAAATATAGTTTATTTTTGAAAAATGTTTTACTTAATAAACACAATTATTCGGAGCCTTTTTAAGCTAAATCTATCACGGAGTACTCGAAACCCCCTTTATAAAGCTAGGTCTTAGTAATTATTCAAGTACTCGAAACCCTCTTTTTAAGCTAAGCCTAATTCTTCGAGTACTCGAAACCACATTTTAAGCTATGCCTAAAAGCTCGAAAGCTCGGTAAGATTTTAAAGCTCGGCTCGATACTCGAAAAGTGAAATTTTTAATACTCGAAGCTCGACTCGAAACCCAAAAATCAAGGCTCGCACATGCCTAAAAAAGGTATTTTTTAAATTTTTAGTAATTAGAGCTGCGGCTAGAAGTCGTTATAATCGTATGAACCAAGGCGGAAACACTTTATCAAAAGGGACGGTAGTACCTATGCATGGTCCAGGTATAGAGTAGAGCACCTACCCGAGCACTTGCTATGTTATCTCGAGTAAGAATGAAGCCGATTGTACCCCCTCCTATCTCAAAAACTATAGGTCGTATCAAAACAAGTGATGCATCGTTTGAAAGGTTACAGGAACTCGACAAACATATACGAATTCCATCGAACAGGGTTGACGCGACGTTTCGTAGTAATGGGGCAAAATAAGGCTTAATTTTTCTTCTCCTTCTTCTATCTTCTCCTCGCAGACCACTCTACAGCAAAAACTACTGAACCGATTTAAATGCAATTTGGTATACAGTTTAAAATTAAGCTCCCATTGTGTCCTTCAAAGGAGAAGTTCATATCTGGTATAGGTCTTGAGCTAAGGCGACAAATGTACAGTTCAGCGAGTCGGTAACATAGCCAGTGAGTCCTGCCCTGAGTTACATTTTCATAGCTAGGGGGCATCTACGAATCAAATTTCGGGGCGGTTTTCGCTTTTCGGGAAGGTTGGGAGAAAAGGAAAGGTGGTGGAAGCATAGCTTTGAAAGTGTTAAATCCCCAAAACCCTCCTTTAATACGCCATTGTTTATTAGTAGTAAACAAAAGTCTCGCAAAAAGAGTCGCATAAGGGGGCCCCCAAAAAGAGTTTCGCGGGGGGGGGGGCCCCGAGGACCTTAGTTACGCCACTGTCCAGGCGCCCTCGCGACCTTATGGCGGCAGCCTTGAAAAACGTGCGCTTTTGTTGGGATCTTGCTACCTGATGGTGGGCTAGTGGCCCGCGAACATAATAATTGTTCCATGGGATCGCTGTGAGCTAAGGGGATATTATTGGTCTAGTTCGGCAAGGTTTTGGGATAAAACCTGGGTTGGGGCGGCTCGGAATGTATTGCACCATGGTCTTGTGACCGAGAAAAAAACACTTTCATTAGCCAAGTATTAAATTTTAGCCTTGCTGAAGGCAGGGATTTAGTTTATAATTTATTGTGAGAGAATGGTTTAATTAATTAGCTAAATTTTATCATTTATAGCGGGGTCGATCGAGTTCTATTGCATGTATTAACTTTATTTATTTCGTATGTGGCGTTCAAAAGTTATTTAAGTTTTTAGTTTAACATGAATTTTAATTATATATAACACTGGGATTAGTTTCTATTAAATAGGTCTTTGAATTCTAAGACCTTTGATATATGGGGCTTTAAGAATACTTAAGAATAATTATAAATCTAGAGGGTCATGATTGCAGGGGAAAATGTAACAGCAAAAGTAAATAAAACACAGAAAAATAAAAAATAAATTGAAGTATGCGGGGGAAAGTGAATTTAGCGTTTCCAATCGAAAGTCCCGGGGGGTTTATATGGGTAAAACTACACTGGTTCTTAACAGTTTAATGAAAAACGATTCCTATTTTTTATAATATTTACTGAAACTTAAATTATAAATATAATTTTTGATCATAGCTTATGTAAGATATAATTTACGTTAAATAAGGTTCGTTGAAAAGTTTTTTTGTTCTATATCTTTTCTGATGCAGTAGGGTACGCGATGACACAAGTTTACAGATAATTTGTTTATGCTATACTAATAGCGGAAATCCATTTAAGATTTTCATTCAAGTGTAAAAACGGGGCTAAAAAACGAAAATTACAGATAAATAGTGAATAAGGAAAAAGCAAATGTGCCAAAATTATTATTTTTTTGGTAATGTCTATTTTAGCCCGTTTTTCGAGTTAAACTAGCGCGCCGTGAAGTTTTTAGCTATTTTAGCCCGAAAACAGGCCAAAATAGTCTCGGCATTATTAGCATGTTTTTCGGGCCAACGAGTTTGAATGCTAATTTAGTTCTTATAGAGTCAAATCACTAATTTGGCCCTGGATAAAAGCGAAAATAAAAACAGGCCAGTATGGTGTTCACCGCGCGCCCGTGAATATTCTCCCCCTACGTTTTCTTTTTTAATTCATAAGTGCACTTTTGTTTGGGGTCTTCTATTTGCAACCCCTCTCGTATCATTTTAGCCGTGCCTTCTTCCAACGCCATTCTTGTGGAAATTATTACTTATATGCCCCCCCCCCCCCCTCTACCTGCCAGGCCAACTTCAACTACTTAAAACCAAAAGTGTGACATTCGGACCTTTTCCTTTATGAATGCTACGAGCGAATTAAAAGACGGGAGGAGAAATAGGGTATGCCTTGGTGAGGGAAGGAAGTTAAAACGCCACGTAGTGAGGAACGGAAGAAGTTAGGTCTGGTGGTGATTTGGGTATTAGCTTAGATGATTATTATTATAATTGCTTTGTAGCAATGGGCCAATCTAGCGTATCTATCGAAGTCGCTCTATGGAGACACTATCGCCAGCTATCAATGATATAGTACAAAAAACTAAAAGATACCAAGAGTACGATCTTAAATAGTCTTCTATGTGGTCGATCTAGAGTCGATTCTTCATTAAACCTTGAGCATAAGTCCATAAGAAAGTATAGGGAGTGTCACTTTTAGTAATTATGTCACTTTTGTTAAAACTAATAAGTGGCGCATTGGCGCGTGATCTAATGCGCCACCTCTCTCGCAACGGACCCTCCGTGTTAAGTCAAAAGCTATTAATAATTTAAATAGGAATTTGACTAGGGTGTCAATCGCTAGTTATTACCGCCCTCTATTTAACCATGCCAGTGATGCTGATATTATTTAAAGGGGGTTTACATCTCTCAAAAAACATTTGTAGGTTAGGCAGTGATGACGAAGAGAGAGCCACTCAATAATTTCGTGACCTTTCCCCTAATTGAGAGTTAAAATGGCTAATAATACGTATAGGACCACTGGCTCCGACAAGCCAACCCGTGCCCCGCGGCGTAAAGTTTGTTCTTACGTCCTCATGATCAATGAGGCAGAGAACGTTTTCGACGATCGTGGCACGTAACGTTCGGTAGTCATTCGCGACCGAATCAGTTCTAGGTGGCCTTGGGGCGCCCATGTTTTCTCGCCACCTCTTCTGTCCCTAACGTCTGCTAGAGCCGAAAATGCCTAAATCTGGGAGTCGATGCTATCCTGTGTCATATTGTGATAATAAACCAAGTAAAAAAATATATTTTGATCAATAGGTGATTCTATAAATTGTGAGGGGAAAATGTTGCCCGTGAAGTCGTTCTGTCAAGTAAGAGGGCGCTCGTATTCAGAATGATAAGATTCTAGCGATTCTGTGAGAAAGAGAGGCTCTCATTTCCAGAGTTATTTCGGGCATTTTCGGTGGTGAAACTGAAGTCGTTGCCTTGGTATTTTAGTAGATTATTTTCTTGATTTACTAACAATTTAATTATATCTTAGCTTCTACATTATATTTACAATAATCGGTTACGGTTTTTATTGACGTTATGGCATTTTAACAAGTAATTTTTTAGAAATTTAGTGTAATTTATACTCTAGCCTTGGCCTAGATAATAACTTGCTCTTTAAAAACTGTAGTCATTAGTTTTAAAAAGCATGGTTGGTAGATATTGTTGTGTACCTGGTTGTACGTCAAGTACTTCAAACAATCGCGGTGCAACCTACAGCCCCATTCCAACAAATGAAAGCTTGCAACATTGTTGGATTAGGATTATAAATAGAAATGCCAAACCTATCTTTAGCGAGGCCTTGGAGCACACCTGTATCATGGAGGCGGCGGGGCTGAAGCCCCCATTGGGAAAAATCAGTGGGGGCTTTGCCCCCATTGGTAAAACCGCCGGTGTTAAAGGCCGTTTACTTTTAAGCATCCGTAGCAAGAAAGTGTTGCCAGCAGCCTCATTCCAAGTTTATTAGTGAGCTTCGGCCCCCATTGGGAAAATAAGCGATCGGCGCCACTGGGCTCTGGAATTACTAGCAGAG
Source organism: Leiobunum rupestre (assembly GCF_980474605.1). NCBI lineage: Eukaryota > Metazoa > Arthropoda > Arachnida > Opiliones > Sclerosomatidae > Leiobunum > Leiobunum rupestre. The sequence continues at coordinate 68,479,422 of NC_143389.1, read as the reverse complement.
TTCCATGAATTCACGCGCGAACATATCCAACAACGAGAACTGCGATCAAAGCCTTCTACTTCATAATTATCAAAAATAGTTTATGAACAAATAACATAAATTATGGGAAAACAAGTTATAGACAGATTTATATCTGAAATAAATGGTGACTCAATTGTGAGGACTCAACAACAGATTTGTCCCACAATGACCAACTAGCTATTATAGTACGATATTGTGTTGAGAGAAAAGTATGAGAAAAATGTGTATCTTTCATCAAAATTACTAGTCACAATGGCTTATCTTTGCTCAATTCTTTACAAAAAAATAGAAAAAATGGACTGCCTCTGGATAACTGTCGACGACAGTCGTTTGACAACGCTGCAAATATGTCCGGCCGATAGAATGGTGTGCAACCGCATCTCAAAAAAAATTAAATTCGCTGATTATGTGCCGAGGGGCAGATCACTTCCTTGATTAACGACGTACCCCTCAAACTATTAAATCCGATTTAATTGTGATTATTTTGATTAAATTCAATTTAATCACGATTAAGTTGATTAAATCACGTTTAATCATGATTAAGTTGATTAAATCACGTTTAATCATGATTATAATGTTTAAATTGATTAAAATGATTAAATCCTGATTAAAATGATTAAATCCTGATAAAAAAATTATATCGTGATTAGTATGATTTAATCGTACTTTAGTTTTGATTTTAATGATAAATTATCGATTTGACCGATTATATTGATTAAATCGTGATTAAAATGATTAAATCTAATTAAAATGATTAAATATGTTTAAATGATTAAATCCTGATTAAAAAGATTAGATTATGATTAGAATGATTAAATCTCGTTTAAATCGTGATTAGATTGATTAAATCGTGATTAAATTTTCTAATCTTGATTAGATTTTTTAATCTTGATTACCCTGATTTAATCATTTTACTATGATTAAGACGCACCCAAAATGGAAGTGACCTGCCCCTCGTTATGTGCCGTGTGCTGCGCACTCCCTAAATCTAGTTGGTGGGGAAGCGGTTAAAGTTGAAACTCAAATTGTGAACCTTTTTGGAGTAGTGCAACAAATATATGTTTTCTTTTCCGCATCTACCCATAGGTGGGAACTTCTAAATGGTAAAACAAAACTATAATTTTCGATAAAAACTTTAAGCCAGAATAGATGGTCTGGCCCCGGCGTCCACAACTAGCAAATACTCTCATGTTACAGTATATACCTAAGAGCTCCAGAGAAAACGCACCCACCTTTCCATTAATGCGACTGACTGTTATAAACTGCCACACCGTTCCAATACACAACGAATGCCACTCCGGCACACCTACTGGACAACAAACCGTCAGTAAACCCCTCTACCCCATTTAAATTGGGTAGTTGCTCCTTGATGTTTATATTGCCCCTGACCAGCTGGGTGGTCCTCCCATGGGTCACCTGGGTATAGGTAGTTACCACTTCGTAACTCCACCTCGAGTGCTTGCTGTCCACTCTGAAACAGAAGTATCTGAACACAGCAGCTTCCTGACTCACCATCAGGTCCAACGGTTGTAACCCATCAAGGACCCTTAGCGCATCGCTTGAGACAGTTCCGTATGCACAAGTTAAACGTAGTGCAGCAATTCTCTGTATCGAGCCCAACTTCCTCACCATAAAACTGTTCCACGTGCTCTTCCACCATGCACCGCAAGCGTAAGCCACCACTCTTACAATGCAGCCATTGTAAATAGTCCTTAACACTTTATGGTCAAGGCCCCACTCAACCTTTGCAAAACAAGCAATAGCTTAGTAACAGAAGACAGACATAGAACACGGCCCTATAACCGCGAAGGATCTCGTTCGTGTTCATTCGTTCAGACAGAGAGACACACAAAACGTCGCCGATTGTCTATATAAAGAAAGATCGTTTTGTGTCAATGAAATTTATAGGAAGCGAAGACAGCGAAGATACCAGCAAAACTTGCTAACTGAAATGAGGTTAAATCATTTTTGGTACACTCTTAAAACAAAAGGTGTATATTCTTGTCCCATATTTAACACCTTAACAGGTTTATAAAGGATGTTATTCTACACATTAAAAAGCAGTTTTCCTGCTAGGGTGTTTATTTACACTGTTTGGGATGCTTAGGTCCTCCGTTTTGGTTACTTTGTTATACAGTTTGTGGTATAAACCTATTCCCTTCAGGGTACAAGACTACTCCTTTTAGGGTACCAAACGACTCCCTTCAGGGTGCTACAATACTCCCTTTAAAGTGTTAAAATACTCCTTTTAGGGTACTAAACTACTGCCTTAAGGGAGCTACACCCTTACGAGGTGTTAAATCACTCAATTTACGGGGTAATATAACACCCTTTATACACCTTTTCAAGTTTTTAATTTGGGACAATAAAAATCCCTTTAGATCGTTTAAATTAACATTAAATAGTGTTTTTTTACAGATATTACACCCTTAATATACCATTAAAACACCCTTTTTTTAAGAGTGTATGTTAACTAAATTTAAATTTTAATTCAGCTTAATTCTTTCTTAGTTTTTTTCCGAATGTCTAAAGACCAATTTGATAAGCTTCTGAAGTTGGTGGGATCATCAATAACTTAGAAATACACAAGGTTTAAAGAGGCTATTCCTCCAGAAGAAAGACTTTCATTGACATTGAGGTAATCAGTATTTATCTATCTTAAAATTTTAATTACAATTTTATCCTTAACTTTTTCTTTTAACCTTATTAGATATTTGGCAAACGGAGATATGCAGATAAGTCTGCCATTTGGATTCCAAATTTCAACACCTAGTTATCCTTAACTTTTTCTTTTAACCTAATTAGATATTTAAAAATCGGAGATATACAGATAAGTCTGCCATTTGGATTCTGGATTGCAACACCTACAGTTACTAATATTTTACGTGAAACTTATACCGCAATTTGGAAAGTACTGCAGCCGATTTATCTTAACATGCCTAAAAGTGTTCCCAATTGGTGGAAGATTTGCGATGGATTTGAAAGAAGGTGGAATATGGCCCATTGCCTCGGGAGTATCGATGTCCTGCTGATGTCTTCTAATGTAAAACCTAATGAGACCTTTTCCTGGTCAATGTTTACTTTTTAGAAAAAAGGTTTTAATTATCGTTTAAGCCGGGTAAGGAGGGCTATTGAAAATTGTTTTGGCACAGCAGCTGCACGATGGCGTATCGTTCAAACACCAATTAAACATTGTTTATTAGCATAAAAGCTGGATTTTCCGATGCCATAGACATGGATGAAAATACGATTGAAGGTTGATGGAGAATGTATGATTTGGAAAACAAATTTTGTGACTCGATCGCGCTACTGAATGTTTGCTTCTTCGTCTATTTTTTCTTTTATTTGCTACGTAGTTTACAAATCCATAACGAGGTCGGTGTGGGGATGGGGCGTTAGCTTTCCAAGGCTGGTGTAGGGCACGTATGTCTTCCGAGAGAGGTGAAGTTTCACCCGACGTTTTATTTTAGGTAGTATCATTTTAAAGGGATGTGCAACATAATTTGTAGAAAAATGGTAAAAGTTGGGAGTAGTGGGAATACGAAGTGAACGCTGATGCTGTTAGAGGGATACAAAACATCATTATCATTAGAGGGATACAAAACATCATTATCATTAGAGGGATACAAAACATCATTATCATTAGAGGGATACAAAACATCATTATCAGACTGATAAATTCAAATGCTGCAACGTAGGTTGTGAATCCCTTGAAATGCAAAATTTTGCATTTCCTGTTCCCTTTAAATATAAACCAAGAAATAACCTTAAAGGGAATATAACCTGCAAAGCAATCTTTATGGAAGACCCCTTCCATTTTTCAAATTACCCTGTTCAGTGGCGTCAAACATTTCTGAAGCCAAAGGCAAGAGCTGTAGGATCTGCAAACGTTGGTGTTCCACACCAAATACCTGAGGTTATATTCCCTTTAACCAGAATCAACTAAGAATATGACGGATCAATTAGGAAATACGGAATTTAAGTAAAATTTTGATTATTTGGAAACTTATCAGAATCTTAAAATCAAGCAGAATCCACGGTTTTTGAAGGAATGCACGGAGTTCGAGGGTGAAATCAGAAAAATCAATTTGAATTACGAAATAATCAGAATGGAATAATGGAAATTATGGAAACAAGGCGGAATCACGGAATCAAATGGAATAACTTATTTTTGGAATCAACGAGAATCAACTCTAAGATACCTTGATTCGAAAACTGCCAAGTGAAAACCGCGCTTTAGAATTGACTTTTCGTACTTTTTCGAAGCGCTTTAAGGTCGCGACTGACAATGTTCCTTCTAAGCCGGTTTAAAGCCTCACCAAAACCTCAGGTTACGCTGTCGAAAGTTTCGTGGCCCTTTTTCTGCTTTTTCGAAGCTTTCTAAGGTCGCACCATCAAATATTCTTTCCCGTCGGTTTAACGCCGCGGCTGAATCTGCCGGAACGTTAAGGTCGGATCCTGAGCGCGCGTTGCTTTGGGTTGCGAAAAGTCCAAAGGTATCCTTCCAATTATGATGGTCCGCACTCCTTCTGTTCTGGAATGCCAGTATTTAAACTGAAATTAAAAGTGCACCGACGACTAAGGCAAACTAATTAACAGATATTACAAATCCTTACCTCTACCTGCAGATCTTCATTAAAAACCTTGTCTATAAAGATATATTTTATAATTTGTGGGGTCTTCAGAATTTTTGTTTCGCAACATTTACTTATAAAAATTTGATTTTGATTACAATACGTGTAAACTCTTGAACTACTTTTGTTTACAATCACCCAGCGGGGGGGGGCGGCCACTTCCGGATAGTAATATGATAATAGCAAAAGTTCGCCCCTACGATAAGCTCCCTCCCACCCTTACCCCGCCCAATACCATGAATCTATTTAACCCATGAATATTCAACTATGTCATTAGCTATGGTATACTCCAACTTCTAAGCAAACGTGGGGCAGACGAGTTATTCACTTTTTTAAGTCAATAAGAACGAATCAGAAATGATGTCATTTTAGGGCAAGATAGTTTACGAGAGTACTAGAAGAACTACAGCGAAATGACTTCTCACGGACGCGAATGGGACGGTTCGCGTTATTTTGTGAAAAATTTGTAATGTAAGCATACAAACTATCTCTGAAAAGCTACGCCTCGGTGATACTTTGGAATAAATCCTGAGTCAGTGTTTGCCATTTTATTATTATTAAAAAATTAATGCGCTGTTATAATTTTACTATAATAATAACTATTCTAATAATATTAAATAAATGCATTAATTTATTTAAAGGGAATATAACCTGCAAAGCAATCTTTATGGAAGACCCCTTCAATTTTTCAAATTACGCTGTATAGTGGCGCCAAACATTTCTAAAGCCAAAGGCAAGAGCTGCCAGAGCTGCAAACGTTGGTGTTCCACACCAAATACCTGAGGTTATATTAACTTTAAACAAATAGATTCATGATAAATACTGCAAAAAAGGAAACCTAACCCTAATTCACTATTTTAGGAAATAACGCGTCAAAATTCTAAGAAGGAATTCTTCTCTTGAGAAGAGTTCTTCGTGAAAAAATTTCTCGCTCGAAATTTCTCTCCATGAGAACTCGCTTAAAAGCGTCAAATCACTGACCGTGTATCTCTAAAGATACACAGAAACGATGACAATGAAAGAAGAATAGGCTTAGCTGTGGCCCTAACTTAGCTCAATTATTCCTAGTAGACCTGTCCGACTAGTATAAGATAATTGTATTTTCTCTCGCACATTCGAGAGGGCTACCTACTGCGTTTTGAATTTGACACTGGGTATATCTACTATTTTTTTAAAAGCTATTGTTTACATATATACTGTATAAATATACGAAACGAAAACCACCTAAAAATGGACCAAATCAGCCATCTTTGACTGACTTTAAACCAAAATAACGTGAGCAAATTCCGGAAATCTTTTCGGTATGGATAAGCAGGGTGTCATTTACTACAATGACGATGAAAAACCTTTGCGAGAGTTGTAACCTTTGACATTCGAAATGACGAAACAATTTCTTTATTATAGCCCGAATCTAGCCTAGATTTGCACTATTTTGGGCTCGAAAAAATTTGTTGTTTATAAAAAAAATTCTACCTAAATTTTCCTAAAAATTATTAATTTATGAATACTTATTAATTTATTTTATTTGCACTAATTATTAAATTCAAAATGTTCGGAAACATTTTAAATTTGGAAATTACACGATTTTAACATAAATGTTGAGTTTCAAATTCATTGCACAAATTTATTTATCCACATCTGGAAGTAATTAGGGGTCCCAGTAGAAATATTTTTTCAATTGATAAGTCCGGGCTAGAAACCAAATATGGTAATGTATTATATGTAAACTCCGCAATGTTTGCCCAAAACGAGTCATTCTGTTAGAGGCGATCGCCGCGTTCGGGATTTCCCCTTCTGCATTTACCATGAATAAAGGACGAACGCGTACATAACGCACTCTTTGTATTCCTCCGCCGAGAACGAAAGCTCCGCGCGCACCTTAAACCAAACTAGTAGCGCCTCTACTGGTGTCTATGTAGATACACAAAACTTTCGGGGCCTCTCGGACTCTTTGGCTTTGGGGAAATATTGTAATCCAAAGCGCCCCCCAAAATGCAGCGCTCATAGGCCTTATAGGCATATACGCCCACGCGGTCTCAACGGTATGTAGGTATCAAGTTCTCTCTTGTTGAAGACACTATATATCCCTAAGCGGACGAGAAACGCTCGAATTTTTAGATCCCACCACAGTCGCTTTGCGGCCAACTACAAGAGTTCGTATCGATCCAAGTGCCCCAACTGAATAAAGACGGCCGTACTTTAAAAACGGAAGATTTCAAGTTCATGTGAAGCGCTTGGAAGCTTACGTTTGTTCTCCCCTCTTTCAAACCGCGACTTTAATGCAGGAAGGTAAGGCGATTTCTCGTCCCCTGAGAGATATACAGCGTGTTTCAAAAGGTTATGCAAAGATTTTAAGCAGTTGTAGGGGCTGAGTTGAGAAGTATGCCTTTTTTTCCCATTTTCCTACGATGAGTTAAAAGAGCGCCAGAGCTTCAAAGTGTTACGTACTAGCCCCTGGAAGTAGGCTGCTACAAGCTTGAGCTAGAAATAGTTTAAAGTTCGCGCTCACGCTGCGATCGCTTCTGTTTTCAAGAACGCTTGTATTTTGCGCTTGGAGTGTGCGCTTGTGAAAATGGATTGGAACACGCTTCTAGCGCCGATCAAATCCAACTAGGTTTTCTTACGCCAAAGCGAAAATTTCGCGCGTGACGTCGGTCCATGTGACTTCAGCCAGCCAATGGGTATGTAGTATGTTTGTTACGAGGCTTATCACACTATTGTACGCTGTTCGAAACAAATAACAATGAGTTTAACCACAACCAAATTAACCAAAAAGCAACAAAAATAAATAGAAAAAGAAGAGAAAATAACAAAGGGAAATAGAAGTGAAAAACGATTTTATAAGCCATGTAAAAAATAACCCAATAATTTGGAACCGAAAATTAAAAGAACACCGAGATAGAGATGCAGTAAATGTTGCATGGATAGAGTTGAGCAAAATTATGCAAACAGGGTGTACCTTCTTTTATTGTTTTTGGCTTTGATAATTGCTAAAAGTTTAAGTAATAACATTTTTTCTTAAAAATAAACGCGGCAGCCACCAGCTCACGCGGCACGCTAGAAATATCTTGCATCATGAAAACGTGAACCGCTTTCCTTGCAGCTTGAGCGCGAAATATAAAATAAAGTATACGCTTCCCGCAAAATGGAAAAATCTCAATCTTTTCTTTTTCAAGCTACAAGCGTCCATGAAAACCCGGCTTTATAATATTCGGCCGCATTCTGCATGACCCGGCCAGTAAGAAGGGAAAGGCCTATCTTGCTTCGGCGCTACCATTGGACGAGAGCTCACTGGTTTCCCTCTTCTTTCCCCTCTTACTTCTCTTACTTGGCCAATTGAAAAGCTTCGGTGACGTTACTAGTGTGATGTGATTTGTTAAATAACGTTAAAATGTTCCTCTCATCTTTTTTTAAACTTCGTTCCGTTTGTTCTATGTCCGTTAGTCCACACTCTCATAGGACAAACGTCAGACTTAAGAGGTTGGAGAAATCGGCATTGGCCATGTATGCATCACAATTAAATATCATAAAATAAATTTTTATTCCTGCAAACTTACAAAACATGCTAAAAATCCAATAGAACTAAATATAACTGAAGCATATTTCATTAAAAATCAATAGACATAATATTTGTTTAAATCGTGACCTAGGACCGGGAGTAGACTACATAAATAACTGGAATAAATTATTTCGTTTTAAAAAACTGTTAATAAAATTAACCCAAAAAACTAGATACATAAGTTATATATCTTTTTTACACATTCAGCTTCAATGAACAATTTATTGAAATTAATTTACATAAAATACATCCAATTTTGAACACTCGGTTACCCGGAGAAAACGAAGCATCCGTTAAGTGATGCAATTTCTTTACATAATTTACTTTATGGAATTAAATTCTAACGTAGCAAGAAATATGGCCTATAGAAGTAGTGAATGGTCGCTTGTTCAGTATTATCAGTAGCTATCAGGCGGGTCGAGCCCTATCCCTACAGCTGAGAGAATTGACCTTCTTATGTTGCTATAGTTTTTTGCATTGGGATGGCGCCAAGTGCTCTTAGATTCTCAGGTTTTCCCCAATCCCCAAAAATAACTAAATTTCTTATAGTATTATTTGAAAATTGTGCTTTGTAGTCCATACAAATTTTGTGAAATACTTGCATAAGCACTTAACAATTGTTTAGTTAGGCCTAGTTATTATGAAGTCAAAAATGTAAAAAGGGTGATGAAGACCCTTCCGAGGGGCTGATCACTCCCAGTAATCAGTATAATAATAAAGTTTATTAAACAGGAAAAGAAAGTTTACACTTATTGCGCCCTGCTTTAGTAGGGAATGGAGGAAATATAAAATGCCATGAATGTTACAAAAAATAAGAACGAAATAACAGCAATTAGAAAGGAATGGTGATGGATATGGCAAAAGGTACAGTTAGGAAAAGTAAAATATAAATAATTATTTTTTGTCGTGTTATACAACTATGTACAAGAAAGATATTTACCACCCGTAAAACTTGTCAATCCGACTCTTAAAGGCAGAACTAGAGGATTTAATCTTAATTAGGGAAGGAAGGGCATTCCATGAGTTTACTACACGCTGTGTGAAGAAAACACGGCGCGAGGTACAAGCATTACGCTCCTTACATATCGTAGGAGCTTTCCTGCCCGTCCAGCGAATGGTAAAGAAGGAGGTGGCCTGGACGTCATACAAATGATACAACTCATAAATTAGTTTGAAGGCCTCAATCAAATCATTTCTCAGACGGATATTCGAAAGGGACAAAAGACCAAGGCGCGCAAGACGTTCAGGGTAAGACAGAGAACGAAGGCCAGAGACCATCTTGGTGGCCTTACTCTCACTTACCTGATTATATATTTAACATTACCAAAGACTGTAAAAGGTGTACAGATTTATATACAGTGGTTAACCCCTCGAACCATTCATATTCTGCAGATTAGGTATAAGTCTCTACTTCCCATCTTGAACAACCGAAATGTGAAGAGCAGTGTTCATATCAATGAGCAGAATAATCGATGGGCAGCATCTGATTTAAGAACAACCGAAACAACCTAAAATCTGTTGCAAGATAGAACAATACAATCCTGGCATTCTTAAAAATTAACCACATTGAATAAAACAGTTGAACAGTATTTACATCTGAAAAGGGTCTTCGAGTATTGCCGGCCACGTGCAAAGTCACCTAGTGAGTCCTAAGCTTTGGGCAACATTTTTTGTCGTATTTTTTTTTAATCGTTTTCGGAAAATGACGGTATATTTTATTCGTTATTAAAATATTTTTTCATTATACTTTTTATTTAAAAGTATTGAAGCTTACAAATACAACTTAAACGCAATCTTTCGCACTTTCTAGCGGCGAAATCGTGAATTAATAATTAATAATCTAAGGAATGACTTATTTAGTAGAAATTATGTTTAATTCAGAGAAAACGGCATGGTATTAGAAGATAAAACTTATTTTATACAAGACGTTTCGAGCCGAGGCTCTTCTTCAGTCGTTCGTTAGTTTTAATTTGATTTAAAATTTTACCACGCGCCATATTCAAGTTCTAATATCACGCGAGCAGAAGGTCAGCGTGTTAAAAAATAAACAAAAGTTTTACTGATTTTAACAATTTACGTGTGTAATAGAATCAATGTAACCGATAAATCCAAAGTATATGTAAGTCAGTGTGAATTATTAAAATATAAATATAAAATAAAATAAAATTTTAAATCACAATATTACCCCAATTAGTTACTTCTTGACATCCTTTATCTAAATTTAAATTACCTAGTTTACGAATATACAATCCTTCATAGAATTTTCTTTTGTACCAATTGGTTTCCCGTTTTAAAATTTTGTAATCATCCCATTTAATAGAGTGGTTTAACGTAGACCAAATATGTTTTGAAATTCCGTTATTCATATCGCCCTTAGCCACGCAGGATTTATGTTCACGTATCCTGTCTAAAATGGAACGTTTTGTTTCACCAATATACGTTTTTCCACATGAGCAAGGGATTTCATAAATAACGCCTCGAATGGCGGAATCTTCTATTTTAGGTTTTAAATGAGAAATTTGATTTTTTAGTATATTAGTGGTTTTTGATACTAAGTTTATTTTATAATTTTTCAAAATACGTTTAAGTTTCTCTGTGGTTTTAGGTATATAGGGTAAAACTAAAACCTCCTCTTTAGGTTTACTTTTCATATCAGAAGGCATGCTGATTAAGTTTCTGTCAAATATGGTTTCTATAAGTGTTTTTGGATAATCTGATTCAATTAACTGATTTTTAATTTTTAATTTATCCGCAATTGGGTTATCAGATATGGATTCAATATGGTGTTTTAAACCTTTTACGACTGATGTTTTTACATGGTTGGGGTGGTTTGAATTAAAGTTTAAAAAGGTTTTTGAATGAGTAGGCTTTTGGAATAATGAAAAGGTTAGTTTACCATTAACATTTTTAATAAATAGGTCTAAAAAAGGAATTTCGTGGTTAACTTCTAGTTCAAGAGTGAAGTGAATAGAGTTATGTAAATTATTTAAATCATTGTGAAAAGTCGTTAATGAATCCAAGTCTCCCTTCCATACAAAAAATATATCATCCATAAAACGAAGCCAGCAAGCCAAATGATTTTTGTCCATGTCCGACCCAAAAATGGTATCCTCTAGATTTTCCACGAAGAGATTTGCTATAACCGGTGATAATGGATTCCCCATTGCTAGGCCGTCTTTTTGTTTATAAATTTGGGAATTAAAGTCAAAATAAGTACTATTTAAACATAATTCCGAAAGCTTAAGAATTGTATTGATTTTAAGAGGAGATCTTTGTAATAAATTAGGGTCATTTCTCAATTTAGATTCCAATAATTTAAGGGCTTCATTTATAGGGATACTACCATACATATCGGTTATATCAAAACTCCCTAAGACGTCATTCTGGGATAAGACAGGGCAATGGGATTTTAGTTTTTTAATACAATCTTCAGAGTTTTTTAAACAAGAAATATTGTTTCCAATTAAAGGGGAAATTATATTACATAAAATTTTTCCCGTGTTGTACGTTGGGTTTCCATATGAAGCTACTATAGTTCGTAGTGGGTTATTCGGCTTATGAATTTTGGGTTTTCCATAAATATGAGGGGTCTGAACATTGTCATTATAGAATCTAAATCTCTCCTTTTCCGTAATTTCTTTTGATTTCACCGCTTGATTTATAATAATCCTAAGTTTCCTATCAATGTCCTGAGTACAGTCATTTTTTAGCTTTAAGTAATTGTTCTTATCTAAAGACTCAGCCATCTTGTGAACATAATCAAGTCTATCCATAACAACTACTTTTTTACCCTTATCCGCTTCTAAAACAATAATGTCCTTATTTTCTTTAAAGAATTTGAGAGCTGTTCTTTCAATTTTGTTTAGATTTGATGGAGTTAAGTTTTTCACTTGTTTCTCGTGTTTGAACGAATTTTTGATTAGACTCCTTATTTCCTGTTTATCTTGATCGGATTGTTTTGAAGTGCGTAAGAAATTTTCAGTTGTAGCATAGATATCATTGATATTGGGATTGGTTTGTGTTGGTTTGAAGTTAAGACCCTTTTCTAGTAGCGAAGTTTCGCCGGTTGTCAATTGTCGATTAGAAAGGTTGGTGATTATAGAAGGGTTAGATGGATGATCAATGTGATGTCTCGATTTCGGATTACTTGTAGCGTGTCTGAGGCACAGTTCGTTGAATTTTCGGATATGTTTAGATTTAGCTTCTTGGAACTCTTTAGAGTTAGAACGTGAGATAACGTCAAGTAAAATTGATAAAATCTGAGTATCAAGGGTGTTGGAGAGGCGGTTAGAGAGAAATTTAAATTCTTTTTGAAGGTCCGCTTTCTTTCGTCTTAGGGCTAGAATACTATCATGAAGGATGCTACTCTCCAGAGTATAAGTGTCGCGTTGAATTCTTACATTCCCACCCGACGTGGGTGTATAGGATGATCTAATTCGTAATCCATTAGGTATCAAATTCCATGACTTACATTTACTCAAGAAGGTTAGTTGATTCGATACTCTTGCCAAAGTATTGCCAACATGACGAGTCCGATAAAATGATGATACATGTCTCTGATCATGTATATAATCGTATATATTAAACTTATTATTTACCATGGTGAATATTAGTAGAAATTATGTTTAATTCAGAGAAAACGGCATGGTATTAGAAGATAAAACTTATTTTATACAAGACGTTTCGAGCCGAGGCTCTTCTTCAGTCGTTCGTTAGTTTTAATTTGATTTAAAATTTTACCACGCGCCATATTCAAGTTCTAATATCACGCGAGCAGAAGGTCAGCGTGTTAAAAAATAAACAAAAGTTTTACTGATTTTAACAATTTACGTGTGTAATAGAATCAATGTAACCGATAAATCCAAAGTATATGTAAGTCAGTGTGAATTATTAAAATATAAATATAAAATAAAATAAAATTTTAAATCACAATATTACCCCAATTAGTTACTTCTTGACATCCTTTATCTAAATTTAAATTACCTAGTTTACGAATATACAATCCTTCATAGAATTTTCTTTTGTACCAATTGGTTTCCCGTTTTAAAATTTTGTAATCATCCCATTTAATAGAGTGGTTTAACGTAGACCAAATATGTTTTGAAATTCCGTTATTCATATCGCCCTTAGCCACGCAGGATTTATGTTCACGTATCCTGTCTAAAATGGAACGTTTTGTTTCACCAATATACGTTTTTCCACATGAGCAAGGGATTTCATAAATAACGCCTCGAATGGCGGAATCTTCTATTTTAGGTTTTAAATGAGAAATTTGATTTTTTAGTATATTAGTGGTTTTTGATACTAAGTTTATTTTATAATTTTTCAAAATACGTTTAAGTTTCTCTGTGGTTTTAGGTATATAGGGTAAAACTAAAACCTCCTCTTTAGGTTTACTTTTCATATCAGAAGGCATGCTGATTAAGTTTCTGTCAAATATGGTTTCTATAAGTGTTTTTGGATAATCTGATTCAATTAACTGATTTTTAATTTTTAATTTATCCGCAATTGGGTTATCAGATATGGATTCAATATGGTGTTTTAAACCTTTTACGACTGATGTTTTTACATGGTTGGGGTGGTTTGAATTAAAGTTTAAAAAGGTTTTTGAATGAGTAGGCTTTTGGAATAATGAAAAGGTTAGTTTACCATTAACATTTTTAATAAATAGGTCTAAAAAAGGAATTTCGTGGTTAACTTCTAGTTCAAGAGTGAAGTGAATAGAGTTATGTAAATTATTTAAATCATTGTGAAAAGTCGTTAATGAATCCAAGTCTCCCTTCCATACAAAAAATATATCATCCATAAAACGAAGCCAGCAAGCCAAATGATTTTTGTCCATGTCCGACCCAAAAATGGTATCCTCTAGATTTTCCACGAAGAGATTTGCTATAACCGGTGATAATGGATTCCCCATTGCTAGGCCGTCTTTTTGTTTATAAATTTGGGAATTAAAGTCAAAATAAGTACTATTTAAACATAATTCCGAAAGCTTAAGAATTGTATTGATTCTCGCGTGATATTAGAACTTGAATATGGCGCGTGGTAAAATTTTAAATCAAATTAAAACTAACGAACGACTGAAGAAGAGCCTCGGCTCGAAACGTCTTGTATAAAATAAGTTTTATCTTCTAATACCATGCCGTTTTCTCTGAATTAAACATAATTTCTACTAATATTCACCATGGTAAATAATAAGTTTAATATATACGATTATATACATGATCAGAGACATGTATCATCATTTTATCGGACTCGTCATGTTGGCAATACTTTGGCAAGAGTATCGAATCAACTAACCTTCTTGAGTAAATGTAAGTCATGGAATTTGATACCTAATGGATTACGAATTAGATCATCCTATACACCCACGTCGGGTGGGAATGTAAGAATTCAACGCGACACTTATACTCTGGAGAGTAGCATCCTTCATGATAGTATTCTAGCCCTAAGACGAAAGAAAGCGGACCTTCAAAAAGAATTTAAATTTCTCTCTAACCGCCTCTCCAACACCCTTGATACTCAGATTTTATCAATTTTACTTGACGTTATCTCACGTTCTAACTCTAAAGAGTTCCAAGAAGCTAAATCTAAACATATCCGAAAATTCAACGAACTGTGCCTCAGACACGCTACAAGTAATCCGAAATCGAGACATCACATTGATCATCCATCTAACCCTTCTATAATCACCAACCTTTCTAATCGACAATTGACAACCGGCGAAACTTCGCTACTAGAAAAGGGTCTTAACTTCAAACCAACACAAACCAATCCCAATATCAATGATATCTATGCTACAACTGAAAATTTCTTACGCACTTCAAAACAATCCGAT
The DNA here is from genome assembly GCF_980474605.1 of Leiobunum rupestre. Lineage (NCBI taxonomy): Eukaryota > Metazoa > Arthropoda > Arachnida > Opiliones > Sclerosomatidae > Leiobunum > Leiobunum rupestre. The sequence continues at coordinate 68,464,370 of NC_143389.1, read as the reverse complement.
CAAGATAAACAGGAAATAAGGAGTCTAATCAAAAATTCGTTCAAACACGAGAAACAAGTGAAAAACTTAACTCCATCAAATCTAAACAAAATTGAAAGAACAGCTCTCAAATTCTTTAAAGAAAATAAGGACATTATTGTTTTAGAAGCGGATAAGGGTAAAAAAGTAGTTGTTATGGATAGACTTGATTATGTTCACAAGATGGCTGAGTCTTTAGATAAGAACAATTACTTAAAGCTAAAAAATGACTGTACTCAGGACATTGATAGGAAACTTAGGATTATTATAAATCAAGCGGTGAAATCAAAAGAAATTACGGAAAAGGAGAGATTTAGATTCTATAATGACAATGTTCAGACCCCTCATATTTATGGAAAACCCAAAATTCATAAGCCGAATAACCCACTACGAACTATAGTAGCTTCATATGGAAACCCAACGTACAACACGGGAAAAATTTTATGTAATATAATTTCCCCTTTAATTGGAAACAATATTTCTTGTTTAAAAAACTCTGAAGATTGTATTAAAAAACTAAAATCCCATTGCCCTGTCTTATCCCAGAATGACGTCTTAGGGAGTTTTGATATAACCGATATGTATGGTAGTATCCCTATAAATGAAGCCCTTAAATTATTGGAATCTAAATTGAGAAATGACCCTAATTTATTACAAAGATCTCCTCTTAAAATCAATACAATTCTTAAGCTTTCGGAATTATGTTTAAATAGTACTTATTTTGACTTTAATTCCCAAATTTATAAACAAAAAGACGGCCTAGCAATGGGGGATCCATTATCACCGGTTATAGCAAATCTCTTCGTGGAAAATCTAGAGGATACCATTTTTGGGTCGGACATGGACAAAAATCATTTGGCTTGCTGGCTTCGTTTTATGGATGATATATTTTTTGTATGGAAGGGAGACTTGGATTCATTAACGACTTTTCACAATGATTTAAATAATTTACATAACTCTATTCACTTCACTCTTGAACTAGAAGTTAACCACGAAATTCCTTTTTTAGACCTATTTATTAAAAATGTTAATGGTAAACTAACCTTTTCATTATTCCAAAAGCCTACTCATTCAAAAACCTTTTTAAACTTTAATTCAAACCACCCCAACCATGTAAAAACATCAGTCGTAAAAGGTTTAAAACACCATATTGAATCCATATCTGATAACCCAATTGCGGATAAATTAAAAATTAAAAATCAGTTAATTAAATCAGATTATCCAAAAACACTTATAGAAACCATATTTGACAGAAACTTAATCAGCATGCCTTCTGATATGAAAAGTAAACCTAAAGAGGAGGTTTTAGTTTTACCCTATATACCTAAAACCACAGAGAAACTTAAACGTATTTTGAAAAATTATAAAATAAACTTAGTATCAAAAACCACTAATATACTAAAAAATCAAATTTCTCATTTAAAACCTAAAATAGAAGATTCCGCCATTCGAGGCGTTATTTATGAAATCCCTTGCTCATGTGGAAAAACGTATATTGGTGAAACAAAACGTTCCATTTTAGACAGGATACGTGAACATAAATCCTGCGTGGCTAAGGGCGATATGAATAACGGAATTTCAAAACATATTTGGTCTACGTTAAACCACTCTATTAAATGGGATGATTACAAAATTTTAAAACGGGAAACCAATTGGTACAAAAGAAAATTCTATGAAGGATTGTATATTCGTAAACTAGGTAATTTAAATTTAGATAAAGGATGTCAAGAAGTAACTAATTGGGGTAATATTGTGATTTAAAATTTTATTTTATTTTATATTTATATTTTAATAATTCACACTGACTTACATATACTTTGGATTTATCGGTTACATTGATTCTATTACACACGTAAATTGTTAAAATCAGTAAAACTTTTGTTTATTTTTTAACACGCTGACCTTCTGCTCGCGTGATATTAGAACTTGAATATGGCGCGTGGTAAAATTTTAAATCAAATTAAAACTAACGAACGACTGAAGAAGAGCCTCGGCTCGAAACGTCTTGTATAAAATAAGTTTTATCTTCTAATACCATGCCGTTTTCTCTGAATTAAACATAATTTCTACTAATATTCACCATGGTAAATAATAAGTTTAATATAAATGACTTATTTAGTTTTAAATTTAAATCATTGCTTATCCAGGTATTCTTTCCTTACTCATCATTGTGCGTTGGTATGTCTTATTCAATTTAAGCTTAGAAAAGCTTCCTCCTGCACTAACAACTGAAACAGGCAGAGTTAGCATAATTCGCAGAGCAACAATCAGATTTGGAAAAATTTCAGAAACTGTTAAGGAAAATGAGTAGCAGCGTTGCCAGGTCCCAAAACTGAAATTATAGTATCGCAGCCCAAAAATTATCGAATTTTCTAGAAAATTATAGTACACAAATACGGCCAACTTTGATTACTCGCTATAGCATGGTAGCACTTTATCATAGTTGGCCGTTACTAACTTATTTCGATTTCGTTAGGCTACAACACGCTTGATTAGTCACGTGGCTGTATTTTCGAGTAAAAACCAAACACTCCAAGGAGTATAATATTTCAATAGTTCTTTTTATAAAATAACCTTGGCCATCTTGTTGAAATGTTGCCTCCCCGTTTTCCCTCCCACTAAAGAGTTTATGAACTCATTCTTAGGCATTGGCTGAACTATTCCAGGGCAACATTTCAACAAGTTGGGCAAGCGTAACGATATTTTATAAAATCAACTATTCTTAGCCTAATAGGTGTAACATAAGAAACTGGAAACGCCGTTCTTATGTTAACAAAAAGGAACTTTCTAATATTTCTTAAATTATCGCACAGATATCGGAAATATAGTAAACCTATAGTACAATTATCGCAAAAAGCGTACTATATAGTACGCGATTGAAATTATAGTACGGAAAATTTCGAAAGGTAAAATTATCGAAATGTACTATAATTATAGTACGGTTGGCAACGCTGATGAGTAGACGACTTAAAGCTTCTTCGGGTAAATGTAACAGATGGGGTAGGAAGTTGCAAGATCTCTGACCAACCGTTAAAGGGGTTTTGCCCAGAGCTCTTGGGTTTGCCCTTTCCATAAAACCTTGATGAGATTAACAGTAATAGTTAATGTCGGGAGCTTTTGGCTCACGTGGAATGAAGGGCTTGCCACCACCTTTCTACGCATTGTAACCCGGCTGCCTGAATTAATTGCTTTAAAAGTATCTCGATGACTTACGCCTAAGGTGGTGCCTTCGCTATTAGCCTAGCTGGTTATTGGATGTAATTAGAAATAAGATCCTTTCCTGGGACGGTATTTTTTGAGATTTCCAAACCATAATGAATTTGGTCTCTGTGAACGGTTTGTTTGTGGTGTCATGTCTGTCCTTTTTTAAGCCATCCGATTTTTTTCTACATGGAAGCCGTAGGAGCTGTACCGTTTATGGAGTTAAAATATTTCTTCCAGGTTTCAAGTATTAGGGGGTGTTCTTCACATTGTTCGGCGTAAACAATGAACTTCCTTTTGCGAGGCCTGAAGGCCTATAGTCCACCAAGGGGAGCATGTGGACAATTTTATTTCGTGAACTGAATATAAAATCTCATTGCTCGGCGTAAACAGTGGCGAGTCGTAGCCACATGTTTAGCTTTAAAACTGATTCACCTCACATGTACGTTGCAGTTTTTCGTATCTGTATAGTACATGCCACAGCTCGGAGAGGTTGGTTTCCCATTGCATTGACTTCGTAATGTCCAGTCTTATGACAAACCTTACACCGTAACGGTCTCGTTTCATATGAGCATACTTTACAGGGAGTTACGGATAAGTATCATAGTATGTCAAAAATGAAGTGAAGTGTCATATTGAGTCGAAAATGTCTTGTGAACATGGGTCCCTAAATGCATTGCTTCCGAGTAATTGGCCTTCAAAAATCGGTCTCCAAAACGTCGAAATACGGGCAAATGTTCAGTTTCTATTATTCCTTGGACCCAATTGTTTCATTTTACTTCGAATTTTTTTTTCGAAAAAGATAAACCATCACTAGTATTAAAAGTGCGATATTAAATTATAATAAGTAGGATAAGTGTGTAAATTACATTTTAAGTAAAACGAAGGTGTTTCAAAGTATCACCGTTGTTTAAATGAATGTTTTTATTTGAATTGGGAGCTTTTAATACTTCAAATGTCATGAAACATGTACAAATTTTATTTAAATACAACAATGGTTCAAACTGACCACGCAAATGATTCTTAAACCCGTTGGAAGATTCCAGGCATTTTCGGATAGTTTCACAGTCATCAATTATTCGTTGTCGTATGTCATAAATGTCGCGAACTTCAGTCTTGTAAACCAAGTCTTTAATGTGTCCCCAGAGGTAAAAGGGAGATCGAGCGGACGACGCAATGGTCCCCCCCTCGACCAATCCATCTTAAAGAAAACGCATCATCAAGAGGTGCTCTTACTTCTCGGCTAAAGGGTGGTGGAGCTCCGTCGTGCCAAAACCACATGCACCTCAACGTTGCTAATTGTACGTCTTCCCGTAATTCTAGCGAAGTATCTCGTAGAAACCGTTAATACTCCTCACCATTTAGCCTGTTGGTGTGATATAACAGTTGTCGCGTGAGGGTTTCTTTGACTCCACTGATGGTTATTGTGCAGATTGATAATGCCGTCACGATAAAAATTGGCTTCATCAGCAGTTAGGATTATAGCCGGAAACTGTGCATCTTCAGCGACTCTGTCCACAAACCACTGGCAAACCTCAACTCGCCTAGGATAGTCTGCTTCGTTCATAGACTGGACCTTTGGCAGATGGTAAGGGCGATACTGGTGACCATGAAGTATTCGCCACAATATGACGTGATGTGCCCCCAATTGCCTTCGCACTTGCCGGGTACTTCTTTCGAGATCATTTTCTAAAATGGTATACAAAGCACCAAAATATTAGAATTTTTAATTATTGACTCTTTATATATTTATCAATAAATGGAAATAAATACTATTTTCGGTAGATTAAAAGCTACGAAGAAATGATTATAAAAATGCTCGTTTTAAGAAAAGGTGCAATTACTTGTTCTTCGACGTGTTCTGGAACATCTTCTGCTCTTTCACGATTACTTGCTGGTTGAATATGACCACGCTCTCGTAAACGTCTATCAACGGCTTCGAAAGTGCTTCTATCTGGTAATCGTCTATCGGGGAATTGCTCATGCTATAACCGCCTCGCTTCTAAACTATTACCATGTGGCCGTTCGTACATCAAATGCCTATCCGCGTACCTAGTGCAAGGATCGGACCGAGCCTCGGCCTCGGTCCGAGGGTCGTCTAAATATAGCCGAGGAACCGAGTATTTTTTCGCACTTATTAAAAACATGAATAACTGAAATTTTGGACCATTTTCTACCGTAAAATCTATATCTAAGGTGAATGAATATGTGGAGACGATCGTCCGGCTACCCAGTAGTGGCCCCAGCAAGTTTTTCTGGTGGTGCGAGATCTCATTGTGAGGTCAGGCGTTTCGGTCTTGCGGTCAAAAGTTATTCATTGGTTCCGTCGTCATGATCCCGTTTCGGCGCCCCCACCTATGACGGCGCCCGGTGCGGTCACACCGTTCGCACCGCCCTAGGGCCACCGCTGCGGCTACCGGCACCTTGAACGCTTTTTCCCCTGTCTTGCGCGGAGGAGGAGTCAATACTCGAAAGTTTTAGTTCTAGTTTTGTAACTTTTGTTTTAGGTTCTTTTCGTGGGAGCCGTCGAAAAGCGAAACGTGAGGGGGCGGGGCTGCTTGGAGGGGCGAAACATCTAGAACTTACGAGTCTCGACGTAGCCATGCGCTAAAATTCGGTAGTTTTTTAGTTTTAGTTTTGTTTTAGAATCTTTTCGTGGGAACAGTAGAAAAGCGAAAGGTTTTAAAGAGTCGGTTGCAATTTGTTTCAAAACTTTCAATGTCTCTAGTGTGGGATTTTTTCGAGGTTTGTTCCTATGATTCAGCCAAAGCTAAGTGTTTGAAATCATTTAAAAACTAAACATGTACTTCTATACGTTTATTCATTTAACCGTTGCCTCGGCCTCGGCCTCGGCCCAAGGCAGTTTTTCGACCCTTGTTCGATCCTTGACCTAGTGTTAGTGAAATTCCCCGTAGCTGGTATCATTTTGACGCAAAGTAATAGTTTTTCGAAGCAGCACGTTATTTTATAAGTGAAAATTAACCGTTCTGTTTGTGAAAGTTCAAAGTTCCCCTGCTTTATTGTAGCTTATCGAAATACTTTTTTATAACTAGATTTAACTCCGTCACTTTTTATAAACTTAAAAGAACGTAAAACACCCAATATTTAAGTAATTACAATTTTTAAAGGTGATCTCAGTGACCACGATTCTACATGAAATCAGAGAAAAAAAATTACAGAAACTGTTAAAAATACCAAGAAAAAAATTATTTATCTGAAATTTTTTTCTTAATATATATACATTTGATATTTATATTGCATAATTTCTTCCCCTCCAAATTCAGTTTTTATTTTATCTTCTCAACATCTGGTCCATAAATATTTTGAATTAATGAAAAAAATTACATTTAATAGTTAAATATAAAACACTAGTAAACTTTGCGGTACTTACTTCTTATATTTCCAATGAAATTTGACATTTAATTAATTGAGCGGAACGAGCGAGCGAAGCGAGTGAGTGCAGCTCTCATTTTCGTGATCTCGATGGGAAAATTTTTGTGTTCGTCCGTAGCCTTTGGAGGAGGGAAGAACGGGGACGGCACAAGATAGGAGAGAAAAAATTTGGCCCTCAAAGGGGGGGGGGTGGAGTACGGGAACGGGGGGGGGGAGAGTAGAGAGAAAATTTGGCGTTGTGCCCGAAATACTAATACGTGTAGAGGATTTTTTTGTTAAAAAAAGGTTTTATTTTGTACATAATTATTAACATTATAAATAATATCTTACTAACAGTATAAAAAATAGCTTACTAACATTATAAAAAATAGCTTACTAACATTATAAATAATAGCTTACTAACATTATAAATAATAGCTTACAAAACTTCTAATTAAGATCTTCGACATTCTTACTAACCTTATTAAATATGTTAAATATATTAAATGATAATGGTTGCACGCGCGTTCCGATCAAGTTTTTGTGGAGAAAACCGGTTCCTGGTTTGGGACGTCCTATTTTATTAACATAATAATTCAACTTTTTAAAATAATAAGAAACAATATGCAGACGTTCATTACTATAAAAAATTAACACTAGCGACATCGCGTATAGAGATCCTCTCTTCAATTCCCGTATTGTCCAAAAACTGGTACGAAATTTTAACATTACGGGAATAGGAAGAGACCTACACTCTTTGGTTAAAATTTCCATTTTTAACAAAACAATTCATTGTTTATCCGTAGTTTCAAACCCCAAGAAATGTTTAAAAAAAATTCGAAATAAATATCCCCGTAAATCCTTCGTACAGAAAATATAGCGCCATCTATAAATAATAATAAATCTTTTTACAAACTTTGGTTCCGCTACAAGCTATATGGGCAAATTAGACCTCGGCTTAATCTTTTTAGATCATACCAACAAATGAAACAAGGCTGACCAAAAATATTCAAATGTTATTATCTTTATAAAAACAAATGATAAACTTAATATTTCAACGATTATAATTTATTAATTATCTCAAAACGTGTAAAATGTAAAAATTTCAGAAAAAAAACCAACGGGTGTAGGCGAGTTGCAGACGATGCTGGCCTTCTTTCTTTGCCACCAAACGACTAATTGCGCGAAGTGGAATAACTCAATCGACTCTGATTGGCTGAAAGATTCTGAACCAACTTGATTCAGGCCCCACGATAGAGGCCGCATCAGTGTGAGAAATAAGGCACTATCACAAGCCAATCGCCAGTTTAAAAATTAACTCGGCCAGTTTAAAAATTAAATGCTTGGGGTGTTAGTGGCCCTGGTGACCACTTAATTAATTATAAGTTTTTTCCCTTCATAATTTTAGTTAATTAAAAAAATACTATATTAATCCCTAAAATTGTTTGGTCTTTGCTTCTATGCTGTGTGCTTGGCCTTGTGTTAATTGTGTGTGGGTGACTGGATGTCGTGAGTTTGTCTATTCTAAACTCTACACACAGTATATAAGAAGCGAATTTAGCAGTTACCATAAAGAAATATAAACACTCTCTCTCAGTAGGCTTGTTCGGGTCGGGTCTATAGCACATATTGCCAAGAATAGATAATTTGACCATAAATTATGAAAGCCTGATGTTGAAGGTTGAAAATTAAACTACCTAGGCACCTACTAGTAGAGGCCACAGGCCCAGTTTAAATAAAATCCTTATTTCTCACCCTGGCCCGCATTCTAGTTACTTTTCCATGTTTTACCCTATTAGATTTCTATGCTTATAATACGTGCTAGTGTATTTATTTTAATTATTAAATCATAAATATCGAGTGTTTGAAGAAAGCGGAACATTTCAACGTGACATCTATTGGACAGACAGGTCTACTCTAACCTATTATGCCATAATAAAACATTAAGTCTTATACTTATCTGCCACTGAAATAAAATCGTGTAAAATAAAGAAGGGAAAAGGGATAAATATTGTAATAACTTATCAGCACTTGCTTAACTTGTTAAATATTTAAAATTTTAAAATCATCTCAAATCAGTAATGGTATTCAATGTCATTAGATTGTAAAGAGGAAGACTGGATTTTTATTGCGAATTAAATTCCCTTTTATTATTAATTTTCTTTCTATCACTTTATTATTTTCAGTAGATTTTATTTAAGCTTAAAATTGATGTTCGTAGGCAGATAAATGAAAATCTTGAGGTGGCGCCGCACAGTCACAGCGAACTGAACTGAACTAGACTGCTTCGATCGCGTTCACTTCTATCATGGAGAAAAGAGGGTAGGGAGATGAAATAAGTGGGGTGCTTCGCTCCCCTTCCGTGCCGCTTTCCACCCAAAGTTGGGAGAATTGGGGGACGACCAAAAGGGGTATCCAGGTAAAATATTTGTCACGTGAACATGCTGTAACATCGCGCCCTCTTTCCATATAACAATATACATCTACAAGGTCATGCGTTCGGATTATTTTTTTTGTATGTTTTTATTTCCTCCAATTGAAGTTATTATTACTAATTTCAATATAATTATTGATCATACTTATCATAAATCACGTAATTTTAAAAAGCAGTCAAAGACAACTAAATAACATCGAAAAATGTTAAAAAAAAACTAAAAATAAATGGTAAGCCTTGGTGTAAATACGTTCACTAGCTCCAAATAACGTTTCTGTTTAGGTGTTGGTTTTAACAAAAAAATCTCAGCGTTTTCAAAAACCCAAACCGTTAGAGCATGGCCATGGCATGGCCTAGAGGGAGCCAGGTAGCTAACAATATCACGTGACAAAAGTTTTACCTGGATGCGCTCCCTCTTTTTTTCAAGCCCCATCCACCCATTTGGGGGATTTCGGCATCAAAAGCCGGGTAGAGTTTCGAAAATCAATTCATCTCCCTACCCTCTTTTTCTCCATGCTTCTATAATAATTCAATCTGATCACCGCCCTCTGGAGGTCGCTCACGTCGCATGCTCGCGCCGAAGGTTGCTAGGGGCGTTTGTATGGCTCCCGCCCACGCCAACGACTTCCGCAGACAGTAATCGGATGCTCATCTATGTACCTATGGAAAATATAGTTTAGGAATGGCTAATGGGCCGAATTATCGTCTCAAGACACTTTAAGGCATATTAATTTCCAGTAATATTATGGCTAAATATATTATAAACATTGAAATATATTAACCGAAAGTTCCCCCCGTAAACCTTTAGCATTACGATTTAGTCTTGCCAAAACTAGTTGCTATTCCTCTAGCGGAGCCTACGTTATTAAAAAGGCCTGTGCACACTCGATATCTAGGGGGTGATAGCAGCTTGTGACTTACGCGTGAAAGACGAGTAGGTGGCGGTCTTCGCTGTCTTTAACTTTTCAAATATTTGGCAGTTCGCGCCATAATTTGAATTTTATGGCGGGAGCTTTAATTCCAAATTAATTTCTCTTCGGTTTTTCACAACTTAAAGCTTAACTTTAAACTAATAAGTAAAGCAACTTAGTATGAAATATATTATATAATATCAGAAGTAAATGAAATAAGGAAGTAAATTTACTTAAAATAATACTTTTAATAAAATTGAGATCTTTTAAAACCATGGAGCTGTTTTTCTCCGTGTTATCACAGTGAAGTTAGCTAGCTTTTAAAACCTTCCTAGACCAAGGTTTGACATTTAATTTTTTTCTCACTTCATTTCTATCTGAAGCGTCAATTGCGTGGTTGCACAAAATTGGTCTTCGGAACTTTTTTAACAAGATTCTTTGGGTGTGGTTTGCTCCACATTCACAAGCGAGTGGTTTAGAAAAATATGGTAAAATTATCATTACTTAAGACTCAAGAACTTGGCTTCTAGGGAATAAATGTAACGATGCTTTTACAAAGTCGTTAGTAAGTTAACAGTTGAGGAATCGGGTCGGTTATTTTTAAGCAAGTGTCGGCTCGACGTGAAGTGGCTCTTTTATCAACAGATGTCGCTAGCGTCATGATCAAAACAAGATTCTTAAGCTACATTTTTCCTAAAAAGCGGAACATAAAAGTACCCCTCACGTTGATTGGCTCGTTTGTAAATTTGACAATAACTTAAATTATAGTCATTTTTAACAATATATTTTGTATTGGATAAATAATTTAGGTTAAAATTCACTAACAATGTAAGTAGAGTATAAGTTGTCTAATTATAATAATTATAAATGGTTCTCTGACGACGTTATTGTTTCGCTATTTACCATTTTAGCTTCCTTTGCCATTAATAGATGGCATCCCGCTCTCCAGTAAAGTCGTTATTTCGAAGAATCGGATAGATTCATTGCCATCTCTAATAACAAGGGCCTTATCATAATACAGGTGACAACGATAGATCCGACTGTTGCTTTAACCCTCCATTGTCTTAGGCTGATATGAGAACATGTAGTGGTGACTTTGATTGGGGAACAGACAATTTCTCCAGGCAACTTTCACATTTGGTACGCTCCTCTGCCACTCTAACTATAAACCCTCCAGCTTGTGCTATGCTGCAATTTTGAATATAGATAAAGCAGTTGTCTAAATATAAATTCGACATATTAAAGGACGACACCTTAAATTTTAGTAAACAAATGCAGTACCATTTTAATTTTTTTTATTTCGCCAAGTAGACCTTGTAGAAATGGGGTTAATTCTATAGTATCTGGCTTTAATCTTTCTAGCTGCCTGACAGGTTTGATTTTCTACCGTTTTTCATTGTTATTGTCCGAAATCCCGAAATATTGAAGCCAGAATTAGACCATTAATGCAAATGGTAAGTGTACCGGTATCTTACCAATAGGTTCGATTTCCTTCCCCCATTTGCATTGGAATCTCCGGGGGCTTTCATTATTCCTAATTTCTTGAAAGCCCCAGAGTTGGTTTTGGCCAGCGTTGAACTTTCGATATTTTCATTGTACATAGTACGCAATTTTTGATAATTCAGCTCATGCGTACGATAATGTACGATATTCTTTTTAATTGGCTGAAAACCAGTTAAAACTGGGATTTTTAAATATAAGTTTTCAATCGGTCGAACTTTAAAGGCTAGTTCCCACTTGGCGAATTTTCGAGACGAATAAAATTTTCGCGCAACGAAAAAAGACGCCTTTTTTCGGTCAAAGCGGTTCTCACTTTAGCGCGAAAATTTAAAAACGCTGAAAACAACTCGTGCGGGTTTTTAGTAATGTTTTAATTAATCATGAATATAAGAGCTCGATTTGCGTACTGCTTGGTTCTTCCGTACGGACCAAAATCCACAAAACCTTCAATGATGTCGTTTCCTTGATTGTAATTTAGTTTTTCTTTTAAGCACATTTCGTCAAAAGAAAGTACTACAACTCTTTCACTAATTTTCTTATTTTGAAATTTTATTTTCAAGGCCTCAAGCGTTTTGTGGTCGAATCCAGGTTCAATTTTTATGTGAGCTAACCATTTCTCCAGCGTTCTCTTTGTTGGAAGGCATAAAACACCTTGCCACATTTCTGTATGCCTGAGGGCTGTGATAAAATATAGAAAGAGCCCATTTCTTTACCATTGTTGAGTATCTCCTTCCCTTTTTCTTTCTTTGTCTTGGTTTCAATTCAGAATCAAATAATTCCTTAGCAAAGTCAGATAAGAACCTAGTAGCATTTGTGACATCGCAAATATTTTTACTGTCTGCCAGTTTAACTTTCATACTTGCTAACTGCTTTTTCATTCTTAGGATTTTGGCATTTTTCTTATTAAGTCTTTTAAGAAGGCTTAACTCTCTTTTGGTTTTAAATCCTTTGGTTTGAACTGACTTACTTTTTACTTGCTTTTCCGAAACTACAATTTCTACCTCTCCTCCTATATTTGGTACTAGTATAATAATTTAAGTAGTTTAGTTAAATTAATTTCAATAAATATCAAAACTCTTATCTTACCATATTCATTATTTGAAGCGTAGCTTTCGTTTGGATGGTTATAATTGTGTTCTATTTGAATGCGTTTAGTTGACAATATCAATTCTGGGTTTAATCCAAAGTTCTTTTTCCATTGCCATTAAGTTTATCAACTGAAATGTTTTATCAATTTAAATCTAGGGTTGATCTGGGTTACAACTTCAAATTCAAATTACCATTTTGGCAATTTGATTCATTAGGGAAAGCGTAATTGTGGATTTTGGAGAATTTGTTTTGTCCCGTTTATCTCTGACCCGTGTGTAGCCAACGTGTTTTCTTTTGAGATATTTTCTAACCCATTTTCATTTGTCCAGTTTTCCTTTACTACTTGTTGGAATAATTAATTATTAATAAATATTAAGAAGCAAGTTATCCTGGTAGATGTTTTTATACCTTTAATAGGCGCACGGGAAACTGAAATTTGATCTTCATTATTGCAAAAAATAGTTGGTATAGCAAATGTTGTTAGTCTATTTCTGGTTTTAACATTCATGAAACAATCGTCAGTAAAATGGAGAGAACAAAGTGTTGGTTTGTGTACAAATATTCAGTTGTTTTATGTAAGAGTTTGTCATTGTTGACATTTTGCAGTCACAATATAGAACTAAAGTTTGAAAATTAATATATATGAATATAAGACTATCTAATAAAAACGCGCATTCACCCGTCTTTATCGCTTGCAAACTTAAAAAAAGATAAACGAGACTTAATTTTCTTAGTTGAATTTCTCAATCACCGAGCAATACATAATTAAAAGATTTATTGATGTTAATTTATCCAACAAATAGAAATTTTTTTGCGTCGTTCTACGCCTAATATCAAAAGTAGCTCTTGCCTTAGTTTCCCATAATTAACTCCAGGTTCATCAAGATTTTTTTAGTTCTTCTTTGAATGGAACGCCAGGAAGATAGTTGTAAGATATTGGAGCTTCTTAACGCTTCATAGACAGCGCGGCTGCAGCAGGCAATAGCTAAAGCTTTAAAAAAATTGTGTTAAAATTAAATATGCAATTCAGTATTTTTCCAATGAAATGTAAAGTACCGATTCTGTATGTGATAACACTCCACTTATTTTTCCGACTTCCAGTAGCTATGTCACATAAAATAAAAATTAGTTCGACTGAATTGTTATTAGAACTACAATTTAAAGGGGCTCCAAAGTAATAATCATAATCAGCTAGGCTAATACCCAAGGCACCACCTTAGGCCTAAGTTCGTCAAGCGACTTTTGAAGCCTTTAATTCAGGTGGCCGGGTTACAATGCGTAGGAGGGTGGTGGCAAGCCCTTCATGCCACGCGATCGAGCCAACAGCTCCCTACACTAACTATTACCGTTAACCTCAAAATGTGTGTAAAGTCAGTAAAGTGCGAAATTTACGGTTGACTCTGCCCGCCTCTGCCAAGGCCGAGTGAGGGGTTGGGGGGGAATGAAAAGCATGCTCAATTTTCTTTTTTTTTTACCACTGAACTTTGGAGCCCCTTTAACTTACGGTTTATGGTTTGATCTTTGGCAAAATCCTTCGCTTCATTTTCTAGGTATGATGTACAATCTTCATTCCAAGCTTACCGCAAACGTTTCCTCTTCTCAGTGGCAGTTTCATCTTGATCAGCGTTAGCTTCATTCATAAAGAGTGTCTACGTTATCTGCAAATTTATCTTGGATTATGGACGTTATGCTTTTCATTTCATTGTGTTGTTTTTCGTTCAACTGCATTTTCAATGAATCCATTTTCTCTTTAAATTTGTCAATCTTTTGCTTCATATTCTGAAATCTTATTTGCGTTAAACGTTTTTTCCTAGCCACACTATACGGAGACAAAAATTTCGATGGCAATCATGGCACATGTGAAGATGGGTCTGATTTTATTATATAGCCCCAGATCTCCGTTTCAAACATACACGTAAATATCTCGATACAGTTTTTACAAATTTTGCTCTTCTCAGATTTAACATTTACATGTTTTCGAAAGAAGATTTCACATTTTATTGACATGAAGTGAGTTACAAGGTGTTTGCAAATAGCCAATTGTTTTGGTTTATTCGGAAGCTTGAGTAAAATATCACTAGAATCACATCCAAGTCCTTCGCAAAAAAAAATCTTCACTAGGAAAATCTTGAAGAAGCTGTTTTGCCAGAAATGACTATGAAATATATGTTAAAATAATTAGTTAAAACTATTTATATTATTCCCTGGGATGACAATTTGGTAACCGAAAAGATGCAACACTAACCTGTTTATCTGAAGACAACTTCCCTACCCAAGACAATGAGTTAAACGGTAATAGTTAGTGTAGGGAGCTGTTGGCTCGCGTGACATGAAGGGCTTGCCACCACCCTCCTACGCATTGTAACCCGGCCACCTGTTACTTGATCACGCACAAGCAACATTGCTTATGTGGTCGAAAGGTGGTGCCTTGGGTATTAGCTCAATTTTAAAAAAAATAAGCTAATCACTGTGATGATAGATTTTCCAAGCTCACGTGGAAATAATTTTACTGACACAACCTCATCCGTTTGATCGACCACAATTGCAGTTTCAATTTCAGTTTGAACAAATGCATTAACTGTATCGCGACTATCACCCTCAATTAACTGATTTGTTCCATCTGTTTGCACATACACGTTGCTAAGCCTAGCTGCTTAGGACTAGGACTGAAGCCTAAATTCGCCGCATCATATTTTGAAGTTCTTTGCTTTGTTATTTGAGTACACACATTTTTCTTCTTCTCAGTCGTTTGCGAGCTAATGCTTCTTGTCTTGACATTGTTAATATTATTGCATTGAGTACAAATTTGATTATTATTAGCAAAAGTAGCATAAGACCCAAAAGTGTGTCAGCTGTACCTTCGCGCCTATTAACATTTCTAGTGAGACCTAGTCACCCTATAGACTACATAACCTACTAGTTGGAATAGTACTAACAACATTATATTTAGTCTATAGTCTGGCCGGCGCGATTTTCTCTCTTCTATTTACTCGCCCGTAGACGTATGTTCTAAAACGCCTCACTCGGCGGCGCTGGAGTAACTCGATTTTGATGACGTATTTTTCGACCCCTCTTCGTTTCCCTTTTTTACTTTGCAACAAACTCTCATTAACTACTATACCATTCTGACACACTTTTGGGTCTTATGCTACTTTTGTTATTAGCCATGACAAATTTCCGATGCAAGGGAACTCGAAATCTCAACACGAGCTTACGATATCGTCCCTACTTTTTATTCTCGAGAATTCTATTGGATAAATTAGAATTTAAATCAACCAACGGGAAAAAATCGACACTTTCACACCAAGCCCATAGATCAATCAGTAAATTCTAGTACTTTTCCATTTAGTATAGTATGTTAGGCGCGAAGGTACAGCTGACACACTTTTGGGTCTTATGCTACTTTTGCTAATATTAAATCGAGCGCCGCTCGAGGCGAATGGTGATAGTGGCGCCCTCAAACGTCCAAGACTAGTGGACATTTTAGCGAAAAAAACATGCGACGGATTTTTGAATGAGAGGCGCCTCTCTATACTTTACACTCTGCTAATACTATCGAGATAGATTACATGGAATGCTACACTAGAATGAGCGATGTCCTACTTTCTGGTTTGTTCTTTCGTTTCGTGTTCTGTATTGAAACGTAGATAGATGGCGGTAGTGTTTCCGTCGAGGGGCAAAAAAATCAATAAATTAGGCGACAATATTTCTACTTTTGAGATTCATTCCGTTTCGTCGATATTTTAACTGATATCACTTTTTAAATTATACTCACAGACCGTTTCTAATATCATATTAACTGATTAAAAATAATTGAAAGTTTTATTTGACGAAATCATTTTAATTTGTGGTGTTTAATACGCTCTCTAGAAGCGTTTTAATTTGCTTAGTTGCGTCTATACGTTTATTTAGTACTCTCGTCAGTCCTCCTTCAACCCAAAAGTGACTTTTTTGGAAAATCAGCATGTGTGTAGCGGTTGAGAGTCTCCTTTGACCAAGTCCTGTAATTTCTATCTTTCATTTTCTTAGATGACTCTAGCAAGAACAATGCGTCATCGCCCGTTTGGTGATTCTATAAGGTTTCGCGGCGAGTGAGTATGTTATCGCATTATCTCTACATTTACTCAGTCCGTTCATTTTATCTATTTCTTGTTATTGCAACAGGGAGATATCCGAATGAATGGGGAAAAAGATGTATGATTTATGGTTGTTATACGGGAAAGGATGAATTTCGATTTGGTCTTAGTGTCGCAACATAACAAATCCTAATTGAAAGGATTACATTTACTGTATATTTCCACAAAATGGATTTCGCCATTCCATTACCACCGCTAAAAGAACTATGTTTAATACAAACATCTATATGTCTGTGGAGCTCGGAGGACGTAGTGCAGCTTATTCTTGAGCACGAACAGGTTGAGTACCCATAACTTTGAACATATTTATAAAAAAAAATTATTTTACTAAAGCAGTTTAAACACAGATTTAAGGGGGGTGGCGGAGTGGTTAGCGTTTTCGCCTCGCAGCAAGAGGAGCCGAGTTCGATCCCATTAAAACTTGTAGAGGTTAACAGTAATATTTAGTTAGTGTAGGGAGCTGTTGGTTCGCATGGCATGAAGGGCTTGCCACCACCCTCCTACGCATCGAAAACCCGGCCACGTGTTTAAAGGCTAGATAACTTGGGCCTAAGGTGGTGCTGATTATTATATCTTATATAAATGGGAACTATCAAGGATCAGATATTGATGATATTTTACATTTACAGATGAAGTTTTGGGAATATTTTTAAAAAATAAGGTGTATTTTAGTTTATTTCATAAATGTTTTAATATAATTGTACATGGAAATATCATAATTAACTAGAATTTGGCCGTCTTTGGCGGGGCATGGAGCAAGTTGGTCTTAAACATTTCAGACAATGTCCTAGTGGTTCCGCTTCGCTCAATAGGCGCTTAAATAAAACATCCTTCAAGGAAATCGCCAAGAAGTAATATTTACGAGAGCCAGGACGTGCACGTACTTTTTATATAGTGCTTGTTGAAATAATGGAAACTTTTCACCTGTAAACAGAACGTCGTGTTTTTGCCAAGCCTTATTATGTCAAAAAAGCTACCTGATTAAAACGGAACACTTGTTGCATACCGTATAGGTGAAAAGTTTCCATTATTTTAACAAGCACTATATAAACAGTGTCTTGCAGGTCCTAGTTCTCGGAAATATTACTTCTTGGCAATTTCCTTGGAAGATGTTTTATTGAAGCGTCTATCAGACTTAATTTTGCGGCGACAATAGCTTTAGCTCGGTAAATTCACGTAGGTTTTGGCTGTAACTTTTCGATGTTGAGATTTCAAAGGTTTTGAGTTATTTATTTGTCTATAATCGAAATATGTTTATTATTTGTTTTATTTTTATGTAATAATTATAAGGAACATTTGATGCGTCGTTTTGAAAGAAATTAGCCATGTTTCATTTGATGGTGTGCTTTAAAAACCTTAAGCCTAGGTGTAATCTGCCTAAATAGCCTGTAATAAAGTTTATAATACGTTCTTTTTTCCATCTAAATTATGTTGATTATACGGGGTGTTACGGATAAGAGTACCGAATCTTCTATATTGTATTCTATGGGTCCCTACGAGTTTAAAATGTAAAATGAACCATGGTCCTATAAAGCGCCATTTCAGAGAACTTAACGAGCTCTCAAAAATCGGCCTTAAAAACATCGAAATCGACGCCCATGTAAAATCTTCATTTTTCTTTGGCCCCAATTGTTTTCATAAATTTGTCGGTGTTTTTTTAGCATAATAAAATTGTTATCTTTTTTAATAAAAACAAAAAAATATTTACAACTGTTAAAAATGCCCACCTTTGGCTCTAAAACACAAACGACAACGTCGTAAAAATGACTGACGAACGTTTTTAAAGATTTCTGGTGTCTTATGAATAGTCTCACATTCATCAATTATGCGCTGCGGAGTTAGTCTTTGATATGTCCCTAAAGATAAAAAACGCGTGGGTTCAAATCGGGAGATCGTGGCGGCCATGGAATGGCCCCTCCTCGTCCTACCCACCTCAAAGGAAATGTCGCATCAAGATGATCTCTTACGGCACGGCGGAAATGTGGTGGCGCTCCATCGTCCAAGAATCACATTCGCTGTCTAGTCGCTAACGAACTTCCTCCAATAGCTCTGGTAATGCTCGTTGAAGAAATTCTAGGTACGACTCTCCATTTAGCCTATGCGGAAGGAAGTAGGGTCCCGCTAAATTGTCTCCAACAATGCCACACCAAATGTTGAGATTGAATTTCTCTTGGTGCGCTGCGACAACAGCTCCGTGAGGGTTGTTTTGGCTCGACTAGTGGTTATCGTGCAAATTGAGAATACCGTCTCGGGAGAAATTGTCCTCATCGCATATTTTGATAAAAAACCATTAAAAGGACGATCATTTTTTTGCCATACCAAATCATTGGGGAAATTACATTGTCCAAACAAAACTATTGTCTCTTCAGGTACACTGTTTAATCAAATTCGCATATTTCACCATATTAATACACTTTCCATAATTTTAGTGTTCAGGTGTTGAAACTGGTTACGTTTATTTCTACTTCATCGTCAAATATATATCTGTTACCATTAGAATTCGAGTACTTTGACGCTAATAATAATAACATAAGCCTATCATAAGGTCCCCATAAATAAAGGACTGGCATAGAGCCCCATGTTTACGGCATAATTGTCCATGCGAGAAGAAAATTAACGTACGACGATAGGGCAGCCACGCTCGGGTTGTTAAATGCCACACAAAACGCATCTAAATCTCACATTTGAAAAAAAAAATACCTTCAGAAACACAACTCTTATTTCTAATAGCCAGTTTTAGGTTCTGATGAATCATTTTGCAAAGATTAAGTGTTAATTTTAAGTTTTAAACCCACAGAATTGTGCATAAGCCTTGGCTACGGTGCTAAGGGCTGACGGCGGAGATTTCTCCTTAGTTTCTAAATTTCTAATGCATTTCGTGAAATTTATTTCAGAAATGCATAGTTGAGGACGTATGCCACTACTAGGTGCAAATTTTGAATACCTACCTCTTAATAACGGGTATTTTATCGTCCAAAATTTGGCCTAGACCTTTGCTTATGGGGACCTTATGATAGGCTTATGATAATAATAATATTATTTTCTATGGTTTTTTTTTCATCTTCTGAAGGGCACCAGTATACTATAATCCTAATATACATTCAGAGTGCCCTAAATTTTAACTTTTGATACTATAATCCTACCTGTATTTTAATATTTACAGGATGAAAAATTGGTGAATAAGTAGATAAGTCCATAATGAAAAGGGATAATAAAGCTAAACCCTAAACAAATTTGAAGAAATTCAAAAACTTACTAATAGCTCGTACCGATAGGTCTTCGAGCGGATGAAAACGCGAAACTCGGACCAAATAGATCTTCGAGTGAATAATTAAATAAAATAAAATAAAATAGCCAGAAAATCCAACGGTAGACCGGTTTCGTCCTATTTGGGACTCGTCAGTACCGTGCGGGAAATCTGGCTTGCGACTATAACACCGAATAGAGAAACTAAGCCTAAATATCCATAATGAAAAGGGATAATAAAGCTAATTTTCTATGGTTTTTTTTTTCATCTTCTGAAGGGCACCAGTATACTATAATCCTAATATACATTCAGAGTGCCCTAAATTTTAACTTTTGATACTATAATCCTACCTGTATTTTAATATTTACAGGATGAAAAATTGGTGAATAAGTAGATAAGTCCATAATGAAAAGGACTCGTCAGTACCGTGCGGGAAATCTGGCTTGCGACTATAACACCGAATAGAGAAACTAAGCCTAAATATCCTATTCGGTGTTATAGTCGCAAGCCAGATTTCCCGCACGGTACTGACGAGTCCCAAATAGGACGAAACCGGTCTACCGTTGGATTTTCTGGCTATTTTATTTTATTTTATTTAATTATTCACTCGAAGATCTATTTGGTCCGAGTTTCGCGTTTTCATCCGCTCGAAGACCTATCGGTACGAGCTATTAGTAAGTTTTTAAATTTCTTCAAATTTGTTTAGGGTTTAGCTTTATTATCCCTTTTCATTATGGACTTATCTACTTATTCACCAATTTTTCATCCTGTACAATGCAGTCCATAGGTGGTTCCTTTTAACTTAACACTTTTAATATTTACAGTCGATCAGAAATACATTAAATAAAAGGATTGATTTGGAAAAGCGTAGAAATGAAACCGAAAGTCATCATTTATGGACAAAGTTTAAAAACCACGTGAAGGATAACCTTTCCAAATTGCCATTACCCGGCATCTGTAAATCCGCCGTCACGAAGTATATCGATCCAATCGCTGGCCAAATAGAAAGGTGGTTGATAGACAGTACCCCGTTTCCGGTGGTAAGGAGCAATTTCTATCACCTGTTGCGGCGCAAACGCGGCGGACATTCCGTTTGCCGTTTCTCTTGGTCCAAAGCGAAAAACTGGATCACGACGTCCGTTTCTCCGTCACAAAGAGTGGAACGGGAACTGACGCGTTTCTACTTGACGCGTTTGCCCTGGACTTGCTTGGGTGTCGTCGACAGGAGCAAATTGGCTCCTTTAATAGTGCGCGACGAACGAATTGAAATTAGGCATCGTTACCTCGTCGCTTACTCTCACAACTTGATCCGAGAAGTGTTCGACATGAACGCTCGTTGGTCGCGTGAACGTTTGCTCGACTTCCACGAAAACCACAGAGACGAAATATTTGACGGTAAAGACTTCGCGATTAAATTCTTTTGGAGTTCCTTATCGACGGACGAACGAGAAAGCTTGATCACTCGTTGGCAACCTCATTTGATATCGGCGGAGACGGCGCTTTTCTTGCTGAATCGTGTTGGTATCGCGGAACAAGTGAAATTTTTGGAAAGAGGGGCTTACGTTAGACTATTAGAATGGCCCTATCTGAATCTTTTCGCGCGGGTTTCGCAAAATTATCCGGAACTTCTTCCGGAGAAGCTGGCGTTCGCCGCTTTGATCTTTTTGTGGCAGATGATCGATCTGAAAGGTTACGAGTCCGTAGAAGGTGAAACTCTTAAATACTACTTGCTATTGCTACCGTTAAAAGGGGTTCAGCTCTTCGCGGCGTTTGCGTTGCTTTTAATTATATACGAGGGCAAAGATTTATATTCAGATTTGCTGCCGCAAAATTATTCAGAGTTCAACCATGTTTTGGAAACGGAATACGAAGTTCGGTATGATTTGAAATGCGGAACGTTTTTATTGGATATTCACCGTGATCTTAGAGAACGTAAAAACCTGAAAGAAGACGATCTGGTCCGACTAACTAAGTGCCTGTTAAGCCATTATTTGAACGAGTGCTCACCCGACGCCTTGGATTCGACAAACAGCGTCGACGAATGTTTTTTAGCTCTTGAGTGCGAGGTGAACCTTTTAGGGTCCCATCACGTGGCATTTATTCGCATTTCGGTCGCGAAAATCCATCAAGCGAGATCGACTGTGATAGAATATCTTGAAATTTTAAAGCAGATTTCGTAAGCTATCCGGTGATTAACTGGCAGCCCAGCGGTCCTATAATTCCTATGTTATACTATACCTTTATACTTAACCTATATTTTTAAACTTATCCTTAATTTTTAAACCTATCCTATATTTTTAAACTTATCCTTAATTTTTAAACCTATCCTATATTTTTAAACTTATCCTTAATTTTTAAACCTATCCTATATTTTTAAACTTATCCTTAATTTTTAAACCTATCCTATATTTTAAACATATCCTCTATTTTTAACCTATGGTCAATTTTTCAACCTATCCTCAAATTTTTCAACCTATCCTCAAATTTTTTAACCTATCCTCAATTTTTTAACCTATCCTCCATTTTTCAACCAATCCTCTATTTTTCAACCTATCCTCCATTTTTCAACCTATCCTCCATTTTTCAACCTATCCTCCATTTTTCAACCTATCCTCAATTTTTCAACCTATCCTCCATTTTTCAACCTATCCTCCATTTTTCAGCCTATCTTATATTTTTAAACCTATCCTATATTTTTAAACCTATCCTATATTTTTAAACCTAGTAGAGTTGTTAATTTTCCGGGAAAATAAAATGTGGAAAAATTTCCGGATAATATTCCGCAAATTGGAAAAATAAAATGTTTATAGAGATAGGAGCAACTGTTTGTTTGATATTAAAGAAAAACTTCGGTATTATCTATAGAATTTTTTTTTATAAAATATTTTTTTAGAAAGAGGTTACATTATGTTGTACAATTATTAAGATATTTCGCTATGTTGTACAATTATAGAAGAAGTTCCACTATGTCGTGAAAATTATGAAAAAGGCTCCGTTATCGTGTATAAATTATTTAGGAGGTTCCGGTAAACTGTACAAATTATTTAAGAGTTTCCGCTAAACTGTACAAATTATTTAAGAGGTTACCACCTGTTACTTATATAGTTTCTGAATCATGTTTTGTTGAACACAGAATTTTCCCACCTTAAGTTTATCTCGATGACTCTGCAAAGAAATAACGCCACTACACTTGATTTCTTTCAGCTAATGCTGCTTATCGCTATTATCGAATTTTATCATTTATTTTGCGGTACAAAGTTTCTAGATCCGATAAAGGTTGATTTGGTCGTTGACTTTTAACTAACAACGTCAATATTGTTCATTGAAAAGTTTCTGGTACTGTTTTTTCTAATGGATTTGGCACCTTCTTTGCCGCCGTTAAAAGAACTGTGCGCAATGAAGACAGCTATATATTTGTGGAGCACTGAAGAGGTAGTTCGCCATATTCTTCGTCAAAACAAGGTTAAGTAGCGCTAAATATTGATTTTCAAGCGAACAATATTTACAAATATTTTACTACGTTTCAGATACAACATTCAATCTCCGTTTGCGCAAAAACGATTGGTTGTACGATATTAGGTGGTTTCTTTTCGCTTGTTTCGGGATTTCGGAGTAGGGTAAGAAGAGTAAGGCTATGACGTCATTTTACTCCGATTCTGTGGTGGCGAATAGTTTGAGTTGGAGTATAAAGATTTTTCCAAAATGGCTGTCTGTGGTTTTTTTCGGATAAATTGTGGCTAGCAGACGACAAAATCCGAGTTTCTCCTTTACACTTCCTTTTTAGGAGTAAAAAGAGTAGCCCTTATACTCCGGAACAAGCGAAAAGTTTATGGGAGGAGTAATTCTCATCCCTGGAATTGGCGAATAAAACGTTTTAGGTGATAAAGAGTACACATTTGGTCCGAGAACAGGCGAAAAGAAACCACCTAATAATTCCTTAAGCCTTTATTGCAGAGCATTGGCTAAGCATTAATTTGGTTTTATAGCTCTAAATGCAAATCGAAAGTATCATTGGACCTTTATTGCAGAGAAATGCGTTACCTTCAATTTGGTTTATAGCTCTAAATGCAAATTGAAACTAGATATTATCGGAAAACCATTTTTGTGCACCTATTTTCCTTCATAAAATATTACGCATGCCACCAAATGATGGGTGTTTTGATACATTACGTTTAAATTCAGAGCGGTTGCAGTTGTTTCGGAAGTGAAATCCTAAAGTTACTGGCAGTAGGGTTACCAAAATGCCACATTTTGTTTACTGGCTGTAGGGTTACCGAAATGCCACATTTTGGTTACTGGCAGTAGGGTTACCGAAATGCGACATTTTGGTTACTGGCAGTAGGGTTACCGAAATGCCACATTTTGGTTACTGGCAGTAGGGTTACCGAAATGCCACATTTTGGTTACTGGCAGTAGGGTTTACCGAAATGCGACATTTTGGTTACTGGCAGTAGGGTTACCGAAATGCGACATTTTGGTTACTGGCAGTAGGGTTACCGAAATGCGACATTTTGGTTACTGGCAGTAGGGTTACCGAAATGCGACATTTTGGTTACTGGCAGTAGGGTTACCGAAATACCACATTTTTAGAGAAATGTACATGCTAGTGGAAAAAAGTGGCTAATAACTAACTATTGCATTAAAATGATGTAAATTAGGTAAATGCAAAAAAAGTAATGGTGAAGCATGATTTAGGAGAGTTAAATACTTAGGATTAGGAGCGTTGGATCTTTTGAGAAATTAGATGGCTCAGATCACTCAAACTGAGCGTTTCATTACCATAGACTTTATATGGAAAATCCTTCAAAGAAAATCACGGATTTTGATAAAAATCCAAAAACCCGTAATACAAAAGTCCAACCACTCGTGGGGAGCTCTGGAACCCTTTTTAATTTATAACGCCTAGATGTTTTCTACTGTTTGGAAAATGCATATGAAGTTAAAAAATTTAATTTACACATTTGCAGGCATAGTTTTATATAAAGTTGTAATTACTACACTGTAAAATCATGGCCGAAATTAAAAAAATACCCGATAATTTTGATTACTCTTCTTATTTAAGCATTTCATATCTTTCATTATTTAGGAGTAAACCCACAACAAAAACCTACAAATGCATTAGTTGCCCCTTAATTTGAAGTATATTTTTGGGGATGAGTAAATGCCCACGTTTTGCAACATTCCCGTAAACACTTATTTTTTATTTTAATATTCACAGCTCATACGTAAAATAAATTACAAGAAAAGGAATCGAATTGAAAGCAAAAGACTTAAATTGTGGACAAAGTTTAAAAATCGTGTCGCGCGTAGCCTTAAGAACTTGCCAATACCTCACATTTGTAAATCCGTTATCACGAAATACATTGATCCTATTTCTGGCCAAATAGAAGAATTTCTCATAGACGGCAATCCGTTGGCAATTGACAGAAGCAATTTCTGTCAACGGTTACGCCATGAACGCGTTGGACACTTGATTCGCCAGTGTTCTTGGGCAAGAGCGAAGCAAGCTACCGCAACCTCGATGCGTTCGTGGAAAATGTTAGAACTTGAACTAACACGGTTCTACTTAAGGCACTTGCCTTGGATTTGCCTGGGAGTCGTTGACCAACACAAATTCAACTTATTAATAGTGCGCGACCAGCGAATCGAAACTGGATATCGCTATTACGTCGCTTGTTCGAACAACTTGATACAAGAAGTGTACAACATGAAGGATCCTTGGGCACCGGAACCTTTGGGAGAGTTTTACGAGAAACATAAAAACCAATTATTTTATGGAAGAATTCTTTTGGAGTGTGCGATCCTTAAGGCGCAATTTCAGGGTCATCAATAAGATGTTTCGATTAATTAAATACTTGATAGCTCAATCTGGCTGCGTGCGAATATAACAACCTCGAATAGTGTAATGCGCTGCTAAGACAAGTGGCTTATGTCATTGGATAGCATTTGAAGATTCAACAAATATGGCAACGTACTTCCCAGAAAATAATTTAAGAAGACTCAACTATTTCGTCGTCTCATAATTAATAACAAGTTTCGATAATTCAACTCAAATTCTAATAGTTAATAAAAAGTCATTTTGTAATTTTGATTAGAGATATTTTAAAGCTCCCTTAACTGATTTGTTTATGCAAGATATGTTTCTAACAACTCAAATTTATTTGTGTTTTAGTATTTTTCTATTGATGATTACTTTTTAATCGAAGTGAAACCACTGTAGAGCCATATGTTATCAGGTACAATAATTAAATTTCAATACTCTGTAAAACATTCATTGTGTAGAAACCAACTAATACGTCACTAACGGTTTAAATACACAAGATAATTAACTAAAATTTTCGATTGGAACGAGGGCGAAGGAAAAACATCACCAATGAGATGCAGGACTTATTTGACGTTACTCTTCGACCATGAGGGGATTGTGAGCCCCGCTAGAAATCTTCTCAACTCACATTCTTCACTGGTGTTCTGAAAAAATGGAAGTATAGTTTGAGGGGACCTAATCCTTTCGCCATCCTAATTGACGCTACGATGGTAATCGTGTTCCAAATTCATTTAAATTATGTCGCTGCAGAGTTTGTAAAGCGACTAATTCGTTAAATTTATCGAAACCGTGGGGTGCCGGAGTGGTTAGCACTTTCGTCTCGCAGCAAGAGGAGCCGGGTTCGATCCCAGCTTGTGGCACTGGGTGAAAACTCGGAACAACTCCTTCTGCGTAGAGTTTGCAAATTATTTCCCCACTGGATTAAGGGGTTTTTCCCGAGTTATTCGGTTTCCCCATTCATTAAAACTTGTTGAGGTTAACGGTAATAGTTAGTGTAGGGAGCTGTTGGCACGAACGCGTGGCGTGCAGGGCTTGTCACCACCCTCCTACGCATTGTAACCCGGTCATCTGAATTAATGGTTTCAAAAGTCGCTTGATGACTTAGGCCTTAGGTGGTGCCTTGGGAATTAGCCTAGCTGATTATTATTATTACTTATGTTACAAAAAATTGATGTATAATATTGAAGTATTTTTTATTAAAAGACAATATTATTGGTTGGAAAAATAATTAAATCATGTACAAATATTTTCTTTATAGGTTCCTATAAAATCCCCTGAATAAATCCACTGAATAAACATTAATTAAATGTTGACGGAATTTGTAACTAAAAGTAGCAATGGTTCAATATTTTTACTGGTCAAAGATTCTTTCACAAGCCCAAGTAATGTTTCATACAAAAGACAAACGATATGAGCTTACTATTATAGTAAACTATTTCAATCCAACCTAACGTAACCCTAACCTAAATTAACCAACACAATACGAAAAACTAGGTCTAGAAATCGATTCACGAATCAGATGAAATCGATGACGTAAGTTGCCAATCGTCGCTTCTTTGATGGTAAAATTGTTTTTTTTTAACTTCAATATCATGACAAATTCCTCGAAACATTAGACAATATTTCCACAAATTTCTGTACATCAGAAAAGGAATTATACAGAGGAACTGCCGCCACTCTCAGGACACTGGTTCTCTCGTCACACTAGAAATGAAAAAACTATGTTGAATACTGACCAGAACTCATAGGTGCTACTAAGAATAGTTATCTTCTACGGTACGACAATGACCGAACATTTGTTTAGACGAATTTAACCTCACAGCTTGCCAGTATGCTCCTCCCGTTAAAAAATAAAATCAGTGGTTTATCCTTGGTTCCCTAAGACTTACGTGACGGAGAGAGTGTATTTAGGAGAATGAGGATGTTGCGAGATTTTAACCTTGGCCTTATAAACGTTTAAAAAGTAACTTAGCACCACTTACAATAACACCTCGTTCGAGTAAGGCTCGGTGTACTTGGCTTTATTAACTTTAAAAAATCAACTGATCACCACTTACCATAACACCTCGTTCGAGTAAGGCTTGTTGCACTTGGCTTTACAAACTTTTAAAAATGGACTGAGCACCACTTACCATCACACCTCGTTCGAGTAAGTCTTGGTACACTTGGTCTTATAATCTTTTACAAATCTATTGAGCACCACTTACAGGGAGGCTCTGTATTGATTGAGCACCACTTACCATAATAACTCGTTCGAGTAAGCTTGTTGCACTTGACTTTATAAACTTTAAAAAATCAACTGATCACCACTTACCATAACACCTCGTTCGAGTAAGGCTTGGTGCACTTGATGAGTTTTCCCCCCGAACAAAAGACTCAATTGACTTCCTCTTTGTTTCGGATCGGAAGGCGTTATTATCGGAATTTCCGGAAGTTTCGACTTTAACAAGTACTCCATGTACCCGGTTAAGAGATATTGTTTTTCCAAAAGCATTTCACGCTTCGCATCTTCAAATATCTATTATAATAAATATGTCTTTAAATTTCTACTAGGGTAAGAAACCACCTTTAATAAAGAGATCTGTAAAAAACGTTACTTCAAGGCTGCTCAACAACATGGCGGTCAATACGGGTGATTGGTTGCTTAATTTAAATCGATCCGCGCCCTCCGCTGGCTCGAAATCTAAGAACAACACGCCCAAGAAAATTAGTACTGTGTCAAACCAGAAGTTTCTAATATATATCTGACGAAAGAGTATCCATATAGC
This sequence comes from Leiobunum rupestre, assembly GCF_980474605.1. Taxonomy (NCBI): domain Eukaryota; kingdom Metazoa; phylum Arthropoda; class Arachnida; order Opiliones; family Sclerosomatidae; genus Leiobunum; species Leiobunum rupestre. The sequence continues at coordinate 68,435,870 of NC_143389.1, read as the reverse complement.
CATTAAAATTAATTTAGTACTTTCATAGGCTCGGAACTGATTCCGTTGGGCGCCAAAAAAATGCAAAATGTAAAAATTACACCGCGTAGGGATATTAACCTATTGATGACCTATATTTTACGGATGGAATAGAATAATAAAATAAATATATTTAGCCTCGCACTATTTTTTCTTCCCAAAGGGTTTTTTTTTAATATCCAACGGGGCCCTGCGTAGGCACATGTATCATGCGAGATAGGTAGATGAATTGCTATTTCGTACGAGGTATATAATTTACTTCTGGTCCATCCTATTCGTTTCAATCGATCCACAGAATTCCAAAAGAAAATTACCTACATTCATGGAAATCAAATCTAGTTTTCAGATCATTTCCCCACCAGCCTTTCAAGAAACGTGAGTCGCTGTCTTCACCGGTGTATTTCTTATTGACGTAAAGACCTCCAAATCCTCCAGGTCCTCCGTTCAAATACTATTTAAAAAAGTCGAATATTTTGAACTTCTTCAATCGTATATCTCAAGCAGGTTGATATGGAATCAGTGACTACCTTGTAACAACACCAAACTGCAAAATCTGGATTCCATTTATCTAGTTCCACCGGGACATTTCCAACTGAATGTGCCAAGTCCAATCCGATTACGCAACCCTGCAAATAAACAACATTTTAACGCACACTCTTATAGCGTTTGACCGCTCTCAAGCGCTCTGGATCGCTCTGATCAACAATGTTCCATTTGCGTGCTCGGATCTGCTCCGATCAAGTTTCGCGTGTTCCATTTCCCGCCCTCGGGTGCTCCGAGATCGCCCAAAACCAATCGGCCGATTTCGACAGATCAACGGATCGAGATCGAGATCGGAGGAAATTTTTGCGTGTTCCTTTTAGATTTTTTGGCAAAATGGCAGACCAAGACGCGAAAATTCAAATGACTAGCAGACGAAAAACAACAAAACGCGTGAATATGATAATGGAATGTTCCATTTGCGGTTTTACTCTAGGCGATTGGAGCGAGATCTTTCACGTCATAGACAGGTTCGGAGCGAATCTCGAGCAATCAAATGCAAAACGCTGTTAGAAATCGCAGTTCCGACCATAGATATATGATATAGTATAGATCCACAATTCTACGGAAGTGACAGCTAGCAGGCAACGTGTATTTTCTGGATGCGGTACTTTATAGCGCCATCTTTCCATCAAAAGCAAAAGAAAATACACCTGATTTCAACTCCACGTTACTATAGGGCTATCAACATTATTCGGCCTAATCTACCGCGTTCATTTTTCCAAATACTAATTTTGAACACCGATAGATGGTACTATTACGTAGCGCATTCAGAAAATATTTTCCAAATAATAATTTCGGTTACCGATAGATGGCACTATTACGTAGCGCATCCAGAAAATATGTCTTCTGCTAGCTGTCTCTTCCGTGTTCTTCCAACGGGCCGTATGCAGCGTAAGGTATGCTATTTAATATATCTATGGTTCCGACCCTGTTCTATTTGAAACTAGCCAGTTATAAATAGAACAAATTCGGTTCTATCTTGGCAAACACTGTTCCCGGGGACGGAAATAGTTCTACTTAGAATTTGGGAGTCAATGAGAACTGTACTCAATAGAATTTTTTTATTTTGATCTAGATAGAACAGTTTATATTTTAATTCAACACTGGTTTATTTATAATTTCGACTTTTCAAAGAAGCAATTTATAATATTTAAATGCATTTAATAAATTGTGTATCGATACTTTTAGTGGCCTTTAAATATTAATTTTAATTAACATAAAAATAAAGAT